>NW_020837958.1:33790855-34010177 GCF_003676395.1 Aethalodelphis obliquidens
TCTAGGTGGTCACAAAGCACCGAGCCGATCTCCCTGTGCTATGCGGCTGCTTCCCACTAGCTATCTACCTTACGTTTGGTAGTGTATATATGTCCATGCCTCTCTCTCGCTTTGTCACAGTTCACCCTTCCCCCTCCCCATGTCCTCAAGTCCGTTCTCTAGTAGGTCTGTGTCTTTATTCCTGTTTTACCCCTAGGTTCTTCATGACATTTTTTTTTTTCTTCCAACTTTTGAGGAGAGTCTTTGATGATCCGTAAATAAACTGAAGTAGTTGAGATGGCTCCATTAGTTCATTGGTGGGGAGCCAGGGGCCCTGGAACCCTTCTCAGGCTTCCCTGTGGACAGCTTCCCTCTGTGCTCCTAGCAATCCAACCTCACGACTGCTTAGTGTTGCCACTGTTGGAGCTGGGTCCTCCTGGGGCCTTCTGAGAGGTGAGCGTGAGGCTTCTCTGGCTCAGGCCTGTGTCTCTTCCTGTCTTGAAAGTGGATTTTTCTGCAGGAGGATGTGAGCAGTGAGAATGTGTCAGGACAGCTCTCTGGAGGGGTGGCCAGACCAAGAGACGGCTACTTGCTTCCTCGTCAGGAGAGGCCTCTGGGTTTAGCTCCAACTCTGGGCCTACATGGCAAGTTCCAGGAGGCCATGGTCTGAGCATCTCTCTCGGGGTTTGTCCCCAGGACAAAAGTGAAGGGAGAAGAAGAGTGAGGCTCCACTGCTGACTTAGCCGCACTTCGAGGCAAGAGGAGCATGGTGGGTAGGAAGGCGCCTTCCATCAGTCTGGAGCCCTTGAGAGGGAGCCTGGGTGTCAGATGTGAGGGCAGAAGCGCAAGCTCCAGATGGGTTTGTTATCAGCACTGGGCCCTGGGCAGAGCCGATGCACAGTTCCCTTTTGTCAGATGATTGAATTCATTCATTCAGCATGAACTGAGCACCTCCTCCCTGCCGGGCACTCTCCTAGCCCAGGGAAAGAGCAGAGAGCAAGACAGTTACGGCCCTGCCGCTGGGAAGCCTACATCCTGGGCTGAGTAAACAGGAAGGCTGAGGGCCTCCAGAGCTCTGAGGGCGGGAGGGTGGGCGGATGTGGGGTACCCCTGCCAGCAAAGGAGCCCCCAGGTTCTTGGACTTTCTGTCCTGAGGGCTGGGGTAGGAGATCTGGCAGCACTGTCCAGATGGGGATGATACCAAGAAATTAAAGAAGGCAACAGGAGGAGAAAGCGGGGGAGGTCTGAGCACCTACAGTGTGTAGTCCGGGGGCCGGGAAAGCACCTTTTCCATATGGTCAACTGTAATCCTCCCAGACGCCTAGTGAGGCCGTGGTCATTGTCACCATTTATAGATTTGCGGAAAGGGTGAGGCAAATGTGTGCCTTCCTGAGGCACACATCTCGGAAGTGAGGATTCCCCCTCAGGTCAGCGGACGCCATTCCATCAGCAGAAGGCCAGCTGTGTGAGGTCCCCAGAGGAGCCCCTCAGGCTCTGAGGCCTCAGGCTTGTTTTTTCCAGCATCAAAGTGTTTGCCTCAGGTGATGACACCCTGGCCTCTCCCATCCTGCAGACTCGGGCCTAATGGAGCTGGTATTGGTCCAGCACGTTGGCTGGTGTCAGAATAGGAGGACAGATGCCCCTGGGGGATCGGCTGAAATGGGTGTGCATCTGGAAGAGCAGCTTCCTCACCCGGTGGCCTTCCCAGCCCCAGTATGGCCCTGGGGATGATGGCAGAAGGTGGCCTGCTTGCAGCACTGACCTTGTGCTCAGAGCCAGAACGGTCAAAGTGACAGAACGGGTTTGAATTCCATCTCCGCTGCTTGCTTTTTGTGTAGCCCTGAGCTAGTCACCCAGACTCTCTAGGCCTTAATTTCATCATCAGCAAATCAAGTTTGGCCACAACTACAGCACAAGGCTGTGATGAGAATGAGCACAGATAAGATTGGGAAAGCACTAGCAGTGTCTGGCACGCAGTAAATGCTAATAATCAGTAGCGCTCATGATTGATGTTAATATATTATATCAGTATCAGATCATACTCCGCCGTGTATCTGGGGCTGGGCTGTAGGGCATGGTTTATTCTGGTGGCCGACTCGTATTTCCCAAGGATGCATGGGGCACAGACACTTATGGCAAATAGAGACGTCAGGTTTTGCAGCAGAGGATTCCAAACTTCCCTGTCATCAGAATCCCCGGGGGGTCTTGTTATAGATTCAGGGTTGGGGGGTTATAACCCCTCCCATTCCTTCCTCCCTCCCTCCCCAGAGATTCCCATTCATGGGTCTGGGGTAAGGTTTTGAATCTGTGTTTGTAACAAAATCCTCAGGTGACCCTGTTGCAGGAAGTCCAAGGACTAGATTTTGGGCAGCATTGCTTTAAAAGCTCTTTTTTCCAGCCCTGGCCAGCCTCGTGGCTGGCTCTCCTCCACGGCTGGGCTATTTCTGACTAATCAGTAGGAGCTGTCACCTCAAATCATGCTCCTCTTCCCTGGGCAGCCCTGGAGATGCACATGGACAAATCCTTTCTCCTCAGCTTTCTGTCTAGACACCATGCAGACCTACAAAATGTTTTCCCCTTAAAAACGTGATCACCTGTCTCTGGGTGACCACAATTTCTAAACTCTCTCCTAAGAAACATGGTTAGAGAAGGGATTTTTTTTTTTTCTGACTTGGCAATCCATTTTAAACGTGTTATAAATGTATAATGATATATCTGCCTGTGTTTGTATATGGAATGATCCCTAGCAAATGCAGACTGGGGTAGCACAGTGGTTAAACATACAGACTGTGGCCCTGGACTGTCTGGGTTTGAATCACAGCTCTGCCCCTTACTAGCTGTGCGACCTTGGGCAAGTTATACAACTTCTCTGTCCTCAGTTTCCTTATTTTTGGAATAGGACTAATAGTAGCACCTATCCCCCAGAGTCGTTAGAAGGATTGGCTGAGTTAATATTGATGAAGCACTTACAACAATGCCTGACCCATAGCGAGCCTTCACTGTAGAGAGTGAAATGTAACTGCATGAGACGACCTGGGAGATCCAGGGAGCTTGGGCATCGCATGCATTCCAGGAAAGTAAAGAAGTTTAGGTAATGATGCTGACTGGCTTTAGCCAAGCCCTGTTCTTTCCTGACACACAGTTCTGCCTTGAAGGAATTGGAACAAGCCACAGTGGTGGTGAAAGAAGCCCTGTGTGTGACCACCATGTATGAAGCAAAACATCGTTTTGCTCAACCCCATTAGCAAACTCTGTAAAGCCTTGTCTTCGGAGGATCTCTCTAGCTGTGATCTATCTAAGTGGCATGCAGACACCGGGGGACTTTTCCCTTTGTCTCAATCTTTCTTTCCAAGGTTTCGAGTTGCTGAAGGTCTGGTTTTCTCGACAGAAGAGCTATAGAGGAAGAACCTGGTGTAGGGGAGGCAGGAATTAGCAGAGATCAGAACAGCCGTGTCCAATCAGGTCTTGAGCGATGATGGAAGACAAAGGAAGGGAAGCTCTGCACCCCTTCCTCTTCTCCCCGCCCTGCCAGGTTAGCCTCCTTGCCTCCCTTGGGAGGTGGGACAGCAACGTGGCTTAGCACTGGGCCTTGGGGCAGACCCGGCTGGACAGCCTGGCCTGGTACCTAGTAGTGTTATGATCTTGGGAACTTTGCTAACCGGTCTGATTGTCTTTGGTAAAATAAAGGTGAGAGCAGTACCTGTGTCACTGAGTTGTTGGGTCAAGTTCAACAAGGTAATATATATAAAGTGCCTGGGACTCCATGAATGAAACCTTTTCTTATTCTTTTTGCTGGGTGGTCTTTTCCATGGGCCCAGTCTAGCCCAAGGTCTTGATAATTCAGGTCTTTCCCTGTACAGACTCCTTCAAAGAATAGTCCAGAATAGTTGGAGAGGGAATGGAGATTGAAAGACCAGCTTGCTTGGACCAACCCATGAGTTACTGTGTATGTGTTTGGATAGGATGTGGGTGAGGGGCTTGGAGCTCCTTGGGGAGGGACTACTCTCCACATGGTAAAGGGCCTCCTGGTGATTTCATGTGACTCTTGTGGGCACTCCAGAAGCAGTTGCAGGAAGTGTGGGAATGGGCAGAAACGCATGTTTCTGAGTGAGCAGGGAGCAGGGCAGAGCCCAGCATGGTACATGGTCCCCAGGGTAGAAACAGAGTGAAGTAGTGGGCCAGGCAGGAAATGCACTCACGGGTCAGGTTGGGTGGGCCTGGGTCACCGAGGTGGCAGAAGAGGTCTGGAACACATCTGCCAGTAGGCACTACCCACACTTCCAAGGAGGAAGTTATTGCATACCAGTTGGTCAGGTGGACCTAGCAGGAACTTCTGTGGGAGCTCAGAAGGTCCGGCCAATGGCAGCTGGGCCTAGCCATCCGGCTGGGGCAGAGCAGGGACGTACTCCCTGAGGAGTGGCACGGGCTCAGGGCCCAGCCCTGGAAATTGGAGCCCAGGGGAACAAGGGGTCAGCCCTAGGACATCGGAACTTGGCCCCGTAGGACAACAGAGGCAACACAGAAAAAAATGACTCAGGAGACTGCACCCAGAGCTTTGCCATATGCCAACAATCACATTATTTCAAATGAATTTTCACATCAACCCAACGAAGAAAGTATTGTTGTCATCATATTACCGATGAGTAAACTGAGGCTCCTTTAAGTTCACTGACTCATCCAGTGTTCCAGAGCTGATCTGTGGCAGAACCAGGAGTGCCCAGGTTTGCCCGCTCAGAATCTCATGCTTTTACCCAGGTACCAGAGTGCCCAAGTCTCCAGCTGGTGGGGCCAGGGTCTGCCTCACCAACAGAATTCTTCACACATTCTTTTGTGTGATATAGAAAGCACCGGAGCTGTGGGCTGAGAGCCACAGTGATGCTCCCTGGGACTTTGGAAGGGACCTGGTGGAGTGCCTCATCCAATCTCCTCTATTTAAAGATAAGGAAATGGAGGTTCAGAGAAGTTCACAGCCTTGCCTGGGGTCACTCAGAAGACAATGGCAAAGCCAGGACCCGAACCAGGCCTGCTGGCTCCCCACCCCGTGTTGTCTCCACTGCATTGAGCTGTTTTCCTCCCACACTGAAGAAGATTCAGGCAGACTCCTTCTGTGACCCTGCTGCATAAGGGGCATCAACAGAATCGAACGTTTAAAGGCCACCAGCATATCTCCCTGGACAGGTGGCCCTGCTGCATAAGGGGCATCAACAGAATCGAACGTTTAAAGGCCACCAGCATATCTCCCTGGACAGGTGGCAGGAGCAATTCGTCTGCAGTTGCATTTGTAAGCACAGCATGGAGAACTCATCAAGAAGCCGGCAAGGATTGCACAGGTCCTATTTGTCTACTAATTAAAACAAGGGAAATGCCAGGGGAAAAGAAGATGGATTGGGGAAAAGATGCAAGTTTTCAAGTCATGCGGAACGGCAGTAGGGTGGCAACCGCACGTCTTGGGCAGGGATAGTTCTGCCCCTCATTGGGCGTGTGGGTGCCTTTGACTCGGCCACTGCGTTCTCATCTGTCTTCCTGACTGGCTGAGCATCTTGAGGACAACACTGTGTCACCTTTACCTTTGCATGAGCAGCACCCAGCACCGGGTCTGGCATGGAGTAGATATTCCACAAATGTTTGTTGAATGACTGACTGAATGATTGAAAACCATTACTAAGGGTAAGGGTGAGACCAAATGGCTGGTCAGAGCTCTCCTTTCATATTACACCTGCCATGGGCTCAGTGCCTCCAGATTTGGCTTGCAGAGGGCCCTGGGAGATCCCATGGTCATCCTCTGCCTCTTTGAATATTGGCCTCCCTTGGGAGCCATTACCTTGGTGTTAGGGATCATCACTGGAGTTTGTTAGGGCTGACTAGCTGTGGCCAGGGGCCTGAACCAACGGGCTATAGTCAAAGGCCTGGATGCCAGGGTCAGGTTGCCCCAGTTTGAGTCTTGGCTTCATCACCTTCCAGCTGTGTGACCTTGGGCAAGCTGCTTGACCTCTCTAAGCCTGTTTCCTTATCTGTAAAATAGGGGTCATAGCATGGGGAATGATGAGGATTGAATGAGACAACGTACAGTCCTGGCACCTAGTAAGGGCTCAATCCATGTTAGGTCTTTGTACTGTCATTTCCTGAGGGGCCTGGGAGCATGGCTGCTCCCTCTGCCAGGTCGGGGGTAAGCAAGCCCTGGCTGTGTGCCCATCTTGCCTTTGTTTAGGAGCACAAAGGAGAGCAGGAGATAATGAGGCAGAGAGGAGAGGAGTCTATTAGAAGTGGCAGCAGGAGAAGCTATCGGATATACAGACGTGCGCCCGGGCAAACCTGGGCTTGGATAACATTTCCATTCTGTTTCCGTCATCCATAACTTGGTTATTTAAAGTGCAGGAAAAAAGCCAGAATATGCCGTCCTGTTTGTACAAATGAGGTTTATAAATAGCTGTTGTGGAGAGCCGGCATCGTGGAGAGATCAGGCTGCCCACAGTGAGCCCTGACTCAGTGCCGTGGGGGCCGGCTCTGCCGATCTGGAGATGTTTTGTGTCTGTCTCTGAGCCACTGTCACCTCGCTCCTGGTGGCTCCTTAGGGAGACCTACACGCTTCTACTTTGGGGATAAGAAGCACTGTGGCATTTGAATGGGATTGGAGGGCACTGGCGTCATTGGGTGTGGCAGAGATGGCAGGATTTGGAACAGGGCAGACCTGGGTTTGAATCCCATTCCATCACTTACCAGCTGTGTGACTGCTGGCAAATTGGCCTAGCCTCAGTTTTTCCTCTGTTCACTATATATCACACTTTAGGGTTGCTGTGAAGATGGAGCTTCTTCCTGCGGGCAGCTCAGCAGCAGCTCTTGCTAGTTTGGGCAAGATAGGCGGGTACCTCTGAGGCCAGACAACCGCAAGATTTTTAGGAGCCTAGAAATTAACTAATGGCTGGAGAGTAGCAGGGGTAGACAAGGGACCAGGATGACATCTGGTCACTATGATGGAGCAGGTGTGCCCAGGCCCCACTTTGGCCCCTGAACAGATCCCAAACTTTGAGCCATCTGACCTTCAGAGGATGTCTAGTTATCATTATTATTATAATTATTAAGCATCCTCATTGCTGTCTACTTAGTTACCTGGCATTTCAGTTTCTATCAGTGATATAGACTGTCTGCAAATTATCTGCTGTTGAGTTCCCACCCCAGCCTTGCTCGGGGATAGGCTGAGGGATGTGTTAGCAGCTCAATTCTCCTGATGCTCTGATTTTCAACCATGTACCTGACCATCAGAAAGCCCTTGGCTGGCAACTTACCAACACCCTGGCTTTGACTAAGGACCGGCCTCGAAGCAGCTCCGGGGAAGCCCTGGTGTCTTCTGTAGGACTGCAGCCATCGACACCATCTGTGTGTTGTTCAAGACGACCTGAGCTCAGGCCTTGAGCAGTTTGGCCCTCTCCAGGACTGTGAGCTTTTTCTTTGGACTTAAGCATGCCATTGGATTTCCTTCTCAGATTCAGTTCAGTTTTACAAGCATTGATTGAGCACCTCCTATTTGGCTGTAACTATGGTCCTGGTGTGGGGGGGGGGGGGCAACAAAACAGCACGGTGGCCTGGGATGGGGCAGGGCCTGCACTCACCTACGGCTGAATGATTCTCCGCTGCTCGTTAGCTGTGTGGTTTTTGAATTGTTCCCCTGACCTTTGCGCCCGGGCTTCCCACTTGTAAAATGAGACTGATTATCTACATGGTCTTTAGCATAGAGAAATGGCTCCACAGCAGGTAGTCAATGAATGATAGTCAGCTTTTTCTTCTGCTCCGCTCTCCTTTCGTCTCCCTTCCTCCTTCCTGCGTCTCCCACTCCCCCCTTCTCTCCTTGCGCTCAAGGAGTTTACCATCGAGTAGGGTCAGGCAGAGACCTAGACTAAACATTTCAAAACGGAATCAGGATGGGAGTAGGTACTGGGAATTCTTGGATACAGAGGTGGACGCCCACAGATGGTTTCCTTCTGTCAGCCTTGGAAGTTCAGGGAAAAGCTGAGTCACGTGCGTGTGTCGGGATGCACGCACAGGGCTGAACGTGTGTATAGCCTGCCTGTACCCACACTCACACACACACGTGCATCATACAGACATGTACATTCATACCTATCAGAAGGGAACTGGCACAAATCAGGACTCACCCCATTGTTTCACATAGAGAGGCCATAACGAAGAGGTAAGGATGGAGTTGAAGGTCAAGAATGGTGCGGTGTCCAGAGACTCACAATGCGAGGAAGCTCTGCCGCACCTAGGGCTGGTGGAACAAGGGAAGAAATAGTGTTACCAAGGTAGGAGAGAGCCTGAGTCTTGGAAGTGATGCAGCCTGGCAGGAGCGATAGTCACAGAAGGACGTGGCATACTGCCAGAGATGTGTCCCCCCACCATTCTCCTCTTATGCTCCGATTTTCTGCCATGCCTCCCATCGGCTGAGCCCTACCAAGGGAGGCTGGGTGATGCTCTAGGCAGGAGCCTCCTTCCAGGGAACAGAGCCTGGCAGGGAAGAGCGAAGAGTGGACTCTTGAGAGGGTGCAAATGGAGAGTCAGCAGCAGGGATATGCATGGTGGGTGCTCCCGCACAGGCACGCATAGGCCAGCCAGAGCTTCTTCCTGCAGGCAGGAGGGGCGAGCAGCAGGAGGGGGGCTGGGCAGGCACGGTGCAGCTGGGTGATTCCCAAGCCCCTCCCACATGTTGCTGGGAGGGGCTCTGAGAGGCCTGTGGATGGGGCTTTGTGCAGGATTTTCTCAAAGCCCATACACTGTAATGCCTCAGTCGTTTATGAGAAACCACGATTGGCTCCCAGCCTCCCTAGTCTTTGCTGAAGGCAGCAGTGGGTTTGTACATATTTGAGATAAATCTATGTGTAGTGTTTTCTCTTTCTGCCCCAGTGCCTGTGTTCAGGAGGCGTGAGAGGTACAGTGATGGCCCCGGGCAAGGGCTGCAGCTGGCTGGAGTCACGTCCTCAGAGCGTGCCCAGCTCAGAGTGGACATGGGCATCATGTGCCGTCCTCCGTGAGTGACTTGGCCACGCCCTCACCTCCTCGAGGCCCCAGAGGCACTCCTAGTCTCTGGCCCCTTGGCTTCACATCCCCGGCTCTGCCCCCTCCAACACTGCTTCATCTCATCAGGGCTTTCCCAGGAGCTGGGAGTTGGCGGCCCCAGGCTGAGCTTCCAGTCAGCACCCAGCAGTGTTGGGTGATGCAGTGTTGATTGCAATGTTGTTTGCAGTGTTGATTGACAAGAGCGTGCGTGCGTGCTCTCTGCAGGCTGGCAAAGCTGACCAGTGTGGCCTTGGGTTGTGAACTCTGAAGGACCCCACAGGTGATTTAGTCCAGGTGGTGGGCAGCAGAGAACGGTGGTCGGGACCTCTGTCTCAAATCCTAGCTCCGTGCGGCCTGTGAGAGCTCCACAACTAAATGGTCAATGGTCTGCCACTCCTTTTCCTCAGTAAGATGCCTGCAGCACAATTTTTTTGAGCAGGTTGGCTTCCAGAAGGGTAAACTGCAAAAGGCACCCCGGATAGCAAAGCTTATGGGCCTGTCTTGCCCATTTGCACATTGAGTATGTCTGTTCAGAGTGCTGTTTGGTTTTGGGTTCAGTTGATATTGCCCTGATATTGCTGAGAGAGTCCACACCTTGAAGGCATCTCCTGGTGGCAGAAATAGGGCCGCCCCGGCAGCAGCAGCAGAGAGAAAGGGTCTATCTTCCTGTTACCTGCAGAGGGAGGGCGTTTGCCCACTTCGTTTAAAAATTGCCTTAAGTTATTGAGCAGATATTAAGGTGGCAGGGAGCTAGTTCCCGGCCCTGCCCATTTTAGGGCTGGAATCTGCCCTCTCCAGGCTTCTC
Organism: Aethalodelphis obliquidens; assembly: GCF_003676395.1. NCBI lineage: Eukaryota > Metazoa > Chordata > Mammalia > Artiodactyla > Delphinidae > Aethalodelphis > Aethalodelphis obliquidens. Next base: position 33,800,688 of record NW_020837958.1, read on the forward strand.
CTGTAACAAGGAAGAGCCAGATCTGACTACACGTTGGATCTGTTTCTTTTACTTTAACCTTTGCTTCCCATTGCTTTTGTTCACTAAAAGGATACTGTCTATACATAATGGCCTGCCTCGGGGAACCGTGCCCCCTGCCTGAATGTTAAACCAAAATGCCTTTGATCAGGGAGACATCCAGACCCTGTCCACCCGCGGATGGCTGCAAGACAGAAGAAATTAACACATCCCCTCCCCGAGGCTGGCCATTCCAGGGGATATTTGCAAAACGTATGGCCTTTTTACTTTACTTCCAAAACGTATGGCCTTTTTACTTTACTTCCTCGGTTCCTCCCCCTCTCTGTGCTATAAAAGAAACTGGCATGCAAACCCCGATAAGATGGTTATTTTGAGACTTTAGTCTGCCGTCTTCTCAGTCTGCCGGCTTTCCAAATAAAGTCGTATCCCTTGCCTCAGCACCTTGTCTTCGATTTATTGGCCTGTGGTGCATGCGCGCAGAGCGAGCTTGAACTCTCTAATGTTCCTCTCTGGCTGGCCTGGCCTTTCTGTGAGGGGCTTTGCATGTGAATGAGTCTGCCCCCGGGAGGAGGGGGAAGTTCCTGACAAATGAGGAAGGCCTGGGCTCCAGGAAAAGCTGCTCATGTGGGATTTAAGTAGATCTGTGGTACTGGAGCCATCTCCCAGCTGCCCTGCCCAAGAGTCCTGCAGTGCCAGGGACTGGACTCAGAGGACCTTCTGGAAGATGCAGGCATATTTCTGTAGCAAAATCCATACTGAGTGTGAGAACCAAGGAGAGCTACACAGGTATACACACTCATTCACAGGCACACACCTATGAACAGTCTCTCATACATACACACGCTTACAGACACGTGCAGTCGGTGTTTGGTCAGAACGGGTAAACCTGTTAGAGGAGATTGCTGACAGCATCTGTAGCACCCAGCTTAATCCCCTTCTGGGTAAGTTAGAGTGATCTGCTCAGCGCAGAGTGGAGACAGAGCTGGCGACTCTGTGCCATGGGTACCAGCCAGTTCTGGGACAGGAGGCACCACATCCTGGTGCCAGGACCCCCTGGATCACAGAGATACAAAGAGACAGGGCAGGGCTGAACTCCTTCCAGGGCTGCAAGTTCCCCCAGGAATCCCAGGCTGGCATGACTCATTAGTGCCTGGGTGGGATGCATGTCCCACACATCAAACCGCACCCCTCCATGAGCCCATACCTGGCCAATCTCGTCCCCTGAAGGGCTGGCGCCTGTGGACTTTGGGACTAGACTATGCAAGCTGGAGTTTGCATGCTATGGTCAAATTCATCCTCTCTCCACTCCTGGCTGTTCTTCCATCCCTAGAGGAGACACTTGGCTAGGGAGGCAGTGTAGAGGGTGCTGAGAACACAGCTCTTTAGCAAGATGGAATCATATTTGCATCTAGGCCACCAGCTGTGTAACTGGCTAAAGCCCTGAACCTTGTTTCTCTGTCTGCAAAGTGAGGATATTTGAGCCCAACTCTTAGGCCTGCTGTGAGGCTTAAATAAATGATCTACGAAAAGCCCCCAGCAGTGTGACTAGCATACAATAGGTGCTCAGTAAATGGGGAGCACCCATCTCCTGTCTTTGTTGTATATTCTCCTGGCCAACCTACATGAGAGAACTAGACCCATTCAGACGCAGGTAACTCCATGCAGCCCGTGCTGGCCCAGCCAGCTCTGATGACAAGGGGCCAGGGTTCTGGCCTGCTCCTTTTTGATGTGGTTTATCAGTCAGAAAACCAGAACCACCACAGGGTGTGTGTGTGTGTAATAAAGAGATTTATTATAAGGAATTGGCTCACATGATTATGGAGGCTGAGAAATCCCTAAATCTATAGGCAGCAAGCTAGAGAGCTGCTGGTGTAGGTCCAGTTCCAAAGCCAGCAGGCTCGTGTCCCAAGAAGAGCCAATGTTTCAGTCCCAGTCTGAAAGCAAGAAAAGACTGATATCCCAGCTCAAACTGTAACGCAGGAGGAGTTTCCTATAACTTGTGGAGGGTCAGCTTTTTTGTTCTATTCAGGCCTTCAACTGATTGGATGAGGCCCACCCACATAGAAGAGGACAGTCCGCTTCACTCAGTTTGCCAAATTCCATATTAATCACATCCAGAAACACTCTCACAGACACACCCAGAGTAATGTTTGATCAAATATCTGGACACTCTATGGCCCAGTCATGGCCCCACAAAATTTACCCTCACACCTAGTATCTGGTGACCTCATGCATCAGTGGGTGTCCAGGCACAGCATGGGGATAGGCACCAGTCTTAGGTGCCTCCTTAGGACCTCCAGGAGCTTTTGCTCACCCCTGTGTAATACAGCAGAGGTTGTCCTCTGCAGTAGTTGAAGAGCACATCTTGGGTGGGCCCATCAGCTGTTCAGCCATGCAGATAGCAAGGCGTCTTGACCAAGACCCGTATCAGCCCTGTGGGCCTCGCTTGGTAGCAGAAATGTCAAAGCTTTGCCCATCAGCTTGTCTAAAATAACTCTCATCATCTTCTTCTCCCTTACCCCCTGGGTTTAACAAAAATCTTTGCCCTGTGGTCTGTACCACAAACCTGGGTATTATATTTGAAACCCCCATACCGTTCCGCCCCTACATCCTGATTGCTTTCAAGTCCTGCCAGTTTCTTTCTCCTTAATGTTTCCTTCTCAGATCCATTACTTTGTCCCCCCACTGCCGTCACCCGGGCCCTACCTGGCATCATCTCTTGCTGCTTTCCTGCATCTTCTTCCCCAGTGGTTTTCTTGCCCTCAGTCTTGTCCCACAGAGCCTGTCATCCACACTGTTGCCAGAGGAGCTCTCTAAAATAAGAGATCCAACCACATGATTCCCTCGTTAATCATCTTATCAGCTTCTCGCTATTAGTGTTTGTAGGCTGATGTTCTAAGAGCCAAATTCAGCTCACACTTACCAAAAAAAAAAAAAAGAATTTGAATACTTTTACATACTGAAGGGTGTGTACCTTCCAGTTTGCCACTGTCCTCACCACTCCTTATTGTCTCACACCTGCTCACTTTCCTCCTTTGTTACTTGTCCAGTCCCTGGAGTCAGAGGCCCAAACGCTTGAGCATGAAATTTGAGTCCCTTCACAATTTGGCCTTGGCTAACCTTCCCAGATTTATTTTTAGGCAATTCTACCTAAGTACCGTGTGCCTAAGCCGTCCTGTTCTGTACCTTTCCCCAGACACACAGTATAGTTGACCCTTGAACGCCAGGTTAATCCACCTGTAATTTATAGATAGCCCTTCTATCTGTGGTTCGGTCACATCCACAGATTCAACCAACTATGGCTCGTGCAGTACTGTAGCATTTACTATGGAAAACTATCCAGGTATAAGTGGACCTGCACAGTTCACACTCTCATTGTTCAAGGGCCAGCTGTAGTCTTCCTCATTTCCATGGCTTCATCCATGTTGTTCAGTTTGCTTGGGTGGCCTTCCTCTCTTTGAACCCCTGGCTAGTCGCTAGTTATCCTGTAACACTCTATTCATATGACACCTACTCTTTATAGGCTTTCCATAACATTCTCTAAGTCTCAGTTTCCTCCTCTGTAAAATGGGGGTAATCATAGGATCTACCTGATGGGGTTGTCACGAGGATTAAATGAGATAACCCAGACAGAGTGCTTAGCACCATGTCCAACATGTAGAAAGTGCCCAAGAAATACTCAGCCACCTGCCTGCTTGGCATCTAGAGATGTCAGTGTTTTGGGCAGGGGCAACTATAGGGACTCTTCTGTCTGTCTTTGGCCAGGGTGCCTGAGTTTGACAGGCTTTTACCACCCACAGTTAAAGCAAATAGATAGTCATTAGTGTCCATCAGGCAGTAAATAGGAGACAGCCTATATTACAGATGCCTGGCTTGATGGGGTCATACAAGATTGGCGGTTGGGGGGGGTGGGATTCGTTAGGCCCAGAAAACTCTGCTTGCGAAAGCAAAACAGAGAAAATGAAACCTGGTTTTATAAATACATTTAGACTTGTTAAAAAAAATATGTGTGTGTGTGTGTGTGTGTGTGTGTGTGTGTGTGTGTGTATATATATATATATGTCTATAATCTTGAAGGAGTTTAAATATTTCATTGCTCATGGCCTGGTACCTCTCATTGGTAAACTGCTGTAGTGGTGGCAGTGCTTGTGGGCTTCTGTTTACAGTTCCATTGAATGAAACTCATGTGGACATTTACTTAGGAAAAATCTGTTAATTGCAGCACCACATAAGAATAATCATTATTGTCCCTTTTTGGTCCTGGAATGACTTGACTGCATCAGACTAGAGATTTGCAAGGCAAACAAATTATCTGCAGGCATAGCAAGAAACCCCTGCCCCCGCCAGCCCAGCAGCAGACCAGTAAGGACATTTGATCTGAAAATGCCTCAGAGAGTGAAATACAGGTTCTGTGCTAGGTTTTCTTTTTCTTTATGCAGAGAAAAGCCATAGTGGAAGCAGAAGCAGATGATTCTTCTTCCATCCTTAGTCTAGGGGTTCCATCCTTAGTCTTAGCCCTGGAATGCTGTTCTCTTCCCCTCTTCCAACAATCTGTTGGTTTAGTGAACACCTAGTGGCCTTAATGCAAATGTCAACACTATCTCTGGCGCTTTTTCCAAACCCTTCCCTGACTCCAAGCAGGTGGGAATTTCTTCCATCTTTTCCGGCTACCAACTGGATACCTCCATGCGTTTGTCCCAGAGACAGCTCACATGTGCTGTGTTCAACGCCAAATCATCAGCTTTTCCCATGCCTGCTCCCCTTTCTGCTTCTCCCATATCCGTGAATAACTCCACCCTCCATTCAGTGATTAAATCCATGCCATCACATTCTGTGCTATCTCTCGATCTTTCCTGACTCATCTCTCATCCAACCAAGTCTTACTGATGAACTCTGAAATACTTTGTGAACTTTTTTATTCTCATCATCACAGTTCCAGTTCAGGAACTGTTTTTTTTTGCGGTATGTGGGCCTCTCACTGTTGTGGCCTCTCCTGTTGTGGAGCACAGGCTCCAGACGCGCAGGCTCAGCGGCCGTGGCTCACGGGCCCATCCGCTCCGCGGCATGTGGGATCTTCCCGGACCAGGGCAGGAACCCGTGTCCCCCGCATCGGCACGCGGACTCTCAACCACTGCGCCACCAGGGAAGCCCTGGGAACTGGTTTTGATCTAACAGTCTTCTTATTCACTGTGTTCTCTGCTTCTCACTCATCCTCCACTCTGCCAATTCTAGGGTGATATTCCTAAAATACAGATTTGCTGCAAACTTTTGATCATTCCCGTTGTCTTGAGTATGAGGTTGAAACGTGTTGGCACGGCATTCTAGGGCATTTGAAATCTGCTTCTCTATTTCACTGTTTTTCCCACCACTCTTCCTCCTGAACTGCCTATACTCCGGCAACACCAGAATTTATTCTTGCATGCATATATATTTTTTCTTGTATCTCTGAATTTTCCTACTTGCATGGAATTCCCTCCTCTCTCCTCTGCTAACATTGGCCTTAACCTTCAAGATGCAGTTTAAGTTTCACATCCCTTAGGAAGCCTTCTTGGAAGCCCCAGGCAGAATCTCTGTCTCCTTTCCTAGTGCTCCCTAGGGATTGTGTTTATGTCTCCTTTGAAACATTTCCACTCTCTGTGCCAGCTATGACTTGAGCGTGTCACAGAGAAGTGTCGTGAAGGCAGGGACTGGGCCCTATTTATTCCCTTTGTTTAGTAGGCAGTGGTGTAGATGATTCTCAGTATACGTGGATCAGACCGTTTTGTTATAACAAACAACCCCCCACCCCAATCAATGACTTATAACAAGTAACATTTACTTCTTGCTCTTATTAATGTTGGAGGCTGTGTGGGTCAACTGTGGTGGCTATAGGGCTCTGCTAACTTCTTCCCATTCTGAGGCATAGGCTGGAGGAACAACCTCCATTTGGGACATGCCATTTTCCTGGAAGAGGAAAAAAAAGCAAGAGTCTTCCATGCGAAGGCTCCCAGAGCTTCTGCTAGGGCAGAGTTTATATCATATCCCGTTGGTCAAAGCCAGTTACTGCTCAAACCCAGTGTCAGTGGAGAAGTATTCTCCCATAGGATGGAAGAGGCACTGCAAGGCGAAGGCAATTAATAACAAATGTTTAGTATTTTTATACAGACGATGGACTAATAAATGGGAATTATAATACACTCCACTGCAATGTCATTGTCAAATTAAATGAACCCAAGCTAATGAAAAGAACCTTACAGAATTCATCGTCCAATTTCCTCCTATGTTGGACGTTTGTCATTTTGGACTACCCAGCTTCTGAACTCACTTCGTATGTTTGAGGAATTCCCTACTTTTGAGTCTTGGTGGGAACAGAGACCGATCAGGGCAGCCTCCTACAAGAGAAGTAATTTCCTGGCCTCCCTTGACCTAGGCCCAGGCCCATGGCTTGGCTTACATCAATAAGATGTGCCTTCCCAGGCTTTGAGTCAAGAGCTGGTGGCTGGCTAGCAATGGCTGGAGTGCCAGGAGCTTCAAGTTCCCAGGGCCTTGGAGGCTGCAGTGTGGGTAGCAGCACCCAGTGTCAGCAGTGTGGGCAGTGCTGGCGGGTGGTCCTCTACTGAAGCAAGACTTGGGGTGATGTACTTGCTGGCATTACCGAGAACCTGGTCCTCTAGCTCTCCTGGCAATTCCATGAGTCGCCCAATGTCCTTTTATTAATTCCTTTTCTGCTTGAATCAGCCAGTGCTGTTACTATTGCTTACAGCCATGCATCCTGGCTCACCCACTAACTTTCCCAGGCAGGCAGTGTTTAAGGTAGTTAACACTGTCAGCTTTGAAACCAGACGTTTTGGCTTTGAAGACCTCCAGCTTCTTCTGTACTTGGGGCAAGCTACTTAACTTCCATAAGCCTCAGTTTCCTTATCTGTGAAATGGGGTGATAATAAAACCTGCCTTACAGGGTTGTTGTATTAAATGCGATAATATATATGGAGGGAGTCGAGTACCTATTCTAATGATTGTTATTCACAAGAAAGTGAAATGACTTTCTCAGGTTCATAGAATATGTTGGTGGTAACACTGAGTACAGAAGGCAGGACTCCTGGCTCCAGAAGCAGTGCTCGTGGACCTTCACTCAGACGGAATTTACCTCGTGTACATAATGACAGGGCTTGTGTAAGAAAGTGCACATAAATTGCTATTCTCTCGGCAAGCAGTTTATAAAGGAGGACTTTTGTCTGAACTCTCGGCGGAGGCATTGAGCATTGTCTCTTACTCTGATCTCATCTGCCTAATCTGAGGATGAGGAAAGAAGTTTAGGATTTGACAGCTCTGTCGATATTTCAGTGTGAGTGTGGGGAGGCTGCAGAACCTAGATTTGGAAGGAAGTGAGTGTAACCCATGCTGTCCGCGTGGCAAATGCGTGCTCTAGGATTCCCAGACGCGAGGTGCAGATGGTACGCTGCTAGCTGTGTGCCAGTGGCCAAGTGTCCTTTTCAGTAGAGGAGCCGTCACTCTGAGACTGTTAGAGACCTGAGTTGCATGGGTGCAGTGGGCTGTCTATTTTGTTTTCTATTTTGGGCTGAAAAGAATGTAGCCCCGGTGGCTTGTATCAGGATCCTAGCAGCTCTGAGCTTTCCTGCAGCCGTCCTGAGGAGCTTAGCGTGTGGCATGGACCAATCGGGAGGTCTTCTGTTTGCTTTTTGAGCCTGGCAGTGGACTGTGTGTTTCTGTGGATATGCCTCTTGTCTGTGCCATGAGCTGGGGCCGTGGGTCAAAAACAACTGCAGAAAGTCAGCAGAGACTCTCATCCCCTACTCCCCTCTGATGGGAGGACCCTCCAGCCTGGCTCCATCTCTGTCTCCATCCAGATGCCCTGACTGGCCACTGGAAGTTGTGTTGAAAGAGTGGTAGGGACGTAGGTCAACTGTAAGGCTTCAGAGATGGGCAGCCCTCTCTTGAGGGTGCAGCAGTGGGCATAGAGTTTGCAGGGCAGGGATGATGTGTGTCTGATCTGCTGACTATTCTTTGGAATGAGGAGGGAAGCACCTCAGAAGGAGGACTCTTGTAACAAAAGAGTCCTGGAATCTCCCTTCTCAGGTCAGGAGGGTGGGCAGCCATCTCTCCTGGGGGTGGCTGATGGTGGCTCTAGGGTTTTCCCCACTTTTCAACCACCTATGTCCCTGTTCTCTGGTTCTTGCCTTTCCTAGGACCTCAAGAAAGTGATCTTGATGGTGGACTCTTGAGTCAGCTGATCTTGGGCCTCCTATAACAGGGGTTATGGTGGAGAAGTCGCCATCAGGCCATCGGTACCGCAGGAACAGTTGCAGCTGCCTGGGTGGCTCAGGCTGCCCTGGGACCCTATGGAGAAGTGTCTGGGCTTCCCCAGCTGAGGGGCTGCCGGTTGGTCCTCCCAGAGGGCCTGTCTGAGCCAGGAATCAGTTCCCTTCATTTAAGGTGCTATCGGAAGCCACTAGAGTTATGGTGTAAATTATGTTAGATGAAGGTGGCTTTGAATAATTCTTTGGGTTCTCTGCATGGGGATTTTCTCTGGCATTTTCTGATGATGAATGAGGCCTAGACAGTTCAGGGGTAGAGTAGGAGCTCACAAAAGTGGCTGTCCTGTCTGGCATTTCTTCTGAGATGCAAGCAGAACTCCCCTTGGCCTCTCGGAGCATCCCTTCTGCCTTTCTGGTGAGGCCTGCAGAGCCCATAAGAACTGGAGAACAAGTCAGCCTGAAGGGATCGGGGGAGCCCAGGGCACGGACCAAAGAGCCAGGGAACGAGGAGCAAGTCCATTCAGTGGCCGGAGGGCGGAGCTGGGCCTGCAGGTCATCAGAGCTCCGGACAGACTTGCCTTCTGTTTTCATGTTTCTGGTAATAATCTGACATTGGCTAGTTGTTATCCCTGTGAGTATCCAGAAAATTGTGACCTTTCAAGACCCTTAGAAAACTTCTGGCTTGGGAGTGGGGTGTCAGCCCATGTGGGACCCATTATGGGGCACAGAAGAGAGCCAGGAAGTGGTAGGCCTTGTGTTTAGGGTAAGGGAACCTGGGCTTCCTGAAGCCTCCGGAGTCGCATCCTGGTTGATGCAGCCAAGTAACCAGGACACAAGGACATATGGAGAGACTTCCTGGGTGCCGGAGGGCTGGTAGCAGGTTCTTATTTACAACCTATGATAGGCGCAGAGATGTGTTTCCCAGATCCCCTCCAGGAAAAAAGTTCTCGTTTCCCCATCTGCTGGGAGCACTGCTGGCAGAAAGCCCTACCGTCTAGGGGATGCTTTGGCTGAGAGGGCTGCCTTGCCCCAGGCCATGGTGCCTCCCTGTGTGGTTCTGCATGAAATGAATGCTGATATAGGGCGCCTTCACCCCAACTCATGACAGCTCTGTGAGATCGCCCCATCTCTAACACTCCCCTCGGGGTCAGCTCTGGCTTCTGCTGAGACCACATTACAGCTTGGCTTCTTGCTCTGCCCAATCGGCTTCTCCCCTCCCTTGCAGAAGTGTGGATCCTAAGAGCTCTACCTCTCGAACCTCCCACATGCTCATCTCCATCTCAGAGGCTGCCTCTCAGGAACTCAGCCATGACTTCTCCTTTTAAGCCAGAGATCCCTGGGTCATTTCTGAGATGGTTCACTTTTGCTTGGTGAGTAGCAGAGGTCTTTTCAGAGATGCCTTAAATGTCCAGTCTGGGAAGAGTGGGAAGCAGGCCATTTGTCCGGGTGGCCGTTCACGTCTGTGGCTGGCAGGGCTGGGAGTGGGTGTGCTCCCACTAGCTCAGAAGCTAAGAGAACACACCTAGGAGCCAGATTGCGTGAGTCTGAATCTTGCTCTACCATTTGCTCCCTGTGTGATCTGAGGCAGGTTAATGAGCCCCTCTGTGCCTCACTTTTCTCATCTGTAAAATGGAGAAGATAATCATCCCTGCCTCATAGTCTCTTGTGAGGAACAAATGGGAATATCTTTATAAAGCTTTTAAAACAGACAGTGCCTGCTGGGCACGTGGTGAGCGATTTAGGAGTCTTTGTTAAAATATCACTTAGGAGCACTGACCTGGGGCTCTCTCCAGGGGGCCCACTTCTTGGGGAGGAAGGACTGGTCGGTGGTTTCTCACAGTCCTTGCTACCCCTTGGCCTTGGAGGCCTCGTTTGGTGGCTCCTGTCGGGGGCTTGGCTGGCAGCCCTGTCCCAGGTTCTCTTCTAGACTATAAAAGCCCATCCCTGGCAGTCACTGGGGACTGTTGCTGGCCCTTGCACAGTGGGCAGGGTCCATCCTTACCCGCAAACTCGGCATGCTCCCAGGAGAGAGAGCAGTCGGTTCCCAGGCTGCCAATGGTCCCAAGGAGACCTGCCTCCAGGTTTTCCTGACTGCAGTTTGATGGATGGGTTACCACCCATTCTTCCTACGGTTTATCCCGCACACAGGGATGGGGCTGAGATTCATAGAAATGGGAAAGTGCATGGAATGTGCTGCTGGTGGTGGGACCATCCGTGAGAGATCCCCCAAGGGGAAGATGAAACGCAGTCGTGGGGAGTGAAAAGAAGATGGGAATCAGGCTCAGCCCATGTGGCCCTTCGTGGGAATCAGAGAATGGGTTCCTGGCCTGGGAGAGTCCCCTTTGCCCTTCCACATCCACTCTCCACTTTTCTTGATGACGCCCTGGGTCGCAGGAGGCTGACTTCTGTGGATTGCATCCAACAGGCTTCCATGCCCCTGGCTCCCAGGGGGGTGTAGCCAGTGGGGGGCACCAGCCGGAGAGCTAGGCCAGGACTGGGCCATTTCCTCTGCAAGCCTCCTCCTGCTGGGAGAGCAGTGGCTGTGCTCTTCCCCTCTCCCGGCAGCCACAGCTCTTGCTCCTTTCTATAAGGACTTCCTCCCCTAACCCTCTGCAGCCTGAGTCTGTAATAGCCCCCTTCTTGCTAGCCCAGGCTGCCCTAGCCCTTGTTGACTTTCCTCAACCCTGCCCACCTTTGTAAATGGTTCCATATTAAACTCTCTTGGCTAGTTTCCTGTGGGGCCCTGACTGATGCATACGCCTCTGGCTGGCAAGCAGGTGTGGGCTGAATTGCAGGGGCCCACGTGCAGTTGGACAGTGTCTGTCCAACTGCATATGGCAGGGCCCTGTGGGCTCCAGGGAACGTCTTTATTCCCCGTGTGGTGCATCCCCTCCATCGCCGATAGTAGAAGATCTGGATTTGGTTTCATCAAGGAAGCTGGTAGGATCTTTCGGCGGTCACAGCAGTGTCCTTGGGGAGGGCATGGGACAGAAGTGGCCTTGCAGTGCTGGTGTAGCCAAAGCTGGGAGAGCAGGCACCGGGATGTTCTGAGGGAAATGAGCTGGGGCTTCCACCAGTTCTTCCTGGTCTGTGTTTAGAGGAGCTGGCGGGTCCAGGGCTCCCTCTCTATCCTAGATGACTAGCTCTCAGCTCCTGGACAATTGATCTACTGGTTCTGACTCATTTCTCAACTGGACTCCTTTACTAACGAAAAGCCACAGATCACAGTGCCCCTGAATCGGTCTTACTCTGTATCCCTGCAATTTCAAGAAGTTGTTCTCCGTGTCCTCAACTTCGTGGAAAGACCAGAAGCTCCTCTGCCTGCTTCGGCTTAGATGTCTGAATCTGGTGTATTCTGGCCTTTAGCCTCAGGATTTTTAGGTGGAAAACCAACCTTTGTAATCAAGATACCCAAAGACATGTCATCTCCACTGGGAGTTAGAGCAGTGGAAAAGCCCTGGAAATCCCAGATCCAGTTAATAATTCCATAAGACAGTTCGTTAGAATGCACAAGTGCTTAACTAAACAAAGCCATAATCGAAGCTGTCAGAAGTGATCCACGGTTGTGTTAGAATTTTCTCATTCACACATCATTTCCTCTACGATTTAGTTAGATAACAAACACTACTTGTCCCATCACTGGCTTTTTCAGCCGTGAAATGCAGTTGGCGTCCGTGTTTGGGCTAATGGCACAGAAAGGGCTTTTGGCTGGTTGGTGCGAAGGGTCCCAGCTTGGGGAGAGGCAGGGTCTTGGGCAACCAAGCTCAAAGAACTTGGCATCCCATGGCTCCTGAGAAGTTCTCTGGAGCCCGGCATTGTATCTGAGGATGGCATCCTGCTACTGGCATCTTCAGGTCTCTGTCCCTTGGGGATTGCTGGAGCACAGAGCAGAGCTGTTAAACCAGGCCAGAGTAGACACTGGCCATGGGGAAGCCTGCTTCTCCCAGGATGCCTAATGTCCCCCCATTACTGTGTCACCCGTTTACCTGAAGCTGGTAAGATTGAGAAAGTGCAGATCCTTTTCCTAGGAGGCTCATTTTGCAAGGTTATCAGTGTTCTCACCTTGGTTAGTATAGTTTGTCAAGCCTTCTTCTGAGCAGGCTTTGAAGCTGGGAGCAGGAATCACAGGGGACGAGAGGAGGGGACCCTGGGTGGCTCAGTGGGGCAGGCCACTGGGACTGAGGATTGTGGCAGGAGCTCTGTTGCTGCCAACCTCATCCAGGTAGCTAGTGTCTCTCAAGGGGGTAGAGAAGGGAGTGATTGCTTGTTTGTAAATGTTGTTTAGGAGTGGCCAGACCAGGGATGCCAGGGCTGTATGTGAGGGTCCCCTTGGCCTTTAGTTATCTGAGGATAACTAAAACACCACAAATATTTACTTTAATTGCTTACAATAAATCCATATGTGTGCACATATTGGGTGTATATATTTGTGTAGACCTTCTCTTTCCCCTCTTTATTTCTTCCAGAGTGGGAAAGAGCATTCTCAGCACAGCAATGAAATGATGGTAGTGCTGAACAGGACTGAGAATCCCAAAAGGTTTGGGTGGGTGGAGCCTCATCTCTGCTCTCTCTTGGGCTGTCCCTAAGCCATAGTGATCACCACACAGTCTGTTTCACAGAGCTGACCTTGTCCGGACACGTTGCAGCTGGGTCAGCTAACATCAGTCAAAGCCTTAGTGTCTCTCTTAGCTTTAGCCCATCCACATGCTGCAGTGGTAGCAGGGACAGCCACTGTTTACTGAGGGCCTACTGTGTGCCGGTGTGTGCTGGGCACTCAGTTACATGTAGCCCCCATGACTCCCCCCACAGAGGCAGCGGGGGGCTTATTACCGCTAGGAAATGGAGACTCGGAGGGGTCAGGGGACTTTTCTGAGGCCACTTATGCAGAGCTGAGAATTTAAGTCCCGGCCTCCTTTGCTTTAACAGTACAAGGATGGGGCTACTTGGAGGAAATTCCACTTGACTTTTCAGGCTGCAAGACTTTTGCTTTTCGGTGTCTTATTTTGTACAGGATGGCCTGGCTCCCCGTCCCTACACTTTCTTTCCTTGCAGCTGGGTCCATGTAGCAGCTCTGTGGCCACCCGGGAGCAGAGTGGAGGCTAGAAGGAGGCTGTGGTGACGGTCCATCTTATCGCCATCCCTGCTCGGACCCAGGTCCCAGTCCTTCTACCTGGATTCCTTCCCTGGTCTGCCCAGATCTTAGGGGCCTCACCCTATCCTCATCCTCCTGGCGACTGTGGCCCCAGCTCCTGAGTTCTGAAGCACCTGCCCACTGTCGCCGTTCCTCCCAGAGACCACAGCCCCTCTGTGTCTCTGTCCCCGCACCAATACACCTGGTCAGAGCCCTGGGCTTGGAGAGGAGCTCTGGCCCTCCACTCTGTCAGGGCACCTTGCGGACTGTCTCCTCTCCCACCTTCGGGATCCAGCTCTGCCCCCGCTCTCCTGAGCTGCAGCCACTGGGCCTTTCACTGTTCCTGCACCACACCAAGCCCTCTCCCCCGCTCCCCTGGGGTCTCTGCACCTGCTGCTCCTCTGGCTGGAATGCCCTTTCTGCCCCATAGCCAGGTGGCTCCCCCACTCCTCCCTCACTTCCCTCAGGTCTTTGCTCAGGCTGTGCCTTGTTGAAGAGGCCCTCCCTGATCACCTTCATCAAATAGCCGCTGGTCTGTCACCTCGTCTCCCTTGCTCTGCTTCATTGTTCTCAGTAGCATTTGAGGCGTCTTCTGTTTATGTGTTTGGTGTCTCTCTGCCCTCTAGAATATCAGCTGTGTGACGGCAGGGCTGTGTAGGTTTATTCACTGCGTCTGAGAGGTAGGTCACCTATGGAAAGAGCAGGAGTCTTGGGGTCAGAGACGGAGGTTCCACACTTGCCTCTGCCACTTATAGGTGTGTGACCTCAGGTATATCCCGTCCTCCCTAGACACTGGAGAAGTGACTCGTGGCCAGTCAGATCAGTGACAAGCAACGGGAAATGGGAAATTTCACACTTAGAAAATAGATTCTCTGTGTGATTGCCCTTCTCCTTATCCACACTCAGAAGTGCCAGGATTGGTGACTCTTGGGCCGCTAGGGAGGCCCGCCATCCACCGTCACTGCAAAAGCAGTGTCCAGGGAAGCTCCTTCCTGGCACGGTTTCAGGATGTTGCTGAGGAAAGGACTGAGTCTTGGTCATTCCATGAGAGGGGCCTGGGCCTACAAGTCAGAGGTGATTTCCCTGACACGTCAGCGGGGCGCAAGCAACCGCAGGTGTGAGCACTGGAACCCAGGCTCCAACATTTACTTCCTGCATAACCTTGGACAAGTGACTTCACATCTCTGAGACTCAGTTTTCCCGTCCATAATGTGGGAATCACCGGGTGGGTTTGAGTCCAGGATTCTCTTTTAGTGAGGGCGTTCTAGGAAAGTTCCCTTCCTGTTCTGACCCCGTCCCCTGTGATCACAAGGGGTCTCTCACAGGGAGAGGATCCCTTTCACTCTCAGTGGTCCCCCCTTAGCCCACGGCGGGTCCAGCGCTCAGGGTCTGAGCTTCCTACTTGCTGTTTGCCCCATTTTCCATTGGGGACCCATTTAAGCTTGATGCTTTCTTTCTAGAAGTCCCACCAGAATCCGTCAAACGGGATCCTGTAACTACCTAGAAACACATTTTCAGTCCCATTTACAACAAAAGAACAACAACCTTTGAAGCTCTACAAAAAATAAATGATGTTCCCTATGAGCAGTCCCAGAAGAAAGGCCATTGGAGACGTAAACTGTTTTACTGTGACCTGCGTGAATGTCCCAGGAAGAGTAACCTCCCATTCCTTAGAGCCCTCTCGTCTCTTGTCTTGAACAAAATGGATTAGATTGTTTAAGAAGCAGGCGCTTGAGGCCTGGCAGAGAAGACGAAGCATGCTGGTAACGCAGAAGGGGAGGTGGCTTTACATTTGGGGAAACTCAGTGTCATCAGTTTGATCATCCAGGTCCTCTCTGAGAGGCGCCAGCCACCGGCCTGTCGTAGGATGTGGGAGCACAAAAGAGGTAGACTCTGTGGCCAATGGAGAGTTTAAAAAGCTAGAGTCTGACTTTTTACTCAGATGATTCCATCAGGAGTTGCATAGACTAGAGCAAGGGACAGAAAAGCAACAGATGGGTATCGACATTCTGCGATGGGCCAGGCACGGTGCTGCCTCCTTGCCTTCCGTCCTCACATTTATTGCTCCCAAACCTCAGAAGGAGGTTCTGATTCCTCTTACAGCAGAGAAAACTGAGGCTTAGAGACATGAAATGCCTTCCCTAAGGTCACACAGGGAGTAAGCAAGGGAGTCTGGACCTGAACCCGGTCCAAGTGTCTGTGGTTCTAAAGTACGTGCTCTTCTCTCCCATCAAGCAGCCCTTTTCTTCTCCAGTGTATTTCGATAGTCCAGAGGGGAGGGCTGCCTATCGTTCTGGGAGATGTACGTGAATATCCATTGCCTTTCCTGGGATGTGTAAACACACATGCACACACATACACACACTGCACAGGGCTCCACCCCCATCACACACAGGGGCCATCTGATCGATGAGAGGAGTTACCTTCATTCTGGGACTTTGTCGAGAGGCGTCCTTTTTCTAGCCAGTGCACCTGTGTCCTGGTTGCTTTTTTTTTTTTTTTTTTTTTTTGCGGTACGTGGGCCTCTCACTGTTGTGGCCTCTCCCGTTGCGGAGCACAGGCTCCGGACGCGCAGGCTCGGTGGCCATGGCTCACGGGCCCAGCCACTCCGCGGCATGTGGGATCTTCCCGGACCGGGGCACGAACCCGTGTGCCCTGCATCGGCAGGCGGACTCTCAACCACTGCGCCACCAGGGAAGCCCTGGTTGCTTAGATAGATAGGCTAAGCGAGTAGCCAGGCGTGGATAATACCACTGGGTTAAGGCACATAATGAGCCCAGACCTCAGGGGCTGCCAGACTTTCCACAGCACCTTCTAGACACACAGTCCCTGCACCACTGCCAACTGGGATGAAGACTGTCACTTAAATTATGTTGCATAAGGTCTGAGCTGGGCCGAGCCATCCTGAGGAAATGGCTAATTTGCTGTCAGGGCTCTGGGCTCAGAAAGAACCCGCGTGTGTCTGTGTGTGTTTCCACACATGTCCCCTGGCAGAGACTCACCGCTCCACACCTCTCATCTCAAATTCCTGGTCCCAGTCGGAATGGGGGATTTCCATGGCACTCGGATGCTTCCCTCCATCTCTAAGTGCAAACCAGAGAGAATGCGAGTGACGAAGCTCCCTGAGCTACTCCCACAAAGATGGCAGTCTGTCCTGCTGGCAGATCTGGGTCAGGCGGAGGCTGATCGCTGTGACAGGGGTCAAGCGTGCCTGGCCACGAGGCCGGCTGTCCTCCACGCTGTGTGTGAGGTCACGTGCCACTTGGCCCTAGGGTTGTATTAACTCTTTACTCCTGCCCAGGAGACGGAGCTCAGCCCTGACCCCACAGGGACAGGAAGTTTCAGATGGAAAAACTGGCTTCTACTTTGGTGACTTTAAGGAGGAAGCTTGCTAAGAACCCGGGGTTGCTAGGTTACTGGGAAGATTTAAAAACAAGAATTCTTAACCGGGACTTCATGAATGGGCTTTAGAGAATATGTAAACATGCAAAAATTATAGAAATAGTTCTGGGTAGGTATGTATATGTATATATATGCATACATATATGTATATATGTGTGTATATATATGTAGAGGGGTGTGTGTGTGTGTATGCATTTTGCGGGGAGATCATCCAACTCTTCTCTCAGATTTTCCAAGGGGTATGTGACCCAGAAGAACAGAAGAACCATTGCATCAGCATAACTGGAGGCCCAGCAGGGTCTGCTTAGGATGGGGTGAGGCTGCTCTGGGGATCACATGTGTGGGGCTCTTCTCTGTCTGCCACAGGGGACTGGCTCAGCTATTTCATTAGTAGCTGTGGTGGATAGAGCAACCTCAGGATGGAGTTTGTGCAGACCAGTTTGTAAGGTCTGAGACCAGGGCCTGGTTGCAGGGGTAGTAAGGAGCTTTGAGGAGCCCTCCTGTGTGAAGCTGGACAGCTGGTCCCTCCATCTTCAGCCGATCCCTTGGCTGGGATATCGGGATTTGGTCCCTGAATGTGGTCCTTGGACACTTTAGCACCGCACTGCCCGCGGGAAACCTCATTCAGTCCAAGGTAAGGGCAGCCTGTTTACAGAATCCCCAGGAGAGAAGATGCAGCCTGTCCTTCCTCTGCAACACCTGGCAGACCCCATGTCTTTGGCAGGGGTCGTGTGGAAGTTGACGCCAGCTGCACACCCTCCCGAGAGGAAAGGGTGCTGGCTGTGTCTGCAGGCACTGCCCTAGGCTGCCCGGGCACTGTCCACACCGATGGAGCGATGGAGGGTTGTGTAGAGGCTGCAGACGGTCACCGGGGGCAGTCACCTGCAACCTGACGGGTACTCTTCCCCTAAGGGTGAAGCTCCGTGGACACATGAGCAGGTTGGGGCCCCAGGACCATCCACCATCACAGAAGCCTGTCTTTGAAATGATGTTGCAGTATGCTTAACCCTGAGATTTGCCATGGGGCCACAGAGACGCCTCTTTTCTGGACAAGATCACAGCCTGGAAGAAGAGACAGATGGGCCAGCAGGTGCTACTAGATGGTGTGAAAAGTGGACAATAGCTGGAGAAGTCCCCACGAGCAGGCACTTTCATCTCTGTGTTTCTTACACTGAGCCCAGAGTCAGACTCAGAAAATGTGTCACTAAATGGACAGATTCCTTGCATATAGTTAGTGCTCAAAGGGTCCTTGTGTGTCCTGAGGGCCTGGTGTAAGGCCTGATGATTAGATATACCCACAGAGCAACCCAAATAGAGGTAGGAACCTGGAGAGACTTCGCTGAAGAGGAGACACAGAGCAGGGAGCTTTCATTATTACCCTGTTTCGTATTTAATGCTCCTTACCAGCCCAGCCCAGAAGGCTTCTGGGAGAGCATACTGAGACAAGAGATGTTAAAGTGCTTTGTGCACTTTGGTGCTGGGCAAAACGCTGGCTTCCCTTAAAAGTAATTTTTCCAGTGTGGGAATTTCCAAAGTTCCTCATTCCACATGGCCTTGTTTATTCTTGCGTGCTCCAGGTACTTCAGTGTTTTCTCTGTGACATGGTGGTAACACTCCTTTGGGGCAGGAGTTGGGTCTGCCCTCATGTTGAATTTCCAGTGCCATGGCTGGCAGAGAGTAGGCACTTTATTGGTACTTACAGGCCACAGCAAGGGGTGTGGAGGGTTCAGATGCTATAATAAAGAACCGAGGGATGTGCTAATAGGCCCTGCCTCCAGGAAGCTTCCCAGAGGACATGACCACCTGGGCTGTGTCTTATATGAATATACCTTCTGAGTGGTGTGAGGGTGGCCCAAGCATAGCCAGAGAAGTGAGCTCGCCCTCCCGTTGTCATCATGAACAGGACTTTCCATGTTTCACAGAGGATGGAGCTGCCCTTGTGCTGACCACAGGCCAATGAAGGTCCTGAATTCACATATGCAAGCCTGGGGCTGAAGGGCCATGGCCGTTCTTTGCTCTGACGTGGTTAGCCACAGAGGGCCTCTTTGGGTGAGCTGTGCCTAGGACGAGGGGCCTAGTAGAACAAGGGAAAGTCATCCCATCTTCAAAGGAGCAAAACAATTGTGACTCCCAGTTTTCTGTCAGTCATTCAGTAGGTACTTATTGAGCAGTTACCATGCATAGCACCTTGTGCTGGGCTTGGGGTTCGGGCAGAAATAACATGAATTCTGTTCTTGGAGTTTTCAGTCAGGGCTAGATTAAGATATGTGGGGTCCTAAGAATGATACTGCTCCCTTCCCTTCTCTCCCGTATGTAATTCAAAATAAAAATATATTAAATTATAAATATTTATGAGGAATACCAGCCAGTTCTAATTTTTCTCATGATAACTACTTAAATGCTTAATTTTTTTTTTAGATATCAAATTTTCTCAAAACTACTTTGGTACTCGAACATCACTGATGTTCTGAACACATTCTCAGGGTAACGTTCAGAAACCACAGCCCTGATCTCAGCCTCAGGGAGATAAGACACACAGAGAACAATAGCATGTACCAAGGGCCCTCATTTCTCAGACTGAGAGAACTCAGATAAGGAGGAGGTTACTTTCGTAACAAATGCTTGTGGAAGAACAAAAATTTGACCTTGGCCTTCAAAACTAAGTAAGGTTTGTAAATTCTCCGATGGAGATCAGAACATTCAAGACAAAGGAATCCAAATGAGCAAAGGAGAAGCATGAGAGGGTATATAAGAAGAAGAGGAAAGTTCAATTTGATGGGAATGTGAAAGGGAGTCATGGGAGAGAGGATGAATGGTGTGACCAGATCCTGTAGCGTCTTGAATGCCAGGATAAAGGAGTTTGGGTTGTACTGGGTAGTTCGTGGGAGCCACTGAAGGTTTCTGAGCCTCTGCGGTTATAGACCAATTTTCACCTTCAGGATGTTCAGAACCACCCTTGCATTGCATTTAAGAGTATCTACAGTGATGAAGTGATGCCAGAGTAATTGAGTATTGGTAATTGCTTTCACTGTGCTTTGGTGTAATGCATTTTTAAAATGGAGTTTTATCCTGTAAGTGCATCTATAGGAAAAAAGTACCAAAGTCTTCATTATCATTAACCAGTGCCAAATGGGATTTACAGAGAGAGTGAGTGAGTGAAGACCATGCCTTTGTTCTCCCATTACTGCTCAAATCTGTTAGGGAGAGATCACAATGACTGCAGTGATTAAAAAACAACAACAATTTGGGGAAGCAGATATCTGCATGGCCTCAGAGTAACACCCCACACATTACTTATTAATTACAAAGGGACAAAGTAATTTTACAGAGTGATGTGGCAGACACCACCTCCATCAAGTGATCACACTTAGCATTACCAATAATGGGACAAATGTGGCTTTTGATGCAGTGCAATGGGAAGGACAGAACATCAGTTACCTAGTATTCTTGCCAAAGATTGACCTGAATGTAATAAAGAGAAATTAATCAGACACATTCACATTGTAAGATATAGCCTCCAAATCAAGTAGCATAGACTCTAAAACTATAAATGTTTTGAAAGAAAAAAAAGAAAAGGATGTGTGTGTGTGTTCAGAGGGTCTGTATTAGACTAAAAGGAGACCAAAGAGATATGACAACCAAATGTAATGCTTGATCTCTGATTGGATCATGACCTGGGAAAACGAACAAGAGCTATAAAGGACATTATTGGGATAATAGGGAAAATTTGAATACAGAGTGTATATTAGATAATAGTTTATTCCATCAGTGTTAGTATGGAATGTATGACAGTGGTATTATATTAATGTTCAAGAATGCCTGGTACTTAGGATAATTGATGCTGTATATAGAGGTGGAGTAACAGAGAGAGAGAGAGAGCATGAATAATGTGGTAAGATGTTAACAACTGATAAATCTAGGTGATGGCTATACTGATACTCATTGTGCTACTCCTTCAACTTTTCTATAGCTATGAAATTTTTCGAATGAAAATCTTAAAGCAACAGCAACTCCTTGTGTAGCAATGTAGGACAACATATGTTCTTAGAGCTGTGATCTCAAACTGGCATGTAGTTAATTTTACATGTTGTAAAGCTACTCCAGACCAAATGTACATATTGTCCCTTGCTTAATAAGAGATGTGTGCTATAAGCTGACTGCAAAGTGAATTTTTGTGGTTGATCCTATTTTTTTTAGTTGAAGTGTAGTAAATTTACAGTGTTGCATTAGTTTCAAGTATACAGCTAAGTGATTCAGTTATACATATATGTGCTGTTTTTTATTGATCTCCATTGCAAAAATGGAGAATAATTGAGGTGAAAGTGTTTGCTAAGAGAAAAGTTTGCATGAAGTGCTATTCTATGGCAACCCAGAGTGTTTGTGTGAGTGTTTCAAGGCTCTGTAGTAATTTTCTTGATTACATGCTTTGCTCCCCTTAGTGTTTTCTTCACTTTACTCTTGCTAAGATAATGTGTTCTGCCATGCTTGGGGTCTCTCATCTACCACCCCCCATTTACTTACACCCTTTGGGAGATCATTTCTTGCAGTTGCCCCCTCTCACAGTGTCTAATGGAGCTCGGTTGCCATGCTACACTTTGCCAGTTGTTGTTACTGAGCCACAACTTTAAAATTTTCTGTCTGCGGCATCAGAATCTAGAAAATGTATCCGTAAATTACCTTATCAATTCTGTGAATTAAAATTCAATTAAGATGCTTATTTAAATCAAAGAATCCTTTTAGAGAAACTGCAGTTCGTTTACATTGCACCCATAGGTAACACCGGGGGATGAGAATGGCTGCTGTGTAGGACATGCATTTCTCTTACCCACAGTGTCTTACCTACAGACAGAGGTGAAGTCCCACACAGAGAAGCTAGTAGACTCAGGAAGGTGCTTTTGATGTTTTTGGTTCTTTTGTGTGTCAGCAACAGCAGCATCATTACTTACTATTACTACTCCTCCGAGTTACTGCTACTGTTGCTGCTGTGGACTGTGCCCTGCATGCCAGATAACGGTATGAGGTACTTTACAACTATATGTGTAACCCTCAGAAAAATCCTGTGAGATGAATATGATTCTTTACAGTAAAAGTGTAGAAACTGAGGCTAAGAGAGGCTAAGTTAACTTGCCACTGTCACACAGTCCGAGGCAAATGTAGAACCAAGATTTAAAACCCGACTGTATTGATCAGATCTGTACAGTTTATATTGTTCCAGATTTTTTTAAGTTTCTATTAAAAGCATGATATATAGGGCTTCCCTGGTGGCGCAGTGGCTGAGAGTCCGCCTGCCGATGCAGGGGACACAGGGTCGTGCCCCGGTCCGGGAAGATCCCACATGCCGCGTAGCGGCTGGGCCCGTGAGCCATGGCTGCTGAGCCTGCGCGTCCGGAGCCTATGCTCTGCAACGGGAGAGGCCAAAACAGTGAGAGGCCCGCGTACCGCAAACAAACAAACAAACAAACAAATAAATAAATAAAAGCATGATATATAATTTTAAAAAAAAGCCCTTGAAGTGGTTATCTCCTTGATTATGCAGGTAATAAATGGGGATGAGGGTCAGGGCGTGAAAGCACTTAGGAAAGGGAGCCTGGAGGCTCGGAACTTGCTTGAGGGAAGATCAGAACTCTGTGCCCTGAGCACCAGTTGCATTTGTGCTTTGTGTATTCAGTGCTGCTTTCCCTTTTTGAAAGCTCTGGCCAGGCTTCCCAGGTGGCACAGTGGTTGAGAATCCACCTGCCAATGCAGGGGGGCACGGGTTCGAGCCTGCACTCTAGAGCCTGCGAGCCACAACTACTGAGCCCGCGTGCCACAACTACCGAAGCCCGCGGACCTAGAGCCCGTGCTCCGCAACAAGAGAAGCCACCGCAGTGAGAAGCCCACGCACCACAACAAAGAGTAGCCCCTGCTCGCCACAAGTAGAGAAAAGCCCACGCTCAGCAACGAAGACCCAAATGCAGCCATAAGTAAATAAATTTATTTAAAAAAAAAAAAAAGGCTCTAGTCATTCTTAACCATCCTCAGGGGATCCTGTCCATATGTGACCTGAGACCTAACGAAAGGAGATGAGTCTCCTGGGGATCAGGGGGTGGTAGTACCTGGAGAAGTTCTTCTTTGGTTCCTCTCACTGGAACTTCCTCATCATTTGGTTCTGATTCATGTTTAATATCTCAAGCTCCAAATCTGTTCTCTTGGTTCACAAATATGCTTGCCCTCCAAAGTTCTCACTAGGCTACAAACACTGAACGCCCCCTTTGAACCTGAGGTCCCTCAAACACACCTTTGTTATTCTTTCATCCATCAGTCCCATCATGATCTCACTCCTACCCCCTTCCCAACAGGTGATACTCCAGAAGTATCCTTATAATCTCCACTTCCTCCACACCTGCATTACTAGCAGCTACTGCTGAAAGTGTGGATATGATCAGGACTGAAAGCAGGAGGATTGGTTGAAAGTCCATTTGAGAAGTAGTTAGACCCTCCAGTCTCCTCTTTTACTCCATGGAGTCAGGTAAATAAATGCTCCCCCCCAGCACCAACTTTAACAGAAGACTGAAGGTTTACTTTCAGGAGAGGAAAACAGGGTTTGGGGCTGAGGGACATCCAGCACGGAGTGGAGTGCTACACTGAAAACAGCAAGATTAAGTGAAAGCCTGTATAACGCTGGATATGGGGACCTCCCCAGCCATCATCTTCCACTTGTTCCTAGAACAGGGACAGCCAGATTTTTACACTCTAATCATGTGATAAGAAGAGTTTTCTCTAGGAAACCTGATCAGCCTTTCAAAAAGAGCACTAAGATATTAACTATGTGTGTTTCCCCTAAACATGGCCCACCCAGATTACTCCACTGTAAGGCTCATAGTCACAAAGTTTCCCCTCACCAGAGTTTCCAATTAATCTTTTCCATTAAATAAGAGGAGATGGTTGAGGACCACCAGACACCAGAAAAGAATGGCAAGAAACAATATGCAAGAGACATGAAACAAACAAATGAGAAAAAGCAACCTAAAGGAAACAGACAATCCAGGGAAATGAAGTTTTAAAACTTGATAAGTATCTTCAGAGAGATGAGTAGAAATTGTGTTCAGGAAGAAGATGCTTTTCCAAAAGTAAGATCACAACCAGAGCTCTTGGGAATTACCAACATGCTAACAAAAATGAAACAGTAGATATGTTGGAAGCTAAAATTGGAGTTACTTTCAGAACATGGAAATAAGATAAAAGGCAAAGAGATGAAAAGCGGGGAGAAAAGTCAGGTAGGACATCAGTCCTGGAGGTCCAAGGGCCAAAAAATAGGTGTTCCAGGTAGAAAAGATGAACAAGAAAGGAGAAAGCATCAAAGAAATTACTCAAGAAAATTTTTCATAACTGAGGCACATGTCAGGATTGAAAGGGCCCACTGACTGCTTCTCATAATGAATGAAAGAAAATAGACTCATATCAAGGCACATAAAGGTGAATTTTCAGAACACTGTGGACAAGGTAAAGCTCTTGTGAACTCCTGTACAGAGAAGACAAAGGAATAAGAATCATAATGGCATCAGATTACTCAAAAACAATGTTGGAAACTAAAAGAAAATAGAACAATGCCTTTAACATTCTGAGGGGGAATGCTTTTCAACTTGGAATTCTATACCCGCATGAACTATTAAGTGTGGGTATGGGATAAAGTCATTTTCAGACGTGCACAGCTGGAGATGGGTGGGGAAGGGAGGCAGAGTATGTCTGTGAGAGTTAAACCTTTATCTTCTACTAGGGAAAGTCAATAGATAATGCTTAAACCTGATAAAAAATTAGAAATAACATAAGCATGTTACATAAAGATAGGGAGTATACACTAAGAGAAAAAGCCAGAAGAATTAAAAGCAGTTGCTTTGGGAGAGTGGGAAATGTTGGGAGCCAGGGGTGGAGGTGGAACAGGACCCTTTTTATAAGGTTTGTAGAAGTAGTTGATCCTTTAATCTCTGTGCATATAAAGCTTGTATCAATATAAGACACTAAAAAGTAGGGGTGGGGAGAAAGAAGTTGAAGCAGAGGAAGAGAAGGAGGAGGAAGAAGAAGAGGAAAAGAAAGAGGAGAAAACACAAAAAGGAAAGTGCATTGGGGCTGATGGTTGGGAGACAGACTCAGTTCAGGGATTTACTCTGAGACTAAGCTTTCTCATTTATAAGATGGGGGAAATGTGTCTTTCATGGGTTTTTGTGAAACTTGAATGTTCCTGACATAAAGTAAGTCTTTAATAAATGTTTATTTCAATAATTTCTTCTTTTGTTTTGAATGAGTATGCGACTTAAAAAAAGTGGAAATTCTCAATAATGGGAAAATTCATTCATCTACTCATTATCTGTCAGACCCTAATGCCCCTATGATGGTCATGACTAACAAAGCCAAGACAGCCAGCCCTGAGTCACAGGTCACTTTTGCCTCTGTTTGTTTATGTTTTCAGGTTCCCGGTGTGTGGGAAACAGCCTCTGCTAGGGAGAGGCTCTCTCACAGAGAGATGCTCCTTCCATGGGAAGCATCCCCCGGAGGGTTTTGCCCTGTACTTTTCCTTGTCTGGGGCACCTAGTGTGGAAGATACAGGAGCAAAAGTGTGGTCTAGGAAGGAGCGTGGGATTGGCTGACTGCCTGAGAGAGGAGCAGCAACCCATTTTATGTGACCAGTTCTCCGTGCTTTTCTGTACCTACAAGTCTCCAAGGACACCAGGGCGTATCTGCCAGCGTACCAGCCTGGCCAGCCACGGGTCTTCTGAGCATTTTCTTGCCCATTGACTAGAAGTTTTGTCCACTTGGTATCTGGAAGCAGCACGGTCTTGAGAATTTCTTCACATGCCTTCACTTTTCTAACAACACAGTTTTTCCCCTAGCTCATTTTCAATTCATCTAAGACAAATGCCCCACTTTCTACCAGAAAAAAACCACGAATCAATAGTGCCAGCTGATGCATCGTCAGCCCTTCTCTAGGAGGCCTGAGGCTGGGACAGGAGTCCCCTTCAACGTGAGCACTCTGGAATCATCTCCTGCTCCCGACGCCTGAATCAATGGTTGGCTGATAATCATCACTGCTTTTCCAGGGTCTCCTGGTAGCTATTTGGGGAAATAGTCATCTGGACAGGATTTAGACATTATGCCTGACCATTCTGGATCTGAAATCATCCCAGTGCAGGAAAAAACCCACATGTGTATTGAACCCATATTAGATATTTTGTGGTGGCTTTTCTTTTGCAAAATGGATGAATGGTTTAGATTCAGGAGTCTGTAGCAAATCCATGTGAGATTTTATGGTACGTGTGTGTGTGTGTGTGTGTGTGTGTGTGTGTGTGTGTGTGTGTGTGTGTGTGTGTGTGTTGCTTGTACATTTTTTATATTCGCTTGCTAGAAGTGCTGTGTGCTGGAGCTTTGGGGGCATAGATCATTTGAAACTCGTAGATAAGCCCTAAACTTTATTTCAGCTGGTAGCTTCTACCCTCTCGCTCAGCTGGGTCTTTCATCACAGAGGCTCCCAAGGACGAAATCAGCCAGATGGTTATGGGCATTACAAGTTGCTGCAGGGTGGTTGGAGGAGGCCTCAGTAATCCATAGTTTTGTCCCCTAAAGATGAGCCAGGCTTTAAACACTGCCAACCTGCACTGATAAGGAAGCTGTAAAGCTGTAGTGGGAGGGTGACTCCCTTTCAGGGTGTGTGAGGATGGATGGCCAACTCCTCCGACTCTGAGGTTCCATCAGTAAGGCCTGGACTAGGGTGCTTACCGTGGAGAAAGGCCAGATCTGAAACCGTGGGAAGGAAGTGTAGAGAGAATCTGAAGACATTGGATGAAGGAGAGAGAGAGCAGTACACTGGACTCATAGAGGAGGAAAGCAAGGGTTTCCAGTAGGGAGCGAGCATGGTACAAAGTCAGAGGAAGGACTTCTGAATTTGGTGAGAAGGAAGTTAATGGAAATTTTTGATAGAACGGTTTCAGTGGAATGTCAGGGACTGAAGCCAGACTCTATGGCATTTATGAGGGAGGAGGCGCTGAGGCAATGGAAGCCATACTGTGCAACCCAGGATGATGCCAACTCCTATTATTTGTAGTGTTGCCTAGGGCTCTTCGTGGAACAGGATTATGAGTTTGTTTCTGGGTGAATCAAGTAGGAGTGCTGTTACTGATTACTAATGTCCGATGTGGGCTTAGGAGTGGTCAGTGTTGGCATGCGTCACACCTCCATGCCATCCATAGCAGAGGTTAGATGTTCAGGGAGCTACTAACTCGCCACCATTCCCTCATCATGGCCTGTCCTTTCTCGCCTTCCTATTTGTACTTAGCGTTGATACTCATGATATCTCACAACCAGCCACTAACCCCAGCATTCACAGGCTATAAACAACCAGTGTGCCCATAGGGGCGCTTACTACCACATAGCCCTACTGTTACGCTCCTGTTACTCCTGTTTGCTTAGCCAGTAGTGTCCTTTCCCTGTCTTGATCTAGTGAACGCCACTCATTCTTCAAATCCTCTTCAAATGGCGTCTTTTCTTTTCTTTTTTTTTTTTTAACATCTTTATTGGGGTATAATTGCTTTACAATGGTGTGTTAGTTTCTGCTTTATAACAAAATGAATCCCCATGGCGTCTTTTCAATGTAACATTTCCCGTAAACTTTGCTCCTTTTTCTATGTGCCGTGACACTCGATGCATATAAGGATCATGCCACTTACTACACTGAATATTGCAGTTGTTTGTTTACACGTCTTTATCTTCCTTTAGCCGGGATGCTACTTATGGGCAGCAGGGGTGCCTGCTTCATCTCTGAGTCATCAGAGGTAAGCAGAATGCCTAGTACGTAATTGGTACTCAGTCAATTGTCCCTCTTACCTAGCATAGTTTAGGCGTTCATTAAATGTTTGATGACCTGATTCGTTTGTGGTCATTTTTTTTTTAATAAATAAGGAAATGTGAATATGTTTAAAGGCAGCACAAAAAAATGCCTGGTACTCAACAGAACATTAGTGAATCAGGATTGGGCCCAGGGCTATCCAGTCCACCTGAGCAGAAAAGAGACCTCTGCTCTACAGTTCCTTTTAAGACCCCATCACCATACTCCCTGCCCTGCACCTGTTGTCCATGACCCTCCTTTTGCTCAGGTGTGTTGACTGTTGAGTGATCTGATGTTATCATTCGTTTACTCAACTTACTGAGCACCTATTAAGGACAGGCGCACACGCCCCAGCCCTCAGGGGCTCATCCGAAAGGAAAACTGTAAAGGTGGAACTTCATGGTGTAAGAGGAAGCCTTTTCATTTGTCTTCATATGCCTAACCTAGGTGAAAATAGTCCAGGAAAGACAAAAACCCAGTACAAATACCTTTTTTAAAGACAATGTCGAAATAATAAAACAGGCAAAGTGAATGTGTACGACTAGAATTCAGCATTGTGGTTTCATGGGGTGTCTGGGGGGCTGCTGGTGGTCCTGCCCTGAGTGGTGGTTGTATGGAGGCGCTCAGCTTGTGAAAGTTCACCAGACTGTACTCTCGTGTTAGATGCACTTTTCTGTATGTACATTACGCATCAACAAAAAAGAAGAAAAAAGACAGTGCCTGGAAATAAAGCTGGAACCATCATAGAAGGTAGTGAAGTTTCCTCATAATCCTCCTCACCAACAGGGAATACTGTTGCATTGTAATAGTTTCGACTCAAAATTAGGGAATCCTGAATCATTTTGCTGTGCACCTAAAACTAACACGATCTTGTAAATCAATAGTACATCAATAAAAAAAAACACCCCCCCCAAAATTAGAGAATCCTTTCTAACAGTGAAAATCACCCACAGATGATCTCAGCTTTGGGTTGGGAGGGGGCCAGGAGCTTAATTTTATTGGTTGTTGAACCCAAGGTGCCCAGCACAGGGCCTGCCTGGTCTGAGCAGGCCAACATCACGTCTTTGTGAAATGATGGGATAGATGATGCCCGCAGGCAGTAGCATCACTGCAAGTCTTCAAGTAGAGGTTTGACCAGAAATCGCAGCGGACGGAGGTGGGCACCCGATTGGATTCACTTCAGTAATGATGATAAGAATAGCTGTTATTTATCAGGAAACTACAGTGTGTCACGGGTCCTTCACGCATGTCCTTCCTAGGCTTCCTAGTATCTCCACTTAACCTGAAAGAAACTGAGACTCAGAGAGGTGAACTGATTTATCCAAGGCCGCTCAGCTCATAAGTGGGAAAAAGCTGGCATTCAGAATGAGGCTTCTCTTACCCCAAAGCCTCGCTCTTCCTCCTACAGCATATTACCTCCAACACCTTCCGTGTCTGGTCCCTCCACAGTGCTAGAATCTGCTATGTCCTTAGAGGTGACGATTGCGAAAGCCGAGGTAAGACTTTCGTTGTGTGGGGTCAGCCCTCTACTCCCATAAGGTGCTTGCCTGGCCTGTGTATTGCAGACATTTCAGTGAGGACGAGTCTGGGCTAGTGAGGGCTCATGGATTAGACCAAAGCCCCAAGGGTTAGCAACTAGGCTTCCGTCTCAAATGTTTTCCTCCTTGGGCTAGAAAGAATACTTCCTTTCTCTTTCGGAGAGAGTTAAGAACTGAAGCTGGTGAGAAATTCAGCCGCGAATTTCTCTGAGGATACGCTGCGCCCCTCATGACTGGCAACTTATTACAAACGTCACAACTTATCTGCAGCTGGAAGGGTAGTTTAGCAAACTCGGCGTCTGCCAAATGAGGAGGTTTGCATTTCGTACCAAGCATCGTGTTCACGTGCTAACAGAAGCGATCAGAAGAGGAGGCCTCCATCAAACCAACAAATGATTAACCTGAAAAACAGACACATAAACAGAACCACAGTGGGCGATTTATGCAGCGGGCCATTCATGCTGCCGACAGCAGTCCACATTTGGTTTCTCTGCTCAGGCCATTTCTGTAAATGACTCTCCTTCCTCTTTCCCTTCCTGGCTCTCTCTACCTGTTTCCTTTACCCAGAAGCCAGCAGAGCATGTCAGAGGCCTCTTGTCTCTGCTCCTGAGCTGTCCTTCCCCAGAAGGGCGCAGGGACCGAGACCTCTCAGAGGCCGTGCATGTTCCTGCCTGCCTGCCCGTCCAGTGGGATGGCAGGGGGAAACCTCAGGCAGACACCTTTCACCCTAGCCTTTGGAGCCAAGTCAGGCAGTTCACAGAAGGCAGGAGACTCAGGTCCTGTTGGCTTAAGCTTGTTTGCAAGGGGCCTCAGAGCACATAAATCCTGCAAGCCTCACCTCACCTTAGAGAGACATCTTATTTATGCAGTCTGAGCCTGGCTTTATGAAGTGCTGAGCTGAGCTCAGGGGAGGGCACTTTATGCTCAGACAGGCTCTACACTCAGAACTGTGGGTGTGTTCTTGCAGACTTCCTGCTTTGGGCCAGATGGGCATTTGGCAGCACGCAGGGTTCTTCTTGGCTTCTTCCAGCTGAGAGCCTCCTGGTTTGAGGCTCCTACAGAGGATCTGACAAGAATCTATAGCGTATGGGAGGAGCACGGCCATGGGCATGGGAGCAGGATCTTGGGAGAGAGACCAAAGGCCTTCCTAGGCTTCATTTGCTTCTGTGCTTCCCAGACTGGAGAGTCAGTAAGTGGAAAAAAAAGGTTAGGCGTCTTAGCAACTTGGAGTCAAGGATCCAGAAAAGCAAGACCTCACTTGTCCCATCTCCTAGGAATCTGGAAATTATGATGGCTAACATTGATCATAGGGGCCAACATTTGTACCAGGCCTTCTGGTTCTCAAGGCTCTTCCCCCTGTGTTCTTTCACACACTCAGGCAACATAAAAACAGGACTTATTGAATTTAGGAATGAGGAATAAGTGGCTTCACTTTGAGCCATCTCTGTGGAAGATACGTTATTATGTAACACAGGCAGACTGTGTCTTAGAATAGTTTTTTCATAAAAGAGTTACATTTAAAAGAATGACTGTGCCTCAGAAACTCAGTGAACCAAGAGAGAGTAATAGAATAATATTAGTTTTTACCACTTTATCAAGTGGGTATTTTCACCATTTAAAAATGAGGCTGGTCAGACCCAAAGCTCTATGAGATTTAAACATCTCCTTCCCTCTATTATTTATTCATTCCTATCGATACCTTGGTTAAACAGTTACAGAGCTGGAAAAATAATAACACTGAATTTTTTTCTAAAAATAATGCTGAATTTTTTTCTAACATAGACCATCAGTGCAGTGCATACCAGGGTACGAGACCAATGTTTGTTGAATAATTGAGTGAAGGGGTGAATTCTGACTTTTACCTTCTGAATACAGGATTGTTGTCAAGTCTGGGAAAAGTCAGATGGTCACTTTTTTGGTCTCTGAGAGTGGATATGGGAGAGGAGTCCTTCTCAAAGATGGCACGTAGGCTCAGCCTTCCTCTGTGAGCTCAGCCTCCTTCAAGCTGCTTTTCTGTCCAGTCTGCAGGCTGAGGGCAGTGTTGCACAGAGGCCTCTGTGCCAGTCAGCTAGCAAATCTGTCTTGTGCATCCCTGCCTGGTTGCCAGGTAGGCACAGCTCTGTGGAAAGAGCAGAGAGGAGAGGAACTATCAGATATAGGGGAAGCCAGATGATGTGCTTGGCACTCTACTTTCTCCATTTGCAGGGAAAATATAAGAAAAGGAGGTCTCTGGTCCTTACCTGATGAAATGCACTGTCCAGAAAGAGATGGGTGGTGTGGTATGGCTCAAGGATGGGGTTGAGAACTAATAATTGCTGACCTCTGCTGTGTGCTGGGTTTTGAAAAGCTTCTCAACTTTGGCACTATTGACACTTTGGACTGGATTGTTCTGTGTCGTGGGAGCTGTGCTGTTCACTGTGGGATGATTACCAGTGTTAACTAGCATCCCTGGCTTCTGGCTCCTACCCACTGATGCCAGGCGTGTGCCCCTCTCCGCCCCCCTGCCATGTGTGAAAACCAAAAATGTCTCCAGCCATTGCCACTGGTCTAGGTACTGGGCCTGTACTAACTCATTGAAGCCTCCACCGTCGTGAGGCAGGTGTTACTGTCTGTGTTTTACACGGGATGAAATGAAAGCTTAGAGAAGTTAAGACACATGTCTAAAGCCACATGAGTGGGGAATGATGATGCTGGGATTTGAAACCCATGTCTGTACACCAGTGTCAGGGACTCCTGAGGGGCCAGCCTCTTGCCAGTTCTTTGTCGTGAATGCCATCTGTCCAGATTTCCACGTCTCTAGAATCCTGCACTGCGACTTTTCTTCCTGTAGACCTGCCATTTCCTTATAATTTGCTTTGAGATCCTATTTGTGGTTTCCAATGAAGCCTTTCTGTAGAAGAGAATGAGATGAGAACAAATGTGGTAAAGATGCCAAGTTTCAATAATGCTTGGCCTTTCTTCTGGCTTTTGCTCCCTTTCTTTTGATCTTTTTTCTGTCTCTGTCTCTCTAGGTCTGAGTCTTAATCTCTTTGATAATTGGCGCGATTGAATCCTCTGGGTTTGGGGCTGTTGGGAGCTAACCACTGCCATCACTGGGAGGGCTGCCCCTGGCTGAAGCTGGATTCCCTAGTACCTATCGGAGAAGAGTCTTACCATACACATTATCCACTCCCTGTGAACCCTCGACCCCAACAATGGCGTGAGCTGTGTCAGTACTAAATCGGGACAGCAGAGATCTGGGTCTTTCTGGGGGTCACAGTCGGGGCTCTGGGTCAGAGCAGAACTTGGGTCACCAAGACATAAGGCATGCTTGTGGGAACCATGCAGAGCACGGGTGAACAGAGGATAGGCCAAGGAGTGGATTGTACTTCTTGGAGGGCAAAACCTGAGCTCCTGGAGGTCAAGGCTGGAATGGTGCAGAAACCCAGGTGGGCTAAGGTGGGGCAGATGGAAGGCAGGCAGCAGACGGCAGAACAAGGAGTCCACAGTCCAGGAAAGGAGCCTCTAGAAGGGAGGCGAGATAGAGTGATCCGGACACAGCCTTGGAAGGGACATGCGATGGGGCTGCATCTGTCCCAGGGTGAGGATCTCGAGCCCACAGTGAGGAGGTAGGGGACAGGCTACAGCCACGGGGGAGAGGGCCGTGGGGGAGGCCAGAACTGATGAGGAAAGGCTTTATTTCTAATTAACTTGCAAAGCACAGGGCGCGACAGTGGCCTAAGTGAGGATGTGTTCAAGCCGATAGCTGTGGACTTGACGCCCTGGCAGCTCATGGAGAAGCTCTGACTGCGTTTGGGGGCTTTATGGGCCAGGGGAGGGAATGTGGTCTTGGGACAGAGACCTGGGCCTGGATTTGGGGCCTCATAAGTGAACACAATCATACGGTCCTAAAGCTGGGCATCACCTGCCCGGCAGAGTGACCATGAGGACAAAAGGGGTCACGTGAAAATTGCTGGCGTAGAGCGGGAGTGCCTGAGTCAGCCAAGAGCGCAATTTACTCTCTGTTTTTGTGAAGTATTATTTATGCCGTGTCAAAAATTTGAAAGATAAGGGAAATTGGTAAGAGGAATATTAACCATCTACCAGAGAAAACATTTTGGCAAATTTCCAGTTAATCTTCTTTGACTGTAAGTACAATTACTGCTAATAATAAGTGCTGCTACTACAACAGAATCTCTCTTAACCCATCTCTACTTGACCAGCTCATGAATTCATGCATGTTTTCCATTCTCTTCCTTCTGTAGAACCTGTTGACTGAGAGCGACGGCCTGCTGGGTACTCACAGCTCACAGGCGACCCCTGGGATCCCTATGGGCCTCTGCCCCCACCATCGGGGTACATGCTCACCAAGGCTTAGAGAGTTGTATTCATGCCCGGTCCTTCTTATGTTGCTCGAACTCATTGTAGCAACATAATTTAATTAAATATTAAGTGACCCAGTGAAATACGAGTGAAAAGAGACGTCGTTTTTTAGGAAAACCAAGTGGTGTGCATTGAACAACTTGCTAAAAATCAATCGCTAGCAATGAAGGCTGTCAGATTAGTTGTGAGCAGAGCCACTGGCAAAATTAGAAGAAATCGTACATAATCCTAGAAGAATGTTGCACTCAGATTGTTTCATATGTGAATTTTTTTTAAATTAATTAATTTATTTTTGGCTGTGTTGGGTCTTCGTTTCTGTGCACGGGCTTTCTCTACTTGTGGCAAGCGGGGGCCACTCTTCATCACGGTACGCGGGCGTCTCACTGCCGCAGCCTCTCTTGCTGCGGAGCACAGGCTCCAGACGCGCAGGCTCAGTAGCTGTGGCTCATGGGCCCAGCCACTCCGCGGCATGTGGGATCTTCCCAGACCAGGGCTCGAACCCGTGCCCCCTGCATTGGCAGGCGGACTCTCAACCACTGCGCCACCAGGGGAGCCCCTCATATGTGAATTTAAGTTCTTTCTCCATTTTAAAGCCAAATCTGGAAATCACAGATGATATCTAAAGGGTATGAGTTATTAAAAGAGGAAAAAGTTAGGTATAGAACTCCAACCTGGAGACCCAGCTCAAGTAGTAGCCTTTGCTCTACATCAAAACGGTTATCAAGAAATGTTTCAAGTTGAAATAGTGTTTCAGGTTTGTATAACATATATGCATAATTTTAGTGATCCAACTCTTTTGATTAACTGATTTGGTTCTGATCATGTCAGATAAGGAGTTGTTACTTGGATACTGTGTTTTGGGTACATATGATGTGCCCAGCCCTCTGCCGAACTCTGAATCTACCATTATTTCATTACATTCAGGCTAGAACCCTTTGGGGTATTCTTTCATCCAGCAAACATTTATTAATCAGCTACTTGTGTTGAACATCGTTTCAGGCGCTGGAAGTGTGGGTGGACGCAGGCGAGGAGCTGAACTCACGGAGCTTTATTCTAGTGTGTGTATATGTTGGGGGAGAGAAGGCAGAACATCAGTGAGAAACCAGATAATTTTAAGTAATGATAAGTTCTATAAAGAAAACAAAACACCAAGTTGTGATGGAGTGCCTGGAGAGGGAGTGGTGAGGGTGCTGATACTGGGGATTGGGGAAGGCCCCTCTGTGACAGGCAACAAGTGAGCTGAGACTTGAATGATAAGAAGGGTTTGGCCTGGAGTCACAGCCAGTGCAAAGGTCCTGAGGTCAAATGAGCCTGGAAGGAGGAAGGCCAGTGTGGCTGGAGCATGGAGAGTGAGAGGAAGGGTGGGATGAGCAGAAGCGATGAGGCCCCTGTAGACCAGGGTGAAGACTTTGGATATTATACGAAGTGAGAAGGGAAGCTGTTGTTGAGTTTTAAGTGAGAGTGATGTGATCTGATTTACCTTTTTAAAAGTTTGCTCTGGCTGCGGCTGCTGCTGGATTGCAGGGGGCTGGGGCCAGGTGTCGAAGTGGTTAGACCAGCTCAGAGGCACTGCAGAGAGCCAGGCCAGCAATGGTGAGGGTGTAGACCACTGCAGTGGGAACAGCAGAGGCAGAGCGGTAGAAAAAGTCAGAAGAGCGTGCCATCTGCATGAGGAAACTCAGCGTCTCCCCCAGGCTATTCTGTAGGGTCTGTCCTTCCCTCCTGGTGCAGTCTTTCCTTCCTCCCACCTCTTGTAATAACCCTCCATCTGCTCCTCTGCAGTGTCTATCAGAACCCACCAAGAGATAGTGAGCTGCCTGTTTTTTAGAAAAGCGTAATTGATGACGAGGAAATCTCTTCCTGCATAAGGCCCATCTCTTGTTCTATTTTCCTGGCAGGCCATACATCGAAGTGGATAGCAATCTACTTCTGGGTTAGTTTGGGCTTGTGGCTAAACCAGGAGCTGCTGCAGGTTGGGCTCCTCTGAATCAGGCAAGCACTGAATCTCTCTGTAATTGGACCCAGTCTGCAGTATGATGCCCTCTGGAGTGTTGCTGGTGGGTGGGATGATCCCAGGCTCCTTGGTGATGGGTGCATCACAAGGGGAGGGGACTGCCATTTTCAAAGTAGAGGATAACTTTCCAGTAATCAGGTGAGGTCAGTAGGTCATCAAAATCTATTGCTATATTCTAAACCAACCCTTTAAAGTGATGTGGAAAAATGCTTGCAAAGATCCTTTCTCCATATTTGTTCATTCGTTCAACAGACTTATAATGAGCTCCTGGCTTTTATTCTTTGCTGTGTACCCTTAGACTAGTAACTGGACCTTCCTGAGCCTCAGCTGTGAGACAAGGATAACTAATACCACACACCTCTTAGGATTACCTAATACCTAATTACTAATAACACACACCTCTTAGGAAGATGTAGTGAAAGAATGGCTGTAACTGTGCACAGTGTCTGGCACATAGTCATGTTGGGAGTCCGCAAGAAGGCGAAGGAAGGCTGGTTTGGGAGAAGCACATGCCTGTTTCTTGGTTCTGTTCTGGCATGTTCTTAGCAGAAGTTTCTGGCACTAAGGGACATCTGGGAGCCTCTGTCTTATATAATCACGATTGCCCTGACTCAGGGATTCACAGGAACTTTAAGGCTCATTATTTGTAGGTCTCCACATTTTTCTCTTTAGTCCCTGCCCTGGTGCTTCTGTGCACTCAGCCCTTTGTACCTAGGTGCCGCTGCTATGTGTGTCCACTCTGACGGGGGCAGTTGTACTTGACTTTCTGTATAACTATAGTTCATCTTAGATTCTGCTTATGTACCTTTGCTTTTAGTGAACAAATGAATCTGGCTGCTGGTTTCCTCTGAAGGGCCGACAGTCCTGCTTTTGTGTGTTCCTGGGTTCCTCGGCTTGATGCTTCCTGGTGTGTGGGACACCAGTCCCACAAGTCATCCCTCTCCAAATGTTCAATTCATCTGGGAGAAGTCTGCATACCAGATCCCCTGTTAGAGATTTACATTCATCATCAGCCTAGTCAAGGCTCTGAGAAGTACTTCCTTCAGTAATAAAACACATTTCTGTTTGTTTAACCTGTCATTCCTGTTCACACTTTGGAAAACACTGTTCTTCCTCTTACTTTGTTGGGTGGACTTTAGAAGTCAAAATTGGAAACCTAAGCCTCCAAACCCCAAGTCCAAGCCCTCAGCTCAGAAATTCAAATTGCTAACAGAATTGCTGATCTGATTTCTAATACCTTTCCATTCGCCTCTCTTGGGCTGCATCCGATTTGTTATTTAAGATGTCATTTCAGAGTTTACCGAGACACTCCTCATTCTCTCCCTTCCCTGGTCAAGACCAAGGTGCTCTTGAAGATTCCTGTTGGGCTTCTACATACATATGCTCAGACCACAGGGTACATGATTGGCTTATCACTCCATGTTATTGCATTTTTCGGTGGTGGAATCAGGCAGCTGATTTGTGGCACTCCCAGATGATCATGGTTGGGGTTGTGAGATTAAAATACTTCCCTTGCAGTGAGAACATTTGTCTTAGGCCAGCTTTGAATAGTGGCACGATGGGCTGGATTCATCTCTCTGACTTGGCCACTGTGGGAAGCCCTAAGCGGAGGAGTGTGGGTACTGACGGAATGCAAGAGAAGTTACCATCAAATCCATCCTGATCCTCTGCAGAGTCGAAAACAAGAAAGGCCGAGGCTGGGTAGAAATATGTGTGTGGCAGATGCCAGAGGAAGGAGGGGAAACTGACAAATGGGGAGGCCTGACTCTGCCTCCAGCTCACTTGGCACGGTGCCTCTGCGTGGCCGCGTCACGACCCAGGGCTGGTTAGTGCTGTGAGGGAGATGGTGAGTTTGAGCTGAGCTTTGCAGGACACAAAGGTGGTTCCAGTCATCTTGGACGTGGTGGCCCTGGGCATGGCCTCTTAGAGTCAATCCTTGTCCTCAGACAAGGTGGCCAGTGGCCAATACAGACTGGGGGAAACAGACTCTCTGGTCACATGGGACCTTAGACTGGGGAAGGGACCCCACTTCCTAGGTTCAAGTGCCTGGCTTGTTTATGCTTCCCCTTAACATGGTACGTTTTCTGCTGGGAGCTTGAATATCATCTTCCTGTGTTTAGTTTCTGTTCCTTTTCTCCTCCTCTTATTCCTGATGATGATGTTGATAATGATAATGATGACATTTAACGTCGTGATATTGTGGCTTATAATAAGAAATATGTATTTGGTCTTCGCCCCTATTCCTGGCACAGAGCTCCTAAAACCCTTGGAATTTCCTAAGTGATGGGAGCTATAAAGGGGTCTTTCGTTTTGTTAATGAGGTGACGTTTGGGAAGCCCCTAGATCACCTAAGGATGGGGGCTGGTCACCCGTGGAGCTGGCCATGTGATTAGAGGGTTGGAACTTTCAGTCGTACCCCAACCTCCAGGGAAGGGAGAGGGGCTGAAGGTTGAGTTAAACATCAATGGCCAATGATTTAATCAATCATACCTATGTAATGAAGCCTCCATAAAAACCCCCAAGGCCAGGGTTTGGAGGGCTTCCAGGTTGGTGAACGCGTGGAGATGCGGGGAGAGTGATGCGCTCACAGAGCCTGGAAGCTCTGTGCCCTTTCCGCATACCTTGCCTTAAGCATCTCTTCCATCTGGCTGTTCCTGAGTTATGTCCTTTTATAATAAACCAGTAATCTGGTAAGTAAGATGTTTCTTTGAATTCTGTGAGTTGCTCTAGCAATGAATAAGACCCAAAGAGGGGGTCATTAGAACCTCCAATCTAGCTGGTCAGTCTGAAGCCCAGGTGACAATGTGGACCTGAGATTGGCATCTGAAGTAGGGTGGGGGTAGGGTAGTCCTGTAGGATTGAGCCCTTAGTCTGTGGGATCTCATGCTATCTCTAGGTAGATAATGTTAGATTTGAGTTGAATTGTAAGACACCCAGCTGGTGTTGGAGAATTGCTTGGTGGTGTGGAAGAAAAACACACTCATTGTAAACATGTATTAAGCATTTACTGGTACTGTGCCTAGTTGTTATATGCATGGCCTTATTAAGTCCTCACAGCAGCCCTCTGAGCTATTTTTTTAACCCCATTTTATAGATGAGAAAACAGAGGCACAGGGAGGATAAGTAACTTGTCTTCCCTGGGATCTGAACCTAGGCAGTCTGAACCATTATGATCTGGCCTCTGGTCTGCTTCCACATGCTGGGGAGTGAGCAGGTTGCAGAAGAAAAGGGTGGAAATTCCTATTCACCTTGAGCTTACCAACTGGGAGGCCCAGTGGTGGGTGTTCCTCAGGTGCTTTCTTTCAAAAAACTCTTGAGATGTAGACATCATCATTTCCACTTTGTAACCAATAACCATTAGCTGAGCACCACTCTGTGCTAGGGACTGCACTAGAAACTTCCAACCTTATGCCTCATTCTTCTAACAATTGTTCAAGGTGGCTAATATCATCCCCTTACAGATGAGAAAGCTGAGGCTGCCTGAGGTAAAGCTACTTGTCAAGTTTGTGCAGCAAGGTTGAGCTGTTTATAAAACTGAGGGATTTTAATGAATGAGGGTTTCTGTTTCTTGAGCGGTCTTGGCCTTAGGCTAAGAAGAGAAGCCAGCTAAAAATATCCATCCAGTTGAGGGAAAGCTGCTCTGTTGAGGCCCAAGATTGAAAGTTATATTGTTTTTCTCTTTCTGACTTACTTCACTCTGTATGACAGTCTCTA
Organism: Aethalodelphis obliquidens; assembly: GCF_003676395.1. Classification (NCBI taxonomy): domain Eukaryota; kingdom Metazoa; phylum Chordata; class Mammalia; order Artiodactyla; family Delphinidae; genus Aethalodelphis; species Aethalodelphis obliquidens. The sequence continues at coordinate 33,839,977 of NW_020837958.1, forward strand.
GGTCCATCCATGTCTCTACAAATGATGTATGTAGACGTATAGCTGATTCACTTTGCAGTACATTATAAACTAACACGATATTGTAAAGCAACTATACTCCAATAAAAATTAAAAAAAAAAAAAAAAGAAAGAAAGTCATGGGCCTGGGCTTCGCCTCAGGAACTTGAAAACAGATCCATTACCAGCACTGAGCTTCTGTCTGTTGCTGGCGTGGTCACTTCTTCCTTCTGTTCACAGCATTCTTGGCTTCTGGGGTGCAGGTGTCCCTGGTGTTAAACCGGCAGCTGCCAGGTACAAGAGATGCCCCTTGTGAAGCAGTGAATAGGAAAGTGAGCTGGTGCCCACTCATTTCTGTGTGCCCCACTGCCGGCACTACACTGGCAGGACATCAGTGCAGATACGTTGGATAAAATGCTCTGTCGTCTGACACCAGGTTGCCTGGTGTTACTTAAACACCAGGATATAATCTGGAGTGATTTTCACCTGCCCTGAAGGAATTCTTTTTTTTTCATTAACTCATTAATTCTGGTTGAGCCAGTAAAACTCATCACACGTTATTCATTTTAGAATTTAAAAATCAAATTTCGAGTCAATGCTAAATGGATCACAGGTACTCTTTCCTTCTATGAGAGATGAGCTTTTCATTACCAATTCCATCAATTTGAATTACCTGTAACGGGCAGACTTTGTTCCTCAGGCTCAGCGTGGCTAAGGGTGCCACGTGAGATTGTCTTGCTGGTGGGGGGGAGCGAATGCCTTAGAGGTTCCCCTTCCTTGCTTGCTTCTGTGACTGTGGTGTAGACTGCACCGGCCAAAACAGCTCGGTCGGTGCGATCTGCCGCCCTAGCACTCTGCCGTCAGCCTTCCACGGGCTCAGATTCTGGGGTGAGAGGGTAAAGTGAAATTGTCGAATGATGAAATGAATATGCATCAGAAAATGCCTGGCAAGTGCTTTGAAGCATAGAGATTATCAGTGGACTCTGTGCATAGCCATATGAAAACCAAGTCCACCGGGAGGTTTTAGATCTGCTTTAGAAAACACAGAGGAACGGCTCAGCAGGAAGAGCCCCTGCAGCCTGTACTTTGCTCCTTTGAGCAAATCAATCGGCTTTTTAAAACCCAGGCTTTAATTGGTTATACTCTGGGAGAGGGTTTTCGATACACTCCCCCATCTGGCAGGACTAATTTTTCTTTGCATTCGGTGAAAGAGGCCTGGAAGGTGTTCGTGACTATAAATGTCACTGCTCGTGGCTGTTTGATGATAGTGAGTCTCTTCTGCCATCTGACTCTTGCAAATGTTTTCTAGGATATGTCTTATATCTGAGCAGCTCCCACAGAGCTCCTGTGATGTAAGAGACGCGAGGTACCCTTGTATGGCCAGGACCTCTGATGGAGAGCCACTGAGCATCACAGGCCTGGCTTCTGACCTCCCTGTTGATAATGGCCCCATGTGGGCTAAGGAGACAAGTAAGATGGACCAAATACACTTGCTGGGATCCCAAATCTGGCCTCTGTGGGTGCTCCTACCTGCCTCAGTAGACTCCCTACCTCTGCCCCCCTTGCCACCTATGCCCCCCCAGTATCTGCCAGAGCCCACCTTTAGGGACTGGGCTTTCAGGTCTGATGAGTGTAGCTGTGCCAGAGTGTTCGGGCTGCTGGTTTCCTTCTCCAGTTTTGGATCCACCTGACAGACCCTCCAGCGGTCCATGCTCAGCTCTCTCCGTTTCCTTGAGGAGAACCAGCCCCAACACAGCATGATTTGGAGGGACCATGGGTCAGAGGCATCGCAGAGTTTCTCGGCTGCCTCTGCTGGGAAGGACCTTCTGGTAAGGGCTGTCCCTGACACACAAGTCGGAGACTGTTCCACAGAGGAGGACTTGCATCCTCTTGTAACTCTGGTCATACCATCACCCATTTGGGAAACAATAGTACCTGCTGGCCCCTGGAGTATGCTGAAATGCTCCATCACTGAACCTACATCCATTTGTTCATTCATTCATGTCAGTGAGTGTTTAATATTTATTATATGAGGCATTTATTATGCACTTCTATTACATATGAGCATTATAAATACATGTTACGTAGATATCTTATTTAATTCCTAACAGCCCTATGAAGTGAGCCATGTTGTGAGGCAGTATAGGACCCCTGAGGCTGGAGCCAGACTATGTGTATTCAATTCCCAGCTCTGCTCACCATCGGCTCTGTGATGTTGGGCACGTTGCTTAATGTAAACGTTCTGGGCTTTAGTTTCCTATCTGTAAAATAGGATAACAATAATATCTACCTCAATGGGTTGTTACAAGGAATAAGTGAACACATAGAATGTTTTCTGAACAGAGCTCGGCACTTGGTAAACACCTATAGAAGTGTTTGCCATTGTTACTATCATCACACAAATGAGAAGTCTGAAGCACAGGGAAGTCATCAATGTTTACGTGGCAGAGCTGCCATTAGGACCACGTCTGATTCCCAAGCTCCACCGTTCAGACCTGGGTGGAAGTGATCACATCTTCCCTCTAGGGAGAGACCTTTGTGGGAATTCCATATTCATGCAGCTGGCAAGGACAGCGGGGGAGACAAATAGATATTGTCTTCCTCAGGAAGGACTCTTGTCCCACATCTGTGGGCCACAGTTATCTCAGTGAGGTTCAGATGAGAAGAATAGGTTTTGACTTTCTGCATTCAAATCCCTTTCCAGCAACACATCCTTGAGACCCCACCCAAGTCAAAGGGTGAGCTTCCGGGATCCTACATCTCCTGCTCATCTCTTTGCTCACAGCAGCTTCTTTGCACCCAGGTGTGAATGCCTGCTCATTTCACTCTCATAATCCTCCCATGTTTATACTAATGTGGGGGTTACATAAGATAAACTCTATAAAGCTTTTGTCTCAGGGCCCGGCACAGAGTAAGTGCTCAGTAAACTTTAGCTATTACTATTATTATTACTAAGTCACCTTCCTTCCAAGTTTGGAGCACACTTCCCTTTGCCTAGATATTACTCTGCAGCAGTGGGTTCTTTTTTGCTCCGTGATTTCTAGGGCAGACCAAGCCCCTTCTTGCCCTCCATCACATCCCCAGGAGAAAGACCAGTGTGGGTCGAGGGCAAGGGTATGTTTGGGCCTTGGGTCCTGCAGAGGCGCTTTCCTTATGAACAGCAAAGAGGTTAAAATTTTTGCACTTAGGGTGGGCTGTCTTTGCCTCTTATTCTTCAACTTCTCTTTGGGGAGTATGGCCTTTTTGGAATCCATGTGGTGAGCTGGACTCAGAGTTCTCTCCCACATGGAAGTGACCCTCTTGCCCTTAGAAGGACCTCAGTTGGGTCCAAGATAGATCCAATGACCCAGACTAGCTCCACTTTGTTGCCCAGGGCCACAGGTTCCCATAAGGATTAGGGACCACATACAAACATTTTTGACAGTTATAGAGCACTTATAATGTGCCAGGTATTGCTCACTGGATCCTTCAGATAACCCTGTGTGGTAGGAGGAATAAAGGCCCCCAGAGATGTCCACATCCTAATCCGTAGAATCTTGTGAATCTGGTCTATTATATGGCAAAGGGCAATTAAATTGCTAATCAGCTGACCTTGAGATGGGGAGATTATCCTGGATTATCTGGAAGGGCCCAACATAAACACAAGGGTCTTTTCAAGTGAAAGAGAGGCAGGAGAGTCAGAGTGATTCAGTGTGAGAAGGACTCAACTACCCTTGCTGACTCTGAGGATGGAGGAGGAGGATCATGAGTCAAGGAGCACGGACAATTGATAGAAGTTGAAAAAGGCAGGAAAACGGGTTCTCTCCAGAGCCTCTGGAGGAGCGCAGCCCTGCTGACACCTTGATGTTAGCCCACTGAGACCCATTTCAGATTTTTGACCTCCAGAGCCGTAAGATAATACATTACTGTCATTTTCATCACTGAGTTTGTGATCATTTGTTACAGCAGCAATAAGAAACTAATACACCCTAAAAGTAGGTAGAGTTATTATTTCTGTTTAAGATGAGCGTTCTGAAGTTTAGAGAGGTTAAGTAACTCATGCACTGTCGCACATAAGAAAGCTTGGAGCTGGGACCTGTACCCAGCTGTTTGATTGGAGCCTGGGCTCATAGCCACCATGTTATCTGACTCTCCAACCCCAGCTATTGTATAGACCATGATCATTTCCGTCATCTTGTTCTTCATGCATTTTTCCTGCAGGAATTTGCACTGGGGGCAGGAGGTATGCAGGGAAGTTGGGATTCAGCTCTTGGCTACCTCTGTCTGTTTCCATCGGAAACATGATCCCAGTGTGTGGTAGAAAGGAGGGCAGAGGCCTGGCTTGCAGAGGTGCTGGGTGGACCGTCTGGCTCTGGTCATAACTGCAAGTCTTGTGTGGCCTTATGTCAGATGCTGTGTGATAGGGTTTCTGGGTGATGATCTGGGTTCACTCTGCCCTTATTAGCAGTCAGTGTGTGGAGACCTTCAAGCACAGCTTCTGAGGAAAAAGTATGCAGGGGCTCACCTGAGGGGAAAGAAAAATTATTTTGATTTGTAGCCAAAACGCTTGAAAGGATGAATGAGTGTTTTCAATGGATCTAAACACTTACATACTCACTGGATATAAGTTGTATTAGCATTTCCTGAAGCTAAATAATGTTGATGTAACAGAAAACTGTTTTTACAATAATGTGAAGAGAACCTTTCACAGGAAGAAGTAGGGGGAATGGTTAAAAAAAAAAAGGTGGAGAAGGTTAAGAGCATTGATTATACTTATACTCGACACATGAGTATAAGAGTGAATACAGTCATAACCTAGAGTATCTTAAGGAAGCATAAAAGTTTGAAGTATAGTAAGGAAGCAAAAAAGGTTAAAGAAAAATGGAAAGAACTGGGGATATGTGAGGTGGGGTGTGCAGACGGGGGTGAGGAAGGACAGGAGAGCTGCTGGCACGCTGTCTCAAGCCTCACCATCCAGTCCAGGGGCCCGTGGCCACCTATGGCTTCTGAGCACGTGAAATGCGGCTGGTGCAAACTGAGGTGTGCGCTAAGCATGAAACAGACAACCGACTCAAAGACTTCTAATGAAAACAAGAATGTAAACGATCTCATTAATCATGTTTATGTTGATTACACATTGGAATGATAACGTTTAGATGTGTTGGGTTACTAAAATTAATTTCACCTTTTTCTTTTCCCTCTTTTTTATGTGGCTGCAAAAATTTACAATGACACATGTGGCTTGCATTCTATTTCTATCAGACAGTGCTGGTCTGGAGGGCAGAAGTGGGACCAAGGGTGTAATATTAACAGGGAGGCACTTTGGCCTCATGGTAAGGAAAGAGCTTCTAACAATTGGCCATGTCCAAAGAAGGGAGGCAGGAGCTCCTTGTCAGTAGTAGAAATGAAGGCCAAGCCTGTCTTCTCAGGGCCTTTGGAGGGGATTGTTGCTTTGAGAGCAGGACTGGACCAGCTCATCACTCAGAGCCCTTCTGATGCTCAAAGGACTGTGAGTGCATATATGGATTTGTGTGTATTAATTCCATCTTTTCCTCATTTTATTGTTGTGTATTTCCCTGGTTCTTCTCACTGCCCTTGGGAAAACACAGTGGCCTTCTTTCAGAAGTCGAGTGGGTGAGTGTCTTGATTCAAGGAAGCATACAGCTGCTCCGTGCTCCTGAGGCCTTGAGGGCCCCCTTGGACGCCAAGGTCAGGCCCCGAGTCACTCAGTGCACAAGCCAGAAACTGGGCACCCCAGAATGGTGTCCTGCCCCAGGACAGCTGCCCAGTCACCGATGAGCTCCTGAAGCAGAGTTTGGTGGCCACATCCACCTGGAGTCTGGCCAGCCCACTGTTCTGTGGTCCAGGGACCTGCAGGCTCCTGGCACTGCCACCCCAACATGCAGCAGGAGGGCTGGAGTGATAGCCCCCAGGGCCTGGCTCTATGTTGTCTTTGCACAGCCCAAGAGGCCAATGACATTAGCTGAGCCAGTGATCAACATAAGCTACTCCTAGCAGCAAGGAGAAATTTGAAACCCTGTAAAGAAATGCTTTTAGGCTTTCGAGCAGAACCCATCTGCATGATCTTCTAATTACAAATTGGAGACTAACACCCAATTTTCACATTCATCTGACTGCACGTCCTTGGAAGGGATATTCTTGAATTCTCTACGAACATGCTACTGTACTGGCTTTCTGCCAGTCCAGACTGGCTTTGCTCTGGTATTCCTATACCCGAGGCCACTGGGGCGGCTGGCCTGCTTAGATCTGTACCACCTGAGCCAGGCAGGACTGGGGACTCTCCTGTCCTCCCAGGACAGGGAATCACGAATAAGAATGGCTCGCATGTGCCCGGGCAGCATAGCCTATGTGAGCACTTTACATGCATGGCCTCATTGATCCTTCCAAACACCTAACGGGATATATATTATTATCCCCATTTTATAGATAAGGAAGTTAAGGCTCAAAGGTTTAGGAGATCACATAATTGGCAGGCTTCAAGGCAGGGCCATAAAGATGGATTTGTCTGACTTAGGACCCCAAAATATTAGCTACCATAATCCATTTCAGGGACTTAGCAAACCCAAAGAAAGCAGAGCCTGTGAAATTGCCAGATAGAGGTAGAGGAAGTAAGGAGAGAGTGGGAAGAAGGGGGAGAGGGTAGGGAAGAAGGTGACACGCCCATTCATTCATTCATTCATTCTACGTGTTTCCCCAAAAGTAGAGTGTTCCTATTGAACGTTTCATAAACCAAAATGGTGGAAAGCCAAGAAGGAATTACCTTAAGACACATCTTGCTAACAGATGCACAGAATAAACTGAGATAAAGCACAGTTGCTCACAGACACAGTTCAGAGCTATGGCGGCTTGAGGCTACGATGCTGAGTGCAACTGCTGAGGAAGGAGCTTGGCGGTGCCACTCTCTCTGTTTGGGGTGTGCGCTGCCTCTCACAGAGGCAAAACATTGTTTGCCTTGCTGCAAAACAAATGCTGAACACTATTTTTGCTTTTCACCTTTTTTTGTAAAAGCAAAAAATCCACTTTGGATTTCTTTCAGTTAGCGAAAACGGGTGCCAACGAGGTCTTTCACAAAAATGAAGCGGCATAAAGCGAACTTTCGAAAAGTGGGGGACACCTGTGAATGGTTTAATTCTGGGCCTTTGGTAGGTCAGACAGCAAAATGAGAAGGACCAGCCCCTTCCCTGGAGAATCTCAGGAAGTGACAGGGCAGTTGTGCTGAGTGGAACTGTGCTCAGTCTGTGCCTGCTTCTACGGAGGCACAGGCTAGAAAACTGCGAGTTTGTGGGAGGCAGGGTGGGCTTGCACAGAGGAGGATGCGTTGGACTTGGACTTGAGGGGGGAGCAGGCATTTGGGACAGAAGGAACCGCATAAGCAAAGGCCCAGAAGTTGGGGGGCACATTGACTTATTGGGAGATGTTGGCTGGTCATTCCCAGGGAGAGGAGAGCGGGGAGTGGGGGAGGGTGGAGGGAGGCTGGACTAGGTGGGGCTTTGGTTGTCATAGCAGCTCATGTGGCGGGAGCATTCCTTCCTTCCCTCGTTCACTTAGCTCTTATCCAGCTCCCTTTACATATATGTATCAGTCTCGGTTAGCAGACCAGGGTGGGGCTTTGGCTGGGTTGCGGGGCGCGGGGGAGGGGGGCATCAACTTGGACAAAGGTATCCCAGGGCTGCCCTTTCCCACTCAGATTTGCCTTGGATTTGAGGGACCTGGTAACAGAGCACAGTCCCTGAAACCAAAACCCTGCCGGACTGCAGAGAAAAGGCAGGGGCCCCTGTTGGTTGTCAGGCACATCTCCATGGAGGAAGTAGAGATTTATTGAGTGTTAAATGTCAGTATCGATGTAATAAAGATGGTACACTGTAAGTAATAAGCACTTTCCAGGTGAGGAACCATTTTCAATAAGTTATCAACCTGTCTGGTACTATGAATTATTCAAAAAAAGAGCTGTTGAAGAAACCCCACTTGGAGTTATTTAACTTTCAGATCTACTCCTTAGCTCTGTCCCTTCTTGACAGGAGCACCAGTGTCCTGTGGTACCCAAGGACCTTGGAATTTGCACACACTTTCATCTCATTAGAAGATCCCAGTATTCCTTTCGCTGTCTTTCCTGTGATGAGGACAGGCTTGATGGAAAATGGATTTCTGACCTTCAGAGGCTCTTGTGAAAGGCAGGAAAACTTTCAGGAAATGAATGCAGGAGGAAAAGAAGGCAAGAAGGACAAGAGGTGCGAGGCCCCTGGGATGGTCATGGCATCTGACAAATGTGGCCAGGTGTCAGCTTTGCCCACTCGCCCCTCAAAGATCTACACATCATTCTGGATAATTCCACAGCCCTGGGGGTATAGCCCTTATAGATTCCTGCTCACTCCCAGGAACTCAAGGCTGCCCCTGCCTCCTGGCTTCCTGTCTTCCCATGGATCACCTCCATGACGTGCTCACTGTGCTGAGTCGGTGAGTTCACAGGGAATTCACAAAGGAAGGGCTCACACACACAGTAGGCCTTCCCAAAGGTTACGAGGGCAGCAGCTTTCAATGGCTACAGAATCCTAGAAGTTCCTTTTTTTTGTTGTTGTTAGTTTACCATCTTTAAAAATAAATTATTTTATTTATTTATTTTTGGCTGCGTTGGGTCTTTGTTGCTGTGCGCGGGCTTTTTCTAGTTGCAGTGAGCGGGGGCTGCTCTTCGTTGCGGTGCGCGGGCTTCTCATTGCGGTGGCTTCTCTTGTTGCGGAGCATGGGCTCTAGGCATGCGGGCTTCAGTAGTTGCGGTGTGTGGGCTCAGTAGTTGTGGCTCGCGGGCTCTAGAGTGCAGGCTCAGTAGTTGTGGTGCATGGACTTAGTTGCTCCGCGGCATGTGGGATCTTCCCAGACCAGGGCTCGAACCCGTGTCTCCTGCATTGGCCAGCGATTCTTAACCACTGCGCCACCAGGGAAGCCCCCCTGGAAGTTCTTAAAAGGGTTTCACTGCTTACATTTCATCCCAGGCCCACCCCATCTGGCCAGCCTGGCACTCACTGCCCTCCCTTCTCTTTCTCAGAAGCCAACTCCCGGCTGTTCATGCTCCCTGAGAAGGCCACCTTCTTCCCTCCTCTGACTCCCCACAGCTGGTGCCCTGGTCACCTTCCACCCAGCACTCATCACATTGGTTTCCAAAGACTTCTGTCCCTAGGATGAATTCACTGGTTATCCCTCTGTTTTCTTATGATAGCTCACCTGGAGACTGGCATAATGGTCACATTGTACCAATGAGGAAACTGAGGCTTGGAAGTGTTGAGTGATCTGCCCACAGCCCCCTGTAGAGTGGCGCTGCCAAAGGCCCTGCACAGCTGCTCGACGTCTCCTCACCCCTCCTGGACCTGATCACAGCTCTTTCTCCCCCCTTTGCCAGGGCTGCTGAGGGCCTGTCCTTCCAGTCTCTGCCTCTCAATTTTATAAGCCACCTGACGGCACACGCACTCCATCTTGTGCTCGTTCCATCATTAGGAGGCAGCAGAGAGACCCTAGGGTGCTTTATTAACATTTTACTTGGCTGTTTTTGGAGTGAAGCAAATTGCCCAGAGTGAGCCTGGGTTCCCAGTGGTCAGCAGAAGGCTCTTGATGTTGCAGGAGCTCTGCCAGATGTCCTTGGAGATGGCCAGCCTCGGACAGTCATCCTGACTCCTTCCGGCCTCCATCCTGACCCCAGCACTTACCTGCTCTGGGATTTCAGATAATCCTTTAAACCGCTCTGAGCTTCTGCTTTCTAATTTGTAACATGCAGATGATAAGAGTTATCTCATTGAGATCTTGGGAAGATTAAATGAGAAAGTGAGTGGAGGGGCCCTGGCATGGAGGAGATGCAGTTTCCTTTCAGGGAGGGACAGTCACACATTGCACCCAAGCTGTCCAGTGATAGTTACTTTGCTCTGGGCCTTCATTTCAACCTGCATCTGCCCACTCGCAGTTCACGGCTGCTCTTTTAGAGCACATTAATCATCCCTCCAAAAGCTCACAGAAAGGAGCCTAAATATCAACTCGCCCACGGGTACTGAGCTCATTATTTATTGAAGAAACTGGCGCAGCCCCATCCACCTGCCCTCCTGCGGCTCACTAATGTCACTAAGGGCTGGGTTTAGTGCCTTCTGCCTTTCAGAGTCGTGCCTCAGTTGAGAGGAAAAGTGTGTGTATTTCAGAGTGGCCTTGTGGGGGTGACACTAACCTTTCCTGAGCCTTCTGCAGACTTCGGCTCCCAGGACCTCTGTGTGACAGGCCAGGAACGGGCTGGCGGCACAGTCTCACCCTGCCAAGGGCTTCTCCAGAGTGGTTGGGCAATTAAACCCTCAGAAAAACATCCAGTGGACATTCTGTTCCCTTCAACCAATATGTTGGGTTTTTTTTTATAAATTTATTTTTATTTATTTATTTTTGGCTGCATTGGGTCTTCGTTGCTGCACAGGCTTCTCTAGTTGTGGCGAGCGGGGACTACTCTTCATTGCGGTGGCTTCTCTTGTTGCAGAGCGTGGGCTCTAGGCGCGCGGGCTTCAGTAGTTGTGGCTCGCCGGCTCTAGAGCGCAGGCTCAGTAGTTGTGGCGCACGGCTTAGTTGCTCCGCGGCATGTGGGATCTTCCCAGAGCAGGGCTCGAACCCATGTCCCCTGCACTGGCAGGCAGATTCTTAACCACTGCACCACCAGGGAAGTCCCTCAACCAAGATGTTTTAAGTGTCTTTGCTAGCAGTTAGTTATATAAAGGTGACCACACAGCTCCCAGTGTGATGGCGGGGACAGAAAAGTTTGCAGAGCTGTCCTGTCTGCTGAAGGGTATGCCAGGACTGAGGGCTGAGTGCCATGGGAGACCAGAGGAGGGCGTCTCACAGCCTGGAGAGTTAGCGGCAGCTTCCCAGAAGCTGAATTTAGGAGAATAATATAGCCAGGCTAAGAAGGGAGCTGGGGAAAGGAGAGAACTCTGGACAAAGGGAGTAGCGAGAGCAGAGGCAAAGGGGCGTGGGATTCTCTCTCAGCACAAAGGCAGGCAGCAGACTGGACCGACGGGGAGGGAGTCAAGATTTCGGACGGGCAAACCCGTGAGCTTCTCAGGGTTTAAAGAAGAAAACATTGAGCCAACGGAGTGAGTCTGAGCAAAGGTGTCTCAGATTTTAATGTGCATGTGAGTCACCTGGGGGCTTGTTAAATTCAGATTATGCTTAGGTAGGTCTGGGCTGGGGGCTAAGAGTCTGCATTTCTAACAAGTTCCTAGGTGAAGCTCATGCTGCTGGTTAATGGACCACACGTTGAGTAGCAGTGGAGAGACCTGCAGCAGATGGGACAAGCCCTGTGTGTCTGACCTTGAAGGCTCTCATTCCTCATTTCCTGTGACTGTGCGTGAACGGTGAATGGGAGTTTGGCTTTAGCTAATTCCATGAAGCAAACGAGGCACTGGTGCTTTGGCCAATGCACAGGCCCATCGCCTTAGTATGACTGGGATACTGGTTTGCTTTCATTCTCTTTTTAATGATGTTTCCCTCAGTAACCCTGTTTCTGAACTCCCACTCAGACAAGGCAAGCACTTCTGAGAGGAAGACAGACTGTCCTGTCCGTGGGAATCCAGGCTGGCGTGATGGTCCCCATGGCTTCCGCGTGAGCCTAAAGGGCTGGGGCCTCGCCCATGAGGGAGGATGGCCCCCTCCTCAGTGACTCCAGATGTACCGTCTCTCCTCCCAGCCTCCGTGCGTTTCCCCGCACTGCAGAGCAGTCCAAGACAGCCCTTCTACCCGGAGTCCTCTCGTTCCTTTGCCCTCTGGCTTGGGGGGGCTGTGGGCCGTGATGGAGAACGGTGTGGAGGCACAGCTCCAAGGTGGGGCCAGGCCAGGTGTGCTGATCACACGGGTGCCAGCGTAGCTGGGGAGGGTAGCAAGGGCTCTGTCTGGCCCTCAGGCACAGTCTGGCTCACATGGGCTTCTCTGGTGCTAAGTGCCCCCAGCCTCCACGACACACTGTCCTTTCTCACCCCGGGTTCTCCCATACGAAAGGCCCTAGTGGAATGTTGGTTCCATTCAGTCCAGTTCAGAAACTGCATGTTAAGCACGCACCATGGGCCTGGGCTCTGGGGAAACAAGGGTCCTTTCCTCAAGATGTCACAGTTCAGTAGGAAAACAGACAAGGACATTGACAGTTATCATTCAGTGTGGTTAGAGGGGAGCATGGGGACTACAGGGACCTAGCTAGGGGGTGATTGATTCTGTAGAATGGAGTATATTCATTCAACAAATCCTTACATTGAGCTAGACACTGGGAGAAGACAAACAAGGCCCATGCCTTGAAGGGCCTACCAGTGTGTGGGTGGGGACAGTGACCATGTCCTGGGCAGGTGCAGGAGGTGCTGTCCGGGCCTTGCCCACATCCCCTCGCCGGGCTCCTTCAGGGCACATGGGCCCAACTTCTAACCACCAGCACCTAACTTTCTTTGTTTGGGTGTTTTCTCTTCCCACTAGTATCCACTCTGCTTGGGGGGCGGGGCACAGGCCAGAGTGCTGGGGAATTAATGCTGCTGCCCCTAACAGAACTTGGGGAGCACTCACCTTGCAGGGCTAAGGGGGGTGCTTTGGGTGGCTCCACCACCCGCTCGGCCCTGAGCTCACTCACCCAGCTCCTACATGTGGCTGCCCAGACCCATGGAGAGCCTGCCGCTGTGGTCCCGTTGCACGATCAGTGCTAAGGAACTTGGAGAAGATTATTGATGAAAGTATTTCCCAAAGCAGGTTCTGTGGAACATCGGTCCTGGGTTGTGCCTCTCAAAAGAGGCCTCCCTGGTTACCTAGTTTGCCCAGTGCTGCAATTATACTTCATTCTCAGAGGTTCCCAGTGTACATCACAGGCCTGAGAAGTCCTGAGTCACAATTCTTTTTCGCTTAACCAGAATTAGCCAGCATTTTCCATAGTCAGTTGACGTGGAACCTTCTATCTCACAACAGTACTAACTCTGCAGAGAAGGAAGGTTCTGCAGAGCTCGCTGCGGGAAGTGCTGATATGGGATAGGAGGACTTATCTGGAGGGTCAGGGAAGCGTCTGGAGGGCTGAAACCAGCCTGCCACTGTCACTCTTCTGCTGTCAGTGAGCCCTGGCAGAAATGGCACTGCTGCATTCCACAATCAGATCACAGAACCAGCCCTAGGACCGTGTAGTAGCCAGAGACACCCAGAGCCTCTTTCTGCCAGAGACTAGAAGCAGAGCATCCAACAAATTCATAATGTGCTTCATAGACAGGGGCAGCTCAGAAGACAGCCTGAGAGATGGGAGAAGCCACCAACTGGAACTAATTCATACCATTAGGCCAGTGAAAGATGGACACACACCTAAGAAAGAACAGAGAATATCCCGGACCATTATCAGAGGGGTAAACTAAAACCTGGAATGAGATGGGCAAAGAGAATAAGTAACAGTGACTGAGGCATTTGATTGAGAGAGGCAACTCTGTTCTCGACTTATTTTGTGGCCACCATTCCTGACTTGTTCTAGGAGATTACATTTCAGATGAGGTCACTGAATGAAAGGAAGTTGCAGCCCAAGTAGGGAAGGTGACAAAGAGCAGTGTTTCCCCACCTGGATCTGAAAACTCGAGAGGTCCCTTTTGCTATCTCCCATCTCCCTTCTCTCGTCTCCTGGTGGGGATGGGGTGGGATTGCAGCTTTGCTCCCCTCTCCTCACCCTCTCCCTTCCTCTCCCTCACTCCTGGATCAGGGAGGTGAGCATCCAGGTAACTTACCTATCCACAGTGCAGCTGTAGTTTAGAAACAGTGACATGAAACACAGCTGTTTGAAGTGAGTTCACCTTTCTGACCTGAGCTTCACCAGATGAAGCTTCGCAGAAGGTAAGTTTACAGAAGAAAACATTGATCCAGCAGCCAGGGGCTTCATGGTGTCCTGGGGAGTGGGACTGGGGCCAGAGATCAAAATAAGTAAGTGTCCTGACTTTGTCACAAAAGGGACAAAAGGTCAGCTTTGCAAACTATGTGTTAGTGAGTTTAATGTCATCCCTTAGCAAACCACTAGAAGGAATCATTTTTTTAAAAAATTATTTTTGAATTTTATCAAAGTAATTCTTTACGCACTTAAAAACCTCAAATGGTACCTGTAATAAAATACGATAGTTCTCTGCTTCACCAGAGTCATCTTCCCAGCCTTGACCCTCAAAGGAGCTCTGTTTAACCCTTTTAGCTGTTTCTTCTCATATTTGCCACCATATTTCTAAATAATATGTTTATACCACTGACTCAGCAGTATTAGGCATTATACATTGATCTCCTGATATAGCAGGTGAGGCTTTTTTTTTTTTTCTACTTTCCACCTCCTCAAAACCATGTCTCTTCTCCCCCAGTCCTCACATTTTGTATAAAGACAATAGGCAGTGTTTACGTTACATACTGTGAAAGTATTGCCCACTATTAAGTTCAGCTTCCATGAGGTAAACTTTTGTTCTTCCTGGTTGAATCAATGTCCAGCTAGGAAAAGAGAAAATACTAAGCATTTTAACAGGAAGGGAATGATTTAAGGAAATGGTTGTACAGGTAATGGAAGAGCTGGGAAGCCAAAAGGGAGAAGTTGAGGCAAATAGAAATTAGCAACAGCAGGAAGCTGTTACCATGTCTAAGGCTGGAGAGCCAAGCGTGTGGGCAGCCTTTCCAGAGCCCAGGATGCACAGCTACCTGGCAGAAGGTGGAACCAAAATGGACTTGTCCAAGAGGAGTCAAAGACATGGAGGAGGTGCCCCATCTGTGGGAGACACCACATGAAGCAGAGAATGAGAGGGAAAAATACCTTGGCTTCTCCCTTCCTCCCGCCCTCCATCTCCCTTCAGTGCTATTCATTGGCCAAATGCAGATAGAAGCCAATTGAGAAGTACAGCCGGCCAGAGTCAACCCCTCTTCTCCCCTCTCGAACTCCCATGGTACAGAACAGGTCAGAGAAGAGCCAGGAATGGATATGAGGGCAAACAAGCAAATACCAAACACACTAATGTTAATATTTGCCCTTTCTATAAAAAAAAAAAATTACATTAGTATTTAGCATTGATTTGTTTTTCCTGTGTGCTCTATCGTATCTGTTTGACACCTTTGCCATTACTTTCCAAGTATTTGAATATCTCGTATAATCCATCAGTTTCGTATTGCTTCCTGGAGTGCCTGATCTTTCTGTTCCCGTCAGGGTGGTTTGCTCCAGGCCTGCCTCGGTGCTGCTGTGCGAGGCTTCAGGGCAGCTACATCTCGGGGGGGGTCCCTCATCCTTGCTCCTGGCTGAATCCCCTGGGTTAATCCCATGGCTTCCTCTTTCTTTGTTTACTCCCTTTTTATAGAGGCTTGTCTTCCAACAGCTTCCCAAGACAGAGGCCATGGGAAATAAATATTTTGCCCTTGCATGTCTGAAAATATCTTTGGTCTACATTCACATTTGATTGACAGGTTATGTGGCTTTAGACCTCCAAGTTGAAAACAGAATTTTCCTTGGAATTCTGAAGGTGCTGATTCATTGACTTCTAAATTCCAGTATTGCTTTGGAGATCTGGTACCATCCAAAATTTCTGCTCCTTTATATATGACCTGTTTTGTTTTTTCTTTTTTCCTCTTTGGAAAGTTTTAGTATCTTCTGTACATCCCCAAATTATCTTTGGGGACAAATCGAGACAAACAGCCCCAAGTATAGACTTGTCTTGCTGAGAGCATGAAGCCTCAGTGAGGCTTTCCTCCACAGTGAGGAAAATATCGAGTCCCAAAGGGATTTAGGCTTTCATCTTAGATCGAGCATGATGTCCCAAAGGGATCAGCTCCTAATTGTAGGGCTTCCGGGGGGAATTAGCCATCAACCATGGACGATGAGATGAAGCCTTCCCTTTCTGTTCTAACTTGGTGAATCTGGCACTCTGAATAAACAGGACCCCTGAGGTATGATTATAGAAGCAACTTTCTTTTTGATACCACTGCCTTGCAAACATCCTCAGTAGGAGTAAGTCTTCCACCACAAGGGGGTAGAAATTCAGACAGGACCAGGACTTTCTTTGAATTAATGGGCAAGAATAAGTCGTATGATTAATTGAAACCAAAACACAGTCTCAGTTCCGTCCTTAAGAGGGTACGGTGCTATATAATCAGCAAAACTTCAAACTTGGTTTGATGCTGATTCTTCTCCAGAGGCTCTGCAGTCCAAGAAGGAGCAGTGTGGTCCTGCTTCTCTCTTTCTTCATGCCTCCTTCCTTATTTGCTAGCTGTGCTCTCCCACCATTCTAGAAAGGAGGAGGGAGGAAAGGCGTAGGGGTGGGAGGTGCAGGATCGCTCTTACTCGGCTGGTACTGTCCGAAGATGGCTTTATGCCTTCTGCGCCTGGCAGAGATGGAGGCTGACTCTGTTGTTATAATTTTCATGAGTTCTCTGGAGATCCCCCCGCAGGGCCAGGTAACTGCAACTTCCTTGACAGAGGCCATGCTTCCGCTTTAACTGGCTACTCCCAGTGCCCCCATAGTTTCTGGTCCTCACGGTGGCTTACTGAAAGATCCCTTACTTTGGCAAGCTGCCTTCTTGGACAGCAGACCTATTAAAATGACAGGAGGCTGACATTCCCACCTTGGGTTCCATGTTTGTGCACCATTGTCCAGCATTTGTGGGGGCTGTTTAGTGGTTGCCGTAGCTTTCTCAGGCATGAGGCATCAGTTACTAGACTCCCGTGTCCCCCAAATTTGGAGAACACATATCAATTCTGTAGATGGTTCCACTGAAGCCTCTCACATTAAGTTTGGTGTGGAGGTAGGTCATCCAGCCTTTCCACCTGACAGAGACCCCCAACTCAGAAAAGCTCTTCACAGGTCCTCTCTTTAATCTCTAACAACCCAATCCTTTCCAATCACCTACTTGAGTTTCATGCTGGTTTGTCTAGGAGCTCAGCTTGGGCATCTGGTGTCCATTGCATCTTGGTGCTGTAGTGAAAATTCCCAGCTTAGCATTTCCTGTTAGACAGGCATCTTCAAGAATCTGCCTCCCCCTTGCACACTTGTCATACCATCTGAAGGTTGCTGTGAAATAGCATTGCAAATATCTAAGCACATCTGAGTAATGGCTTCTGAAAGAGACAATGGGGGCTGGAAATTTGATTCCTTCAGAAAGTTTCCTGAAAAAAGGACATTCCAATTAGTGAGTTGATAGCTTAGCCTTGTCACTGGGGCTGTCAATAGCAGAGCAAGATTGCCAGGCGATGCTTTATGAGCCAATAAAGGAGGATGCCACAGCACCTCCGGAATGGTAGGAAGCACGTTTTATTTGCTTATTTATTGCTGTTAATTTTATGGGCTATGGGAGAAATTTCTTCCTTCTAAATGTGTCCAGTTACCTCTGTTCACCCAAGAGGAATCATGTTCCCTGGCTCTGAGTATTCCTGAATAACCACAGGAGAAAACACGGAAGGAGAACAGAAATATATATCCGTGGCGAAAAGAGTTCCAGGCCCCAATAAGTCAGCTATTGCAAGGGTAAGAGCCTGGGATTCCAGGGGCACCCAACTTTGAAGGGTCCTGTCTCTACGCTGTCATTGGTGTCTAGATGACCCCCAATTCCATTGCTATTCATGAGAACCTTGACACTGAGCTAGAGTTATCAGCTGGTTTGGGGGGAGGCCTGAACTAAACTGATTTCTGATTTCTGCTATGGACCTGGATAGCAGATATGAAGGGGAAATATGATTCTTGAACAAATACGTTGAGAGATCACAGCCTCCAGGGGACAAGAAGGGGAGGCTGAACAGAGAAGACGCTTCTGGCTTCTCCATGTCTGTATTTCCATCATCATGACCCATGTCCCCATACGGGAAGTCTTGAGCTTAGAGAAGGAGATGGGCCGTGAAGACCGTGGCTCCCCAACTCTGTTCCTAGATTTGGCACCTGTTGCTTCCTCTGGTGTAGACAGTGGATTCAGGGTCTGCATGGTTTGGATTTCTGTGGAGTCAAGACGTGTGTGTAGCAGATGAGTGTGGACCATGACGGTGACCATCCAGAGGCCACGGGGAACTCGTTTCGTTTGAGGCTCCCTGTAGGAGCACTGCTGCGGCTGGGAGATTCAAACTGGCTCTTTTCTAGTTTTCTAATTAATGTCTCTCTGCCCGAAGCTGAGCATCTTCTGAACGTACAAGAAGTAAATGTTGGGCAGGTACCACCACTGTCCCCATGGCTCCTTTCAGGGCTGGCTAGCAGTATTGTTAAGTCCCATAAGCAATAGGAGCCAGCAGCTTCCGGCCAAGTTGCAAAGATTTTGTTTTAAAGTATGCTTTGGATTTTAACGTTCATTATCACTAAAAGGAACAAAACTCAACTTGGGGTCTCAGGGGCTCCAGCTCTAGACTCTTAGGATGTCAGGAGCCATGCTTTCAGCATTTCACCCTGCTGCTTTAATGAGCTTAATGATTGTTTTTCCACTGAGCACCTACCTGTGATTTTTAGAAAAAAAGGGAAAAAAATGACTCACATGGATATTTAGAAGGATATCACTGTAGAAAGTAAATGTTAACAGGCTCTAGAAATATGATAATTATCAGCTATTTGAGATGCAGTGACTGTAATATGATAACAAGATGTATTTTGCAGGTAGAGAGCATCCAGAGAAATGACATAAAGTAGAAATATAAGAAAAAGCATAAGGAGATCTTTGGTTATTCTCTTTGTTGTGATAAAATTGAAGTGAGAGCAAGTTGAAATCTACCTGTTGAAATTTTCATGGTATTTTAATTTAGGGCCTCAAAAGCCTTGCCTCTGCTCCAGCAACTCTTCCACGGTTGGGAGCCTCCCATTTCTTGATCCTCAATGCTTGTTGAATGAATGAATGAATCCACCTTTACTTAACTTTCAAGCCTGACGTTTCTACTTCTAAAAGGTAACTTAAATCTGGTTACCTATCCGCATCTCCAACTGCTAGCCTCATCCAAGGTACTTCTCGCCTGGACTGCTCAATAACTTCTAACTGGCTTCCTCCCACATTCTCTGCCCAGAATGAACTTTTTAATATGGTCATCAGCTCATGTTGCTCTCTTGCTTAAACCCTTCAAAGTTTTTCCTTTGCTGTTAGAACAAGGCCCACACTCCTTACCACAGCTTACAGAGTCCTGTGGGCTCTTTCTCCAGCTTCCAGTCACGCTGGTCTCATTTTATTTTATTTATTTATTTATTGTTTGTTTGTTTGTTTGTTTTTGTGGTATGCGGGGTTCTCACTGTTGTGGCCTCTCCCGTTGCGGAGCACAGGCTCCGGATGCGCAGGCTCAGCGGCCATGGCTCACGGGCCCAGCCGCTTCGCGGCATGTGGGATCTACCCAGACCGGGGCACGAACCCGTGTCCCCTGCATCGGCAGGCGGACTCTCAACCACTGCGCCACCAGGGAAGCCCTGGTCTCATTTTAGTTCTTTGGACACCCTGAGCCACAAGACTCTCGTGCTTGCTGTCTCCTTTGCCCTGCGGTTCATTTTTCTCATCCTTCAGATACCTGCTCAAATGCATCTTCAGCTTGACCTGTCCTGACTACTCTATCTAAAGCAGCACCTCCCCTCCAGCTTTCTCTGTATTATGCCACTAGCTCTATTTCCTTCATTACAGCTGTCATGGTCTGCAATGACCTGCTTTTATTTTACTTAATGTATCTCCATCAATAGAATATAGGATATCATCTCACAGCGGTCAGAATGGTCATCGTCAAAAAATCTACAAACAGTAAATGCTGGAGAGGGTGTGGAGAAAAGGGAACCCTCTTGCACTGTTGGTGGGAATGTAAATTGGTACAGACACTATGGAGAACAGTATGGAGGTTCCTTAAAAAACTACAAATAGAACTACCATAGGACCCAGCAATCCCACTACTGGGCATATACCCTGACAAAACCATAATTCAAAAAGAGTCATGTACCAAAATGTTCATTGCAGCTCTATTTACAATAGCCAGGACATGGAAGCAACCTAAGTGTCCATCGACAGATGAATGGATAAAGAAGATGTGGCACATATATACAATGGAATATTACTCAGCCATAAAAAGAAGCGAAATTGAGTTATTTGTAGTGAGGTGGATGGACTTAGAGTCTGTCATACAGAGTGAAGTAAGTCAGAAAGAGAAAAACAAATACTGTATGCTAACACATATATATGGAATCTAAAAAAAAAAAAAATCGTCATGAAGAACCTAGGGGCAAGATGGGAATAAAGATGCAGACCTACTAGAGAATGGACTTGAGGACATGGGGAGGGGGAAGGGTAAGCTGGGACAAAGTGAGAGAGTGGCATGGACATATATACACTACCCATTGTAAAATAGATAGCTAGTGGGAAGCAGCCACATAACGCAGGGAGATCAGCTCGGTGCTTTGTGACCACCTAGAGGGGTGGGATAGGGAGGGTGGGAGGGAGGGAGATGCAAGAAGGAAGAGATTTGGGGATATATGTATATGTATAACTGATTCACTTTGTTATAAAGCAGAAACTAACACACCATTGTAAAGCAATTATACTCCAATAAAGATGTTAAAAAAAAGAATATAGGGTCCTTGAGACAGACTTGCCTGACAAGTTCACTGTTGTAGCCATAGCACCTGCACTTGACAGGTAACAGGTGTGCAATTAGCATAACAAAGTCAAGCGCCTGGGAGTGAACCTGTCCCTCTCTCTCACTACACACTTGCACACTTCAGCTTTGTAAAAGGGTGACCCTGATGCTGCTGTCCCCGGAGGCTTCCTTTAGAGCTGGTACCCAAGATGCTGCAAGTGACACTCACACATTTCACTAGGCACCTTTGCATGCTGCCGCCTTTAGGCCTGAAATGAGCCTTCTGGGCTCCTTGGGCTTTCTAAATGCTGAATATATAGCATTAATCAGATCTTGAATCTCTGGTGAATAACCAAGACACCTATATGTTGAAATGTAGATTCTCCGTTGAAAGGCAAATCTTTCATTTCAAACCTTGGAATAAGACTGGGTTTGTATTTATAAAGTAAGTTCTATATGAGAGCATATTCTGGGCCCAGAGTGCTTGCGTTTGAGATTGCTCAATAAATAACATTTTCACTCATGCAAGCTCTTCTTGCCTCAGAGTATTTTGTTCTGAGATAGTCAACTAAGTGACAGTATTGAGTTCTATTTAATATTGAGTTCTATTTAATTTTATTCAATAATGTCCTGTATGGTTCCAGGGATTTTTCTGGGCCTTTGTGTCTCAGAGGTGGGTTGAGAGTATCTCATTTGTGGAGGGGGGCGGGGTCCAAAGAACTAAAATGAGACCAGCATGACTGGAAGCTGCCTCCCTCATTCTCTTGCTGGGTATCCCCAGGTAGGTTGCTGAACTTCTCTGAGCCTCAGTTTTCTTGCTTAGTATGGTTCCACAAAGATTCTACTTTCATGTGCCAAGTCCTATACTGTGGATGTTATAAATATCATCTCAGGTAAACTCAAAATCTCATGGCAGAGCTGGCAGGTATGCTCAACAAAGTGAAAGGAAAGGGGATGTATTGAAAGAGAGCCAGGGAATCAGAGCAAAAACAGCTTCCTGGGATTAATGTTGCTACCCCAGACACTGGCACCATCATAAGCAGCCTGTCACCACCTGTCTGTTTTGATGGCGTGGAGAGGGAAGTCCCAGAGAAATGCCATGTCAGAGCTGGACCGGTCCTACCTGCCTCACTGCTTTACGGATGAGAAAATGCAGCCCACAGGATGGTAGGGCTTATGCGAGTGGTGTTCATTTGTTCGTTCATTCATTCATCAAACATCTGTTGTTCATCTGTCATGTGCTAAGCCCTGGGCCATGTCCGGGGATGAAGGCATGTTTTGAGGACACAGTCCTGCACTCGGGGAACCCCTGCAACCATGAGAGGAGTCCAGAACCAAGTCTAGGGATCCACGAGGAAGAGGCAGTCTGTGTAGACTTCTCTTACAAGAAGACTGAAATTGAAGAAAAGGGGGAAATGACAGGGGAGGGTGAGGGGATCCAGGAAGGGTTTTATTAGATGAGGGGGACTGGGGCACATGGATGATGTCAGGAGAATGATCCAGAGGAAAGGTAGGGGATGAAGACACAGAGGAGAGAGTGATGACTGATGTGCAGGGGCTTCTGAGTGTGGATGGGGAGGAATCAAGAAGTTATTGGGGGCTTCCCTGGTGGCGCAGTGGTTGAGAGTCCGCCTGCCGATGCAGGGGACACGGGTTCGTGCCCCGGTCTGGGAAGATCCCACATGCTGCGGAGCGGCTGGGCCCGTGAGCCATGGCCGCTGAGCCTGTGCTCCACAACGGGAGAGGCCACAGCAGTGAGAGGCCCGCGTATGGCCAAAAAAAAAAAAAAAAAAAAAAAGTTATTGGGAGGGACATTTGATTCCCAGGCAAAGGTTTTTAGGATGGGGATATGGAGGGGGAAAGTGTCCTTGGGACACAGGGAAAATGTGTCCTGGAGCCACAGGTGGTTGGGGACTGAGGATGTGCCGTGGACACACCATGGCAGCCGCAGGTCCTGGCAGTCCTTCCTGGTCTTCGGGTGTGGGGACAGGCCTTGGGGAGATGCTGCTACAGGCCAACCAGAGGGCTCACAGTGGTAGGAAGACACTCTCTGGAAGAAGGAAGGGGTCTGAGAATCTGCCATGGGGCCCAGCTAGTGCGGCCTTAACCAAGCTTTCAGTCAACGCCTTGTCTCTGCCAATATCTCAACTAGCCCTGGAGTAGAAAGGAGTCATATAGAGAGCAAAAGGTCAACATTTTGCCAGTGACTAATCATCCCATCACTGTTCTCAAGGCCATACCCAAGGAATAATGGGGTCTACAGTGTGGTCACTTACCCAGCCAGCTCATACCCTAATGTTAAGGAGAAGGTGAGATGCATGGAGAAGGGTAGGAGGCTTCTTCCCATCTTCTGAGAAGGTGAAAGTTCCCATCTGTGGGCCAGGCCAGAAAAGTGGGGTGCAACAGAGTATAACTTCCTCTGCGCCAGCAATAGGAACATGCACAGAGAGACGGACCATGGGTGTACCTTAGTGCCTGGGGTCTCCACTCTGGGGACCAGGGGCTGAGGACTTGGTCCTGAGCCTGGAGGTCCAGGGTCTATAGCCTCAGGGACACAATAAGAGTGACAGCTGGGGCCAAGTGTGGAATAAGGGCTGGCTCTGAGCCCTCCTGAGGCAGGGAAACATCTTGGGCACAACTTCAAAATTATCCCCTTCCAGGTGTCCCTGTCAATTGGCCAAGGTAACCTGAGAGACAAAAGCAGATGGGAAAGACAGTATTTCTGGTTGTCGGGTTGGTAGTTGTTGTCTGGTCCAAGCTGAGGTTTAAAAGGTTCGGAGTGCAAGGTCTCGTGTGGCTGGTAGAGGGCAGAGGCCTGTGCTTGGGAATCTGGCTTCTCAGCCCTCGGTTTTTTTCTGTATCCTGTACTGCCACTGCTCCATGTGGCAGCAATGACCTTGGTAATGCTACGGCTCGCTGACATCGACTGGTTGCTTACCAGGTCCCAGGCGTGGTAAATGCTTTCTGTGAAATGTTTTGGGTACCCTTCCCAACTCTGAGGAGGTCGGTTTTCTTTTCATCCCTTTTCCACAGCCGAGTAAACTGAGGGGCTGAGGGAGACTCAGGCACTTGCTCGAGGTCACAGAGGGTACGAGTGGCGGAGCCGGGAGTCAAACCCTGGTCTGTTAGATACGGCGCTTGATGTGCTCACACACGAAGTGGATGCTGAGGGTGGCTGAGTGGCCTGTGGGGTCAGGACTCTGAGGATGCTTGAGGCGAAGGACTGCCTGTTCCCTGATGCTCCTGCTGCCTCGCCAGCCTCCGAGGGCCTCTCTGGGCTCCTGAGGAAAAGCCTGGGCTGCCGGTGAAGGGGAAGCTGCAGATGGGAACAGTGAGGCCCATACGGTGCCATGAGGTGTCAGAAGCACTTATAATGAGGGGCAGGTTTGCAGAGCTGCCTGGATGCCTTTCATCCACTCCCTCTCTGAAGTCCCTGGGAACAGTCTGGGCCTGTGGTTTGGGACCTTCATTAGTGCTGCCCCATCTGCGACAGTCACAGAGGCAAGAAAACAGACTGGCTCCTTTGTGTTTATACAGCTCAGACTGCCTTTCCTGGCTCCCGGGATCCAAACACTAGTCCCCTCAGAGCTGGCTTATTGGCAGTGACGTAGAGTGCTGCATTCCGCCGGCCCCATCTCCAGAGGCAGCAGCTGTGCCCAACACGCTCTCCCTACCAAACCCTGGCTGCAGCAGTAGGTCCGAATGACCCTGTGTCGGTATGACCGTCCATCTGTCCAGCCAGCCAGCCCTCCAGCCCCTTGTGGAATGGCGGTACACAGGCAGTACACCTGTCTACCTGTCCATCTCATACCTACGTGTGAGGTCACTGGAGGCAGGGAGGCTGCCTCATCTTTGCATCCCTCCCGCCATGGTTCCCAGCCTTTCCCAGCGCCAACACCTGCAGAATCTGCTGCAGCCCCTCTGCAGTGACTGCTGGCTAAGCTGGTGTTCTCGAAGCGGAGGGGAGCATTTTGATTTCTAGGGGTGCTGTTTGAAAAAGCCCCCAGTTCCAAGAATCCTGCCAACAGGAAACACAGGGAAGCGGGGGTTCAACGAAGAGCCTGTGAGATCCTCCCACCCCCAACCTGGCCTCTTTTACTCTCTGGCAACCTCCCTGCAGCCCAGGCTCAGCGGCTCTGTTTCTCAACGTGCGTGCTGGGGAGCACTGCGTCATAAATACAGTTTGTGGTGTAGAGAAAAGACCCAGAATCTCAAAACAAGACTCAGCCGTTTATGAGAACTTCATGGCAGGAGGGAAGATGGAGCTCACCAGTGGGGCTGGGACCATCACAGCTCCGGGCCTTGAGTGACTTTCTTTTCTATACCTGAGTATATCCAAGTGCCTTGCACAATTTGCCCTGGGGAGGGGGAATCTTCTGATGCTCAGGTCGGGAAAATGAGACATCATGATGCTCAGATGAGGAAAATAGACCTTGGCATCATCAGTTATTAAATTTCCAAAAGGCTGTTTGAAAGAGGGTAATGACACCATATTGCTACATCTGAGAGAAGGCATTGTGTTTGTCCGATAAAACACTTACGGTATATAAAAGGATTACAGTACTTGTTCAGGGGATAAAACACTAAGGGTTGCTTTGTTATGTGAGATGTGCGATGGTTTGAATTGACATGAAGTTCTGTTGATAGGGAGGAGCTCATTTCTTAGGACTTGTTAATAATTACCCTGTAGACCTTCTGCTCCAGAATCTTGGGGGATGGCCCATCTTGGGGTGAATCTGTATTGTCCCCAGACTTTCCAAGTGGACTTCTGTGTACGCACTGCAGTTTGGAAACTGTTCCCCAACCCAGTGGTTCTAAATCTTGGCTGTGTATTGGAATCACCTGGAGAGGTTAAAAAACGAAACAGGGCTTCCCTGGTGGCACAGTGGTTGAGAGTCCGCCTGCCTATGCAGGGGACACGGGTTCGTGCCCCGGTCCGGGAGGATCCCACATGGCGCGGAGCGGCTGGGCCCGTGAGCCATGGCCGCTGAGCCTGCGCGTCCAGAGCCTGTGCTCCGCAACCGGAGAGGCCACAGCAGTGAGAGGCCCGCATACCGCAAAAAAAAAAAAAAAAATAAGAAAGAAACAAAAAAGATACCTGGACCCTACCTGCAGAGATTTTGAATCGGTCAGTCTGGTGTAGGCCTGGGCATTTGTAGTTTTGTTGTTGTTTTGCTCCCCAGTTAGCACTGATGTGCAGTCAGGGTTGGGAACTCGGGTAAGCCACAGCCTCAGGGACAGTGCCTGCCTGTGCTCTGTGGGTGCATGAGTGTGTGTGGGTGTGTCTTCTGGGCTGATTCCAACCCTCAAGAGACATACATGGTCTGGACCTGGGCTCACTCCAGAACACCGAGTGGCTGCCTTTGATGCCTCTGGACGGCCATCAGATAGGCATGGCAGCAGCTGCTGTGTTCAGAGGATTTTGCTGGAGTCCAGAGAAGAGCCTCTATCACGTTGCCTCTCCTGGCTCTGGGTCAGAAAAGCCCCTCTGAAGGAGCAGAGGGTAACAGCTGCAGCTGGAACCAGCCAGTTCTGGGGGTGTTCTGATTATCAAATGGTGGATGACTTAGCCTGGGGCAGCAGCAGCCGGTGTAGTGGATGCCACAGAGCCATGAGCTTGACACTTGGCGTCGGCTTCTGTGTATTAGTGGAAAAGCCAGCAGAACCCTCTTCACCTCCCCCCGCCGTCCTCCCTCTCTGAGCACATGCACACCCCCTCTTCTATCTTCTCTTCATCAAGAGGTTCCCTCCTCCTGGACCCTAGGTTAAGAAGATGCTCTCCTCCAGACACACTGCCCCTGTTCAGAGATGATCAATTCATTTTCCCACGTTTATTTATCAAAGCCACACGTAGCTGTTAAGCAGGGCTTCTGACTTAGTATTTTTCCATGCTGAGTCTTCTAGAAATCGAACTCAAAGCCAAGGAATTGGGTCCCTTCGTTGTGCATGTCCTTATCGTTGGGTCTTTTTGAAACTGTTTGAAGACCTAAGAATACCCTGCCCAGGTCCCACTTCCAAGATTAGATGAGCTGGAGCACGTTCAGGGTGGTGTGGCCATAGACCAGGTCTCACCTTCTGTCCTGTCTCCCTCTCACTTCTGCCCTAACCTTGCCTCTCTGTGTCATCTTCAGCAAGTCCCTGAATCTTTCTGATGGAATGAATGACTTGGCCTCTTTCTCTCCCCAGGGAAATGAGACAGAGGAACTCACTAGTCTCTGGGGTTCAAATCATTTTCTTTAGCCAATGACCCTTTCTTTAAAGGGTTTCCTATACAAAACCCTAACATATAAACAGACTCAGTCAAAGCAGCTATGGTAGAGGGGGAAAGAGGGACCTCAGCCCTCCCCTTCCCCCAGCACAGGGTCCATTTTCCCCAAGGGGGCTCCACAGACGCTCTTGAAAACCACTCTTAACTAGGTTATTTTCAACTGGGGGGGGGCATCTTCTCTCCTATGGGGTCGTCCATATCAAAGTCTTTGGAAAGTAGGGTTAGGTGGCGTGCATACTTTGAAGAAGCGGATTCCAAAATGCCATTATTTTTATTTGTTTTCAGTTGTGATAGTTAATTTATTTTCAAATTTCAAAGAATATGAAAGGAGGGTAGGGGTTTTTAACATTTATGAAAAGGAGGCGTTGATTTATAAAAGGTAGCAATCCATTGCTCTGGATCATTGTTTTGCAAAGTGCTGGTCACAACCCAGTAGTAGGTCATAGAATCAGTTTCCTAGGTCACAACCAGCATTCGTTCTTAACAAAATATTGTAGCATAAAATAGAATATTCCAGAGTTAGTCACATATGGTAAGGCTAGAGACTGTTTTGTAAGTTGTGGTTTCCCTTATGTATGTTTGCATGCATGTACTAGACGTAAGTGTAGTTCTTACTGTAGGTTATAATCAAAAAAAGGCCCAGAGCACTGGTCTGGATGAATGGTTCCTGCGGGTCCTTTGGGCTCTGACTTTGCCTCATGTCTGCATCTGGGAACTTTCTGACCCGCCGTGCTCGGCAGTGTGCTGGTGAGGTATGCAGGGAGACAAGGGCTCAGGGGGCAGGACATCTGGGCAGGGTGAGCCCCTCCCCACAAGACAGCCCACGCGCTGTCCATCAATTCCATTCCTCCTCCTGGGGCCTGGCAGGAGGAGAGGAGGTTCACATGGGGCTGACTTTGCCCAAGTCCATGGTCTAGGATGCTAACCGTGGTGTGTCTTGTAAAAGGCGAGTGGTGTGGGTGTGTGAGGGGTCTGGGGACCTTCCCTTCATGATCCCCAACAATGGAGGAGCTTGTCACCTCCAGTTGTCTCTGGTTCATAGAGGCCACCCTCAGGACCCTGCCCAAGCTCTACCTGTCAGCCTCACCCTCCAGACTGCCTTGGTTTTTACTGCGAAGGTGCCATCCCACTGGGTCATGAGCAGAGGGCGACCTGGAGAGAGCAGCACCCATGCTATGAGGAATCCTTGGGGTTTCCTGCAGGCAGCCCCATAGGGTTGGAATCCCCGTGTCCTAGCCCAGGTCTGCACAGTGTGACTGACCCAGGAGGAAACGTCACCACCTCCCACCCAACTCCCCAGCCAGGAAGATCCGTCTTGATACAGAGGCCCTCACACCGTGGCACTGGTCTCCCCCACTCCCGTGTGGCTTCCCCGACTTCCCTTCCTCTCCTGACCTTAGCAGGAATGGGGTGAGGAGCAGAAGGCCAAGGCCGGCCTTCCTCAGGCATCCCAAGGCACCCCACCCCAGGGTACCAGCGGGCTCTGTGTCCTCTCGTCCTGTTAGGGAGGATGGAGGAGGCTTGTGTTCTAAGTGACTCTGCGGACCTGACTCTGGTGAGGAAGATGAGAAAGCAATGAGTAACCACTTCATAAATTCCACACTGTTTGCTCATAATTCTATCCCAGCAGCCAGCATAGTACCTGCCCATAGCTACAGCAACAATTACCAGTGATTATATAGCACATAGAATGTGAGAGCCCCACATTAATGTATTCAGTCCCCACAAGGAAGAGGTATTATGATTATCCCCATTTTTCCATGTTAGAAAACTGAGGCACAGAGAGGTTAAGTGACTTGTGCCGTGTCACACAGCTAGCGAGGAGTGAAGCCAAGTTCCAGACTCCAGCAGTGTGTCTGAGGTCTGATACTTCACTTCCAGACTAGGCTACCTCTGCACAGCTGCATCTTGATGCAATTTGTTGAGTACGTGAATTAACTTTGATTTATAACTCCAAATGCATAGGGTTTAATTTCCACCTCTCTGTGGGTACCCAGAAAGGTAGGGCAAGCCCATGTGTCTTTTTCAGTGTGCCAGGGCCCACAAGGGAGCTTCCTTCTAAGCCACCCATCCGGAGGAAAGGGCATTAGAACTGGGTGCATCTCCTTCCCGAAGAGAAGGACATGCTCGTGGATCCATGAGAGGCTGTGCATCCCAGTGCCCTCTCTGGTCACCCACCAACCTTGAGGTATGGCATGGAGGTAGAACCTCAGTGCCCTAAGGTCTCGGAGCATAGCTTTCATCCTCAGATCTGAGCCTGAGAAACTCGGGCCTCCCAGGAAGTCTGTCTTGCCCCCTCGTCATCCTTTCCTGGAGTAGGAACAGGCTTTATCATGCACTTTGAAAATCCATTTGAACAGCAAATGCTCATGATTATGGAGGTGCCTGAAGAAAGTTCAGACCCTGTGGGTAATCCTGAGACACACTGAAGTGGCCTTGTCTGACCTTGTACATGAGGCGTGAGGGTGGATGCTTTTCAAGTGCCCTGGCTGACAGAGATAGATAAGTGTGGGACCCCCTATTCACCGTGTCCCGGACATGTAGACTTTCTTTGTCTGAAGCCCTTGCTTATTTTGTCTGGCTGAATGCCGGGCCCACCTCCTTCCTTTGCCTCAGGTGACCATGCAGCACAACTGGGTTGGTAAATTAAGAATTTGCCACATGGAAAGGACTAATTTTTCCCTCTTTCAAAGTCACAGGCATGACGGTTTTTTTGCACACATTCCGCTGGACACATGCTGCATCCATAATACGGAGCGTTAAGACATCATAAGGGTTTTCACGTCTTTCATGTGATAAATATTTTTACCGTCATGCTCGAGAAATGGATTTTGTTTGAAATGGCCTGTTTCCTTTGATGGCTTCTTTGACGTGGATTCAAAGCCTTTCCTGGTCCTGCAGGAGCCTGGGGTTGGGAGGGCCTGTTTGTTAACTTTTCTCGAAGGACAAATCCACTTTCCCTCACTGAAATACAGCCGTGGCTGCCTGGGCTGGGAGATTTACGACCGAGGACAGCAATGAAAAGATGTCCAGGGAGCCAACAGCTCCTGGGAGTGGTGGTGCTTGGCCCTGGGGTGCCCACAGCCCAGGTACCTGGGAGCCTGTGAGCTGACCCCCCAGGCCCTGGCTGCGACTACTCCCTTCTCCACTGTAAACTGCACTTAAAGATTCAGATGTGGCTGTTGAACCAGAGTGGCGTTTTTACAAGTGTTCTTCTCTCATCTTTGAAATGACACCTGTTTAATGGTCTGCCTCCATGCGGTGAGCAGCCTCTTGGGACTAGAGGAATCTGCTTTCCGGACGAGCCTTTGTGGGCTGCTGTGACTATGTGTGTGTGAGCATACAGCTGGTGATAACTGAGCAAAACAGGAACTCTGCTCTCCTCTGGGAGCCTGGTTAATAGTCCTGGGATCTGGGGATTAATATCCTCTCCCTCCACACCTGCAGAGCACCTCTCACCTCCCTGCCAGCCTGACATATAGGTTGCAGGTGCCTCTGCCGATCTAGACCCGGGCACCAGTTTTGGTGAGGTGTGTCTGAGGGAGGATTTGCTGGTTTGTCCAAGGCTCGGGCTCTGGGGTTTGGCTTCCTCAGAGGTACTGGAAAGACTCGGCGATCAAGCAGGTTGTCTGTCCCCAGAGCTGCTTTGCAGAAATCCTCATGGGTGGTGGAGAACGCACTGAGCAGGGAATGAGGGCATTCAGGGGCTTGGTCTACTTTTCTGGTCCAAGAATCAGCAGCTACCGAGCTGTGTGACCTCGGGCGAGTCATTTAACCTCTCTGGACCTTGGTTTGTTTATTTAAAAAATAAAAAATTTGAACTAGAGGCTGAAGGGTACCATTGAACATTCTGTTCCTAAGTGGAAACCACCAGTTCCTGTATGAGCTGAACCGCCTTAGAATCACATTTGAGAACATGAAAGGGTCTTATAGAGCAGGGGTCCCCAACCCCTGGGCTGTGGACCGGTAGCGGTCCGCTGCGTGTTAGGAACCGGGCCGTACAGCAGGAGGGGAGTGGCGGGTGGTCCAGCGAGTGAAGCTTCATTTGCTGCCCCCCATCGCTCCCCATCGCTCATGTTACCTCCTGAACCAACACCTCCCCACCCCCTCCACTGTCCGTGGAAAAATTGTCTTCCACGACACTGGTCCCTGGTGCCGAAAAGGTTGGGGACCGCTGTTATAGAGCATTTCATCCCACCCTCTTATGTTTACCCAGAAGAAAACTGAGGCCTGAAGAGAGGAAGCGACTTGCCCGTTCACAGAGTGAATGAGCTGCAGAGCCAGGGCTAGAAGGAGGCCTGTGGTTCCAGTCACCTCTACAGCCTGCTTCTCAGAGTGAGGCCCCTCCAGTAGCCTCAGCATCCCCTGGGAATTTGTTAGAAATGTACATTCTCAGGCCTCACCCTAGACCTCCTGCTGAATCAGAAACTCTGGGAGGGGGACCCAGCATGATCCTTGATTGAACAAGCCCTCTGGGTAAGTCTGATGCCTGTTAACGTTTGGGAGCCACTGCAAGACAGCACGTGGCTGTCCCTTTAAGACCAGAAGAAAGACACTGGAAACCGGCAGGCTTCCCTGGAGAGGCTGAGACTGGAGGGAAAAGGGTAGAGTAAAATTACAGAGGAAGGGACACACTCTTCCCAGCTGACCTCAGGCTGTAGATTTCCCAAAGCAAGGACTCTCCTGTAGCCTGTCCCGGCACCTAAGAGCTGCAGCTGTTGCAGGCGTCTGAAGTTGGTCTGGGTTGCCGGCTGCCGTGCTGCAAAGGACTACATTTCTTTCTCACTGTCGAGCCCAGCTGTTCCCATCTGTGCATCTGTGCCCGGAGGAGCATGCCACTTTAACATCAACAGGGTCACCAGCTAGTTCGTTCCAAGAAATTGATGTGTGGAAACAGTGTTTTATGTGTGAATGGTGAAGTGTATATTTAGAAGTCCGGGTGCTCAGCTCCAGGCTGACAGCTCTCAGGAAAAAAAAAAAAGATGGTATGTGCTTCAGAGTTCATTATATCTCCTAGGCAGAAATCTAGGTTTAAAGGGTTGCTTGAAAGTAGCACATAATGGCACCTATAAATCCTGGTTCCGGAGGTACGTACATTTGTCACTCCCTAAAATGACTTTTTCACATGTTCTTTATGTGGTTGGCTCAGAGCATAAAAACTTGGACCTTTACTAGCAGCTTTCATTCTGCATAATTTCTAATCAAGTCCATTTCTGTTTCCATGAGTGTGTGTGTGCACACGCTGAGCTCTGGCTATCCCTACCTGCCCAGCTGTCTCAGCTGTGAGCTTAGCCACACCCAGGCCCAGAACCCACCCTGTGCAGGGGGGAGAGGGCACAGTAGTCCCAGGCTGGCAAGGGAGCAGGTGTGAGATGTGTCTGGCTGCGAGAGGCCATCACAGAATATCTGGAGTGAGCTCACAGAGTCGGACGAATGCCTGTTCCTTGCCTGCCATGTCAGCCCAGAATGGAATGACTGTGCTTCTCCCTAGACCCCTGACTCCTTCTCCAGTTTCTTGCTAGGACCTGCCGCCCTTCCTGAGTCCTAGCCTTTTCTCATCCTTGCCAGCCCCTGCCAGGGTGCCTGACTCCTCTGTCCTCTGTCCCAGCCACGCCCAGGGTCCTGTTCACAGTGACTTGAACATCCAGGATCGTAACTACCTTTGTCCTTTCAGGCTGGGGCTGGATTAGGTGGGCTAGCGTTGTGTCTAGTACAACGTTGAGGCTAGTAGCTGGGCAATCAGAGTGGGCTGTCATGGAACGAGGCAGAGAGCTGATTCACAGCCAGTGTCCTGGAGGGAGGTGCTGTTGACCAGCAGGCAGATCCTAGCTAACACTTTCACCCAGCTTACAAGGTGCCCGGCACTGTTCTGAGTGGACACAAGTTCACTCCTCCATTCCTCTCTACTACCCAACAAGGCAGGTATTGTTTTCCTATGTACTAGTGAGGAAACTGAGGCACAGAGCAGTTATGACCTGGCCGTCTAGTAGATGCAGTAGCCAGGAGCCACAGCGTGTGCTACCCCTACACCAGAGTTCAGAAAACTGCAGCCCAGGGGCCAAATCTGACCTGCTGCCTGCTGTAGAAATACTCTTCTTGGAACAAAGCCACCCCCACTCATTTACACATCATCTATGGCTGCTTTCCAGAGATATGGCAGAGTTGAGTAGTTGTAACCAAGACCCTGAGACCTGCAAACCTAAAATATTCACTGCTGGTCCTTTACAGAAAAGGTTTGTCCATCTCTGTGGTATATCATACTGCTTCTCATGACTCCCATGAAATTGAATGCAGATTGTTTTATGTATGTGCCAGTGGGTAATTTTTCAGATTCTCAGATGAGAAACACCCCCCCAAGACAATAGAACTGCAGCTTTAGGGAGTTTGGAAAGCCAGAGTTTGGGCAACCAACTGCCAACACCAATTCAAAGCACAGCAGCAGAGGCAGGGCCAGCGGTGAGAAGGGGACAGTTCAGTCCGAGCTGCTGGGAAAGAAGCAGAGAGGCAGGAGGGTGATTGCTGCAGTACCTGCCTCACTCCATCCAGGCTCTCGTGCGTTGTTCAGTAGCTGGTGTATGAGGGACGCAGGGCCAAGGTGGCTTCAAGATCATGGACGAGACCCCTCCACAGCTCACGGCCACCTGCTGTCCTCGTGTGCACCTGCTCCTTTGTAGAACCTG
Organism: Aethalodelphis obliquidens; assembly: GCF_003676395.1. Classification (NCBI taxonomy): domain Eukaryota; kingdom Metazoa; phylum Chordata; class Mammalia; order Artiodactyla; family Delphinidae; genus Aethalodelphis; species Aethalodelphis obliquidens. The sequence goes on from NW_020837958.1 coordinate 33,873,458, forward strand.
GCTGGCAGCCCTGCCCTGATTGCCTGGGTGTATCCCCTCGTGCAGTCCCAGCGCAGTGTCAGGGAGGAGAGAGCCACTGTGCTGAGAGCTGGTGAATGGTCAGCTCTCGACAAACGTGAGCTGTTTTTCCTTTGCCTCTTAGGATTCCAACCCTGAGAGCAGAGCATTAGAATCGCGCCCTTATAAATAGCAAACCCCACAATGATGGAACGCTTACTGGGGTAGGCAGAATAATGTGCCCCTCACAAAGATCTGTACATACTAATCTCTGGAACCTGTGAATACGTTTCCTGACATAGCAATGGGGAGTTAAGGTTGCAGATGGAATTATGGGTGTTAATCCGTTGACCTTAAAACAGGGAGAGCGTTCAGGATTATCCAGGTGGGCCCGTTGTCATCATGGGGTCCTTAAAAGTGGCAGAGGAGATCAGAAGAGGTCAGACGGATGCCACATGAGAAGGACTTAACCCACTGTTGTTGGCACTGACCGTGAAGTAAGAGGGTCATGGGCCAAGGAAAGCAGGTGGCCTCTAGGAGCCGGAAAGGAGGATTCAAGAGTTCTCCTCTAGAACATCCAGAAAGGAACACAGACCTGCCAGTACCTTGATTTTATCTCAGAGAGACCCTGTCAGACCCTTGACCTGCAGAACTGCAAGATAATAAAGAAAGTCACTGAATTTGTGGTCGTTTGTTACGGCAGCAACAGGGAACTACTCCACTTACCAGGAGTCTGACAGTTTGCTAAACACTTTACTGATGCCACCAACTCACCTAATCTTTGCGGTGAGTGAGAAGTATTATTATCCTCATCAAATAGATGAGCTGAGGTTCAGAGAGGTTGACAAAGGTCACATAGCCGGTCAAGGGCAGAGCTGACTTTAGACCACCTGCAGGAGGCTGCCCTTCGCCGTGCAGGCCTGACCCCGCCTGGTAGGGAGGCATTCAGAGGAAGCTGCTTTTCTTTCCCCGCGGTGCTCTTCAGGTACCAGAGGAAGGTCTTCCGGATTTGTCTTTGCCAAGACGAATGAAGTTGTTATGCAGACGATTTGAATGGCGTGGGACCTGAGGCTGTCTGTCAGAGCTCGTTTCTTCCGATTATCTCCAAGCCCTTTCCTGCCAGATCCTACTTCTTTCTCTTAGCAGTTCTCTTAGTTTTCTCTTTCGGGAAGAGAAAGCCTAATTGTAGGGGCTGCTGGCAAAAGACCTTCAGCTCGTGTCCTAATGCACGCCTAGAAGTAGAGAGGGGGGAAGACCCTCAACTCAACAGAATACTTCGCTTCTTTACTAGTAGGGCTCTTAGCACATAAAACATCTGAAAATTTCCCCTTAGGAGCCCAAGTACAAGGGGAGGCGTAATGTCTTGCTTTTCGAGGTATAAGAAAAGCATCATGATGATGTGCTCAAGTCCTCCTTTTTCTCTCTAATGGAACACAAACACTGGGTCTCTCTCACAGACTGGGAAATGGGGTTTTGCCCAGGGTTGGAGGTGAGGGTCGGCTGAGGCCTCCTGCCTCTCAGGACCACCTGCTTCCCACAGGCTCTCGGTGCCTCACTCTGGCTGGGACAGGCCGAGGGGCCCCACTTTGGACCGGGGTCTGATGGAAGAGAAGGGAGGTGGACACACATCCTGGGCCGTGGAAGTGGCACGGCCGACCGACGGCAAGCAGAGACCAGCCGCTGTTGTGCTGGGGTGAACCACCCCCTGTGTGGTGGTGTGAATCCTGCCTCACGAGCACTGCTCCGATGAACTGGCTTTGATGCTCTGCAGACGCAGCTGCCTGGGCTTCTCGGGCTGGCGGGGCCCAGGCATCAGGCTCTTTAGTGAGAACAGTGGTCCCTTATCATCAGCGGGAAGCCAGCAGGCAGGTGATACAAACGTACATTTCGGGATATTCAATTAGCCCTTTTCTTTTTAACCCCAAATAAAGCATGCAACAAGACATCTCAAGAACAGAAGAAAACTTTTCTAAAAATCATTGAATTGTACTTTTGAAAAGGGCGAATTTTATGGTATGTAAATTGCACCCCAATAAAGCTGTTAAAAAAAATAAAAGGAATGGAAGGAAAGGCAACAGCCTTTATGAATTCTTACCTGGGATATTCAGCACTGCTGGCTCCATTATTTAATGCTTAGCCTTCATCCTTCCAAAAGCTGACTCACAGTGGCTCTCCCCAGCAGCCTGGCAGTCTGTTCCTGTCTCACAGTAAAGGAAATGGAGACTTGCAGGGCTGGGCTGTGGAGCTTGTCCAGAAACAATGAAGAGCAGACCCAGTTGTGGGGTGAGAGGAGGTCCCCAGGACACTCCTGGAGGCGGACCAGGAGACAGGACAGTCTGTGCCTGTCCCCCGGATGAACTTAGACCTAAGGCCCCGGTGCACATGGCAGGCAGTAACCTGGGACACCGGCCTGGCTGTCCTGCTTCCTCCCACCTCCCTGCTCCTGGGCTCTGGATCTCACCACCAAACACCAAAGCTTCAGAAACCAGAATAGCACTGGCTGCAGGGCAGAGTGAGGCCCCCCTCCCCAGCCACCCTCAAAGCCTTCTTAGCTCTGCCTGAAAGAGGGGCATATAGGAAACCGAGAAAAACCATAAGAAACAAGAGGGCTCCACTGCTTTCCTGGGGTAACAGTCCTAAAGGCGCCCATACACAGGGACCAGAAGCAGAGCTGCCACTTCCAATGAGTACACAGTCCAGCGTGGGCAGAGGGCTAAGGGTCCTCAGCCATGTGAGCCACGTCCTAGGTGGCTCTGTCTGTCCCCTCGGTAGAGCTTGGCCAGTCCTGCTGTCCAGCCCCAAATCACTTTGACCTCCAGCAACAGTCATGCAATGGAACCCCTTCTGTTGCTGTTTTAGGATTCAACCTAAAATCCAAGGGCAGAGCCAGGTGCTGGGTTTTTGCGTTGGGAGAGGTCTGGGCTACAGCCTCTCCGGCAGCTCCTCCAAAAAAGCCACCAGCACCTCAGAGTTTCCACTGAAGTGCATGACAGGAGCTGACAAAATGGCCCAGCTTCAAAAGATGGGGATCTCCAGGAGCGTGGTCCTAGAGAGGACAGGTGGTCAGAAGTGGGTGGGACTGGGCAGCATCACAATGTCTGTTTCACTCCCAAACCCGTTTTCTTTCCACTCCATCGTGCAGTCTCAGCACTGCCCAGACTCTGGAGCGAAAGCAGCCGGGCGAGCCCCCGTGCGGGCTGCTCTCTGAAACATCTGCCCTCGTGCAGGTACTCCTCCTGCTTTCAGCACGGCGGCTCCGGGAGGCTCACAGGCTTGGCTGGGTCTCCAGACGTGCTCATCGTGCCTGCCTGGTGAGCCTGGGCTCGGTGCTCAGCCCTGCGGCCTTGGGTGTGTTAATTGTTCAAAGCTTCGCAAGCTCCTTTCCTGCCCCACTTCCCTCCTGTCTCCGTGAATTAGCATGGAAGCTGTCAGGACCTGAATCGGTAATTCTCTGCTCTCATTAGTGGGCTGCATGTCAAGCACTGTGGGCGTATCTCTGAGACCATATTGTGGCATTTCCTGGATGCCCTCTGTGATCACTGGCAGAACTTTCTGGAAAACAGGTCATGCACAGTGACGCCCAGGCACTCACATGGGGAACGGATGAGCTGAGTGAAAGGTCTCCAGAAACCCATTATTCTTTCTCACAGGGGCCTCCGAGGAAGGGCTCGAGCAAGTAATGGTCAAATTGTACTTATCCAGCCAGACACAGACGCTAACCAATGTGCATGAACGGGGCTCCTGGGCGGGCCGGGCATACACCTTTCAGTTGCTGGCTGGTGGAAAGATCTGGATCATTCCAAGAAAAGGGCCAGAGCAGCTGGGGTTAGAGGGCCACCCGGAGGGACTCTGGGAAGCAGCTGTTTACCAGCGCTGTGAAGGTATCTCAGTGGTTTAACAACTGCTGTGAACCAGTGCAGGCCAACGGAGCAGCCTCCCGGGACCTGAAGTTTCTCCAGTCCTCAAGCCAGACAGTGTATCTCGCCCATGACATGGAGGCGGGGCTGCCGTCAGGAGTATGGTTTCAACGTCAAGTTCTTTTACATCTCTGACCTGCAGTTTCCTCTCATCTATGATGGGAATGATAGAACCTATATCACAGGGCCACTGCGATGGCCTGGCCTCACCACCTGGCAGGGCCAGTGCAATGGAATTGGGGTACAGTGTACGAGGGGATCAGCTCCAGGGGCAAAGGTTTTGCAGCAAACCCCCAAGATTAGTCTGTAGTCCCCTCCTCAGTGGACCTCATTTTTGAGTGCCACTTTGGACAGTACCTTTGGTGATGGTTAGTAGGTGGCACTTTGGCATACGTGCTTGTAGGTTCATAAACTATTTCCAAATCACATGGCCAATCCAGGGCCTTTCAGACTTACAGTCTGCACTGTTGTTCTTCCTTCCCCATCCACAGGCTGTCCCAGGCCTGCTGGGGCCCTGACAGCTCTGGTTCTTGTTCTCCAGTTTCTGCTCTGTAGAGCCACCTGTCCAGAGGCTGAGAGAGACAGTTGGCCATGGGAAGTCCCGAGCAGAGAGGGGCATAGCATGGCAGTGTCTCTCCAGCTGATGGGTTTCCTCAGGCCCCACTGGCTCCCTTCCTGCTCACACCACGTGGTTGTTCGTGGTGAGTCAGGGAAGGCAGAGGAATAGCTCTCCTGCCCGGGCGTTACACAGGTGCCGCTTGAGCCCCGTGTGTGGCTGTCTGGTGAAATGACCCTTCACTGTTCCCTCTCAGCCTCTTCTCCCTAGGACGCAGACAAGCACTAGGGCTGGGTGAAGAATGGGCTGGGACCACAGCCCCTGTGCTGTTCTAAGGATCCTCCAAACACTGGCTCAGCCGCCGGACTGAGTTCACTGTGCCCTGCTCATCTGCGCCATGAATGACCTCTTCCCTTGGGCGCCCTCAGCCCCCTGCATAGACACCTCTCTCTGGTCACCCCCTCAGTTGGTCAGGCATGGCCGAGTAGGACTGAACCCCAACAGGGGCCACAGCCTGCATCTGCTCCTGGGGTGGGGGGCGGGTCTCATCCCTAGATGAGAGACATCCGTGGGTCTGGCCCCTCACCAGATGTGTCCAGACTCCCCTGGCCCCCTGCAGAGGACCCAGCCAAGGCTCTTGCCTGGGGCCTCTTTACAGCTTCAACTACGTCAGACATGGTCCTCCTTGTAGGTCTGCTTTCTTAGTGGAGAGTGAGGGGAGTTGGGTCTAGGACTGGTTAAGGGGAGGCCACTCTTTGTAGACATGGAAACCCTTCATCTGGGGGCTACACAGTAGCAGCATCTTCCAGAGCTGGGACCTCAGGGCAAGGCCATTCCTGTTTGTAATCTGAACTCAAGAAGTGTCAGTGGAAGAGCACCCCGGTGGGCTGTGAGGCTGTGTGGGTCCTTAGCCGCTGATGGCCACCGAGCTAACATTTATTATGTGCCAGGCACTGTGCTAAGCTCCTTACATGGACCAGCTCATTGAATACACTCCAATAGCCTATGAAGAAGGTACTTTTAGTATCCATTCCACTTTCCAGATGAGGAACCAAAGTGAAGATAAGCTAGACTAAACTGGCAAATGGTCGAGCTGGAGTATGGATTCTGTCTCTACAGCCAGTGCTTGTAAGGAAACAAAATGAATGGATTAGCAGAGGCAAAGCCTCCTTACCTAAGAGATGTCACATGTAAGGTGTAGAGCAGGGGGTCAGTATACTTTTTCTTAAAGGGCCAGAAAGTACATATTTTCCACTTTGCAAGCCATATGGTCTCTGTCATACCCGGTCTGCCTTCGTAAGCTCTAAAGCAGCTATAGCTAACAGGTAAGCAAGTGAATGTGATGTGTTCCAATAAAGCTTTATTTACATAATAAATGGTGGGCCAGATTTGGCCCTCAGACCATAGTTTCCCACTCCTGATGCAGAGGAAAGCTTCAATGCCCTTGACAAACTGGGTGACCTCAGATTAGTCATTTAACATCTTCATCTTTGGTTTCCTCTTGTCTAATAACTAACCACTATGGGGTACTTATTAACTGATTTGTTTTAAGATGATGCACTGAGCCCCTTGTAAGAGCCACTTACTGTGCTGGGAGCCAAAGATACAGCAGGGAACAAGACAGAGGTCGTCCTGTTCTCATGGAGTCCACACCTGTGAGCATGACAGAGATAACCTTGGGTAAGGACATCAGCTAGCACCGTGCTCCGCTCAGGCAGAAATTCAACAAATATACCTCTTCCCATTGTCACGCCCCTGACTCATTATTCAGGACCCACTGCTTTCAAGTTTGTTGTCATTTGTACCCATACTGAGTAAAAAAGGCAGGAGCACGTGGTGGAACCCAGGACTTGAATATGTTTATAATCCATTTTTATGAAACACTGGCCTAATTGTGAATTATAATTTTTTCATTAACTGATCTCATTTTACTTGGTAATATCCATAGGTATGTGCGAGCAGTAAAACTCCATTTCTGTTAAATATTATATGATTCAGTTGATTCACTGATTTAGATTATTACTACCCCCCATTCCAAATGAGTGAGTCATCCATCTTTTGAGAGATAACAAGGACCTTCAAGATCAGATGCGCCCCGTGTTACCCTTCAAGCATACCTAGTTGGGGGGCCAAAGGCAGCCTGAGTTCTAGGAAGGTGCTTTGAGTAGCACCACAGTCCTAAAAGCTCTTGCTTTGTCATAGAAATGCACATGTAGTTTGCATTTTACTCTTTACTACGTCCTAATATGTTTAACATATCTGAGTTTCCTTCTGTATCTTTAAGGAAAATTGATAACTGAGATGATAGGTCATGTTTGTCTTTGGAATTCACCTCTATCCAGCCCTTTGCTCTGTAGAGTCAGTGCGGCTTCGTGGTTAGGACTCTGCCTCGGGGGACAGACATCCTGACATTGCACCTCAGCTACTGCACTTCCTTCTGAGTGAACCGGGGCGAGTTTCCCATCCTCTCTGTGCCTCACCTTCATTACCTGTAAAATGGAGACAGTAGCGCTTCCCACCTGGTAGGGTGAGTTGAGTCGACATGTGAAAAATGCTTAGAGTAGAGCCTGACTCATGGTAAACTCAGCAAGTGCTAGCCGTGATAGTTATCTCAGGAGTTACGTGGATCTCCAGTCTGGGGTATGTCCCAAGGACATGGCCCCCGAAGAGGAGAGGTGCATACACATTTTCATCCAGCGCCTGCGAGTCCCAGCTCCATTTACAGAAGTTTCGGCATCTCTCTGACTGAGGTCTCTGGCATCGGCGTGCTCGCTCTGCTTTCAGAATCTTCGGCTCTCTAATTTGCAGGGAGCTACGACAGCTCCATTCTGTCCATGACACCCTCTGTGTACCTCCAGTGATGGGGGCTTCCTCCCCCTGAAGCACCCCTTCCTAGGTACTGGAAGGGTCCCCCTCTTACTCCTAGGCCTCCTCTGCTTCCCAGACTGGCTCTTCCAAGAGTCCGTCAGGAGGAAGTGGTGGTAAGAGGAAGTGGTCTGCAGCTCTGAGCTCGCCAACCTTGAAGACCATGGAAGCCTAACCCCTGGCCTGTCTTGGCCTGTACCTTTAAGTTACCTGGCATAGGTGTGCATGCACCTACTGGCTCCATACAGACAGCTGAGGGGACTTTGGCAAGTGTGCCAAGCCTGCCTCTCCTGTTCCTATAACCCCCCTTCTGCTTCCTCCTGGTCCCTGTCTCATTCCAGGCTCCTGACTCTGTCTTTTACATCATGTTTATGAGCATGGAAGGCGCCGTCCAGTGACCTTGGCATGTCTATCCAGTTTTTCTGATTGCTGACCTTGAATGGTGGGCCTGACTACCCGTCCCTGGGAACGAATTCCATAGTCTTGACCTGTCGGCCTATGTCCTGGCAAGACCTACCCATTATCGCCATAAAAGAAGGACTTAAATGACCCTCCAGGCTCCTCTTGCTATAGCAACCCTGATTACCATTTGTTGTGCACTTATTCTGAGACAAGTGTCTTATATACATGATTGTATGTAATCCTCACAGATCTTGGGGGTGGCGGGTGGGTATTATTATTCCCACATTACAGGTGGGGAAATCAAGGCGTCAAGAGGTTGAGTGTTTGCTTGTGGTCGTGTAGCCAGTGAATGGTGGAGCAGGGATTTATTTGAATCCAAGCCTCTGCTCTTATAGGTAATAATGCCTCTTCCATTTTTCTTGGAAGCTTCCAGGAAAACGATGAGCTCTTCTTGACCTGGTGTGAGCACTGCCCCCCACAAAGTCTACCAGGGGTCCAATGAGCAGTGCCCAGAGTGCGTGGAGGTTTGGGGATGGTATGGCTGTCTCCTGTGCCAAAGATTCCCTGTCCTGGTGGGCAGAGCCTGAGGCAGCAGGAGGCAGTCTGGCCGAGGGTCCTTGCAGCCAGGTGAATGTCGTATGGTCGGACCAGGAAACTCACAGCAGGACCAGACAGTGGAGACAGAGGTGGACTGGCAAGAACTGGGCAGGGGAGCAGATGCCCAGCTCGGGGACCTGGATGTGGGACAGGTTCAGAGCTGGCAGGGAATGGGGGTACGATCTGGGGAAAGAGAAGCAGAAGTCCCATTCGCGGGCTGGGACCGGCATCTCTGATGAGAAGGAAGACTGGGAAAGGAGAAGGTTCTAACTTAAAGCCATGGGGCGTCAGGATCACGCCCATCGGCTTCCCAGCAGACCCTGTTGGGTATATTTCTATATCCGTTGCGCTAGTGGTTGTTGGGTGGGTGAATGGATGTATGGATGGATAAATGAGTTTGCGGAAGCATGAAGATTCTAGTCTCCCTTCCCCCACCCCTAAAGTTGGGGCTAAGATTGCTTTACCCAAGGCAATGGTGAGGAAGGGAAAGGGGTTGTCATGGCATATGCAGGGGTGCGCTCTGACTCGCTGTCTCCTTATCCCTTCTTTCTCCAGAGGCCCCCGCCAAACCTGAGGAGGCAGAGGCTGAGCCCTTCACAGACTCCTCTCTGTTTGCACACTGGGGCCAGGAGCTCAGCCCCGAAGGCCGGCGTGTGGCCCTGAAGCAGTTCCAGTACTACGGCTACAATGCCTACCTCAGTGACCGCCTACCCCTCGACCGGCCCCTGCCTGACCTCAGACCCAGTGGGTGAGCAGAGTCAGTGGCCGGGCCCTTGTTGACCTGCAGGTGGGGGGGTGGGGTCACCACAGTGCTGGGGACAGAGCTAGGACTTGGTGTCTGGACTCCTGGGTCTCTTCCCAGCTTCAGCCAGGGTCTGCCCACTTGGCCTGCATCAGGCAAGTCACTCTCTCCCTACTCCCCCAGCCTCAGTTTCTCTATCTGCTAAGCAGGGGGAAGGCTTTCTTCCATTAGAAATTTGAAGGATTAATAACCTAATTTAATCCTTAAGGGAACGAGAATCATCTGGCATTCCTGTTAATAAGTCATTTTAGCCCAATCAATTGCATTTTTATGAACAATTATTTTTTTCTGTAAATTAGTTTTTTAAAGTACATCCATCTTCTGAGGCTAACAAGTCATTACACCCAACAGAGAAGTCTGTCTTGACTTCTCTCTTCGTTACAGAAGATGTTCCTTTAAGGTTCAGTTAGAATTTTTATTACTCCTAATTATTAAAAATTACTCCTAATTATTAAAAAATTACTCCTAATTATTAAAAAATTATTAAAAATGTTAGAATTTTTATTACTCCTAATTATTAAAAATTTTTATTACTCCTAATTATTAAAATTATTAAAAATTAGGAGTAATTATTACTCCTAATTATTAAAAATGTTATTAAGGTTCAGTTAGAATTTTTATTACTCCTAATTATTAAAAAATTACTCCTAATAATTAAAAATTATTAAAAATTTTTATTACTCCTAATTATTAAAAATGTGTATTTATTACTCCTAATTATTAAAAATTTTTATTACTCCTAATTATTAAAAATTTTTATTACTCCTAATTATTAAAAATTATTAAAAAATTTTTATTACTCCTAATTATTAAAAATAATTCCTAATTATTAAAAATGTGGGCATGTACCGTAGCTGAGAAAATCTCATTAACTTTTGTGAGCTCCCCACCAACACCTTCTTTTCCCCACTTTCCCCTTATTTTTAAAATTTTCTTAAAAGCTGCAAACCACAGTGAGCTTATATCTGGAGTTTTCAGGAAAGATCTTGCTGCTGGGCTTGGGGGCTATATTCTTTGGGAAGGAGAGTTCAGTTCGGTTTCATAGACATTTATTGAGCACCTGATGTATGCCATTTAGTTGGGTGTGGTTTTTCTTGGCCCAGGAGAACTTGGCTGGGCTCTAGAGATGAAAGAGCAGCTGAGGATCTACAAGGGGAGAGAAGAGTATTTGTTCATTTAAAGGATATTTATTGAGCACTTACTATGTGCCAGAATAGTCTAGACCCAGAGATAGAGCAGTGAACAAAACAGACAGGAATCCTTACCCTCAGGGAGCTTGTGTTCTATTCTAGTTAGGTGAGGACAGATAATAAACAAAGCAAAGTCACCTATGTAGCAAGTACTGTGGGGAAATGTAGTAGTAAGTACTGTGGGGAAATGTAAGGTGGAAGAGGGAGATTGGAACAGCCTGGAATAGGAGGAGGGGTTGAATTTTTAATGAGATGGTCAGAGAAGGCCTCACTAAGAAGGTGACATTTGAGCAAAGACCTAGAGGAGATGAGGAAGTGAACCATGTGGATACTCAGGGGAAAAACTTTCTGGACAGAGGGACCAGCATGTGCAAAGTTCCTGAGGTCAACATGTGCCTGGCATGTTTGAAGAAAAGGAAGGAGGTCCCTGTGGCTGGAACAGAGCAAACTAGAAGGCAGTAGTTGGAGATGAGATCACAGGGGCAACAGGAAGCAGATCAAGTCGGGGTGGGGGGTTGGTAGTTCTCAAACTTGGCTACACATTCAACTCCTCTGGGAGTTTTAAAATAATCCTGATACCAGGCTCTACCCTAGACCAATTGGGCAAGAGTTTCCAGAGGTGGAACTCAGTGCCCATGTTGTTTAGAGCTCTCAGGTGATTGCCATGCACAGCCCAGGTTAAGAATTGCAGAGAAGGGCTCTGTTAACTGTTGCAAGGTATGTGACTTTTGCCCTGTGAGGGGCTCCATGGGAAGAGAGCCGCATGAAGAGAGACATAGGGTGAGGTCTGGAAGTGTCCCGAGCTCAGGAGCTTCTGTCCCTGCGGAGTTGGGGGTGCATCACCCTCCCAATATGTGGATGTGCTCACCAACCTGGATGCTCTCTGAATTCCATATTTTCAGGATTTTTATGGAGGCATCATTACGTAGGCATGATTGATTATTAACTCATTTTCCAGCCTCTCCCCTCTCTCCAGAGAATGGGGGGGTAGGACGGAAAGTTCCAAACTTCTAATCATGGCTTGGTCTTTCTGGTGACCAGCCCTCATTCAGGAGCCTGCCAAGAATCTTCCTCATTAGATCAAAAGATACTCCTACCTGGGCAGAAGGCCTAAATAGACATTTCTCCGAAGAAGACATGCAGATGGCCAACAGGCACAGGATAGATGCTCAACATAGCTAATTATTAGAGAAATGCAAATCAAAACTATAATGAGGTAGCACCTCACACCAGTCAGAATGGCCATCATCAAAAAGTCTACAAATAGGGCTTCCCTGGTGGCGCAGTGATTGAGAGTCCGCCTGCTGGTGCAGGGGACACGGGTTCGTGCCCCGGTCTGGGAGGATCCCACATGCCGTGGAGCGGCTGGGCCCATGAGCCATGGCTGCTGAGCCTGCACGTCCGGAGCCTGTGCTCCGCAACGGGAGAGGCCACAACAGTGAGAGGCCCATGTACTGCAAAAAAAAAAAAAAAAAAAAAAAGTCTACAAATAATAAATGCTGGAGAGGGTGTGGAGAAAAGGGAACCCTCCTACACTACTGTTGGGAATGTAAATTGGTGCAGCCACTATGGAGAACAGTATGGAGGTTCCTTAAAAAACTAAAAATAGAACTACCATATGACCCAGCAGTCCCACTCCTGGGCATACATGTGGAAAAGATGAAAACTCTAATTCAAAAAGATACATGCATCCTGATGTTCATAGCAGCACTGTTTACGGTAGTCAAGTAATGGAAGCAATCTAAATGTCCATCGACAGATGAATGGATAAAGAAGATGTGGTGTGTATATATATATCTCTACACACACATATATATGAATGAAGTAATGCCATTTGAAGCAACATGGATGGACCTAGAGATTATCATACTAAGTGAAATAAGTCAGAGAAAGACAGATATCATATGGTATCACTTGTATGTGAAATCTAAAAAAAAAACAAAGTTATTTATAAAACAGAAATAGGTTCACAGACATAGAAAACAAACGTATGGTTACCAAAGGGGAAGGAGGGGGGAGGGATAAATTAGGAGTTTAGGATTAACAGATACACACGACTATATATAAAATAGATAAACAACAAGGGCCTACTGTATAGCACAGGGAACTATATTCAATGTCTTATAGTAACCTATAATGGAAAACAATCTGAAAAAGAATAGATATATACATATACGTATAATTGAATCACTTTACTGTATACCTGAAACTAACACAACATTGTAAATCAACTACAATTCAGTAAAAAATTATCTGTTTTGAGAAAAAAAGAGATACTCCGATCACCCAGGAAATTCTAAAGGATTTGGGACCTCTGTGTCAGACACTCCTTTCACTCAGTAAATTACAAAGGATTTAGGGGCTATGGATCAAAGACTAAATAAATATTGTCAGGAACTGGAGGCAGAGATCAATATATGTATTTCTTACTATTTCACAGTATTATTAGTCTAAGACTAATAATAAATATTGTCAGGAACTGGGGGCAGAGATCAATATACGTATTTCTTACTATTTTATAGTATTATTATTAGTTTCCATTTTACACAAGAGGAAACTGAGGCGCAGAGAGATTATGTAATCTGCCCAAGGTCACTAGTGGCAGAACTGGGATTTGAATTCAGGCAGTCTGGCAATAGAATTTGTGCTTGTAACCGTCACTGTGTTTCACTGCCTTGAGGTGTCCGTTTGTGTCATTCTACTGGGGATGGGGCCTGCTTTATCAGTGTACAGCATGGAGCTGATTGGCTTATCTGGTTCAGGAAGTGGAAGAATTGTTTTAGTGAACCTCAAAGCTGTTATCAAGGCATAGAGTGAAACCTCAGCTATGGCAAATGTTGGGATTTAGAGCAAGGTGGGTAGGGGTACAGGGAGCATCTGGAGAGGAAGCCTCATGCTAAGGACAGTCTCTAGAAGAATCATGCCAGGTGTACCTTGCTTCAGTCCCAGCTCCTGTGCCTTTCCTACTTTTACCTCCTGTTTGCCCTTGGGGATTTCTGCCCCTGGGGGCATCCTTGGATTCTGCACTATTCTTTTCTTTTCTTTTCTTTTTTTTTGTGTTGTGCGGGCCTCTCACCACTGTGGCCTCTCCCGCTGCGGAGCACAGGCTCCGGACGCGCAGGCCCAGCGGCCATGGCTCACGGGCCCAGCTGCTCCGCGGCATGCGGGATCCTCCCGGACCGGGGCACGAACCCGTGTCCCCTGCATCGGCAGGCAGACTCTCAACAACTGCGCCACCAGGGAAGCCCTGCTCTTTGTATTCTTGACTTTGCCAAGTTCTAACCCTGATGCTATGCTCATTGGCTTCATTCCTGGACCAGAAAGTGGGTGTCCCAAATTCTTCCCTACCCTCCCTTCCATCACCTCTGGCTGGGCCCTTATTTTATCTCCTTTCTTGGTAATCTGACCACCTTGTCATCTGGCTGAGAGAGGGCCAAAGTGTGCTCAGCGCCTTATACACAGGACAAGAGGTAACTAGAAGGAAAAAAATACATCCAACTGGTTGCTAGGTAGGCTTCATTAGTTTATTCATCCAATAAATATTTATTGAGCACCAAGTGTGTGCCAGGTACCCAGTAAAGCGTCAGACAGAGAAACCTCAAGGAGCTTACACTGTAGTGGGATCCAGAGTGAAAGGTGATGGGATCAGAAGGCAAGTGATCAGAAAATTTGCAGAGGATCTCCTGCCTCCTTGGGAAGGAGTCATCCATACAGGTTTCTAGTAAGTCAGGGACTGCACTTGACACCCACAGAAGCCCTGTCCTCCTGGGGCCTCTGCTCAGGGAAGCAGCACTTGGAGGTTGACGTCTGCAAGGAACCTCCCTTTACCAGTTTTGGCCACTCTCCTCTGGAGATGGAAGTCATCTCAGGTGGCCCTGACTTGAAGCAGGATTTCGGTTCTCCAACCAGAGGCTGAAGTTAGACCGTGGCAGTGAGAGCGCTGAACCCTAGCCATTAGACCACCAGGGACCAGTGGCCAGTGACAAGGCTCTGGCCCATCAGCTTTGTAGAAATAAATTTCTACAAAGAGACGGAAAGTAGTGAAACAAGTAAAGTGTTTATTGGGAGGAAAAAAGAGTACGTGTGAATAGGCATACACGGGTGGACTCAGAGAGTAGCACCCTCGTGGTAGTTTGACTCACTTATATGGGGCATTTCTTCTGGGTTTCCTTTGGCAGTGATCTTGCTTTGCCTGGTTCTGAGTCCTTATTTTGTTTACATGAGGGTCGTCCCGTGTGCACGCACCCATCTCTTAGCCAAGATGGATTCTGGCGAAGAAGCCTATGGATAGGTTGACATCACTCCCTTCCTGACCTTCAAGGATCTTTTCTGCGCATGTGTAGTTGGGAAGGTCTCCTTGACCTCAAGAGTGAGACATATGTGGTCTCTACCTTTTATCTGGGCGGGACTCAGCTCCTCTCTCCCTCTGGCTCTTTTGGAGTATCTGTCCCCAGGGAACAAACTCCAGCTGCTCAGCCTGAGGCCCATCTATCTCCTGCCTCAGAAGGACATGGGAAATGGAAATGCCAGTTTCATTAGCCTCATCTGGGGTCTTTGATCCATGCAGACAGAGGACGTATTTCCTCCGGGAACCAGGACACTTGGCTTTTGGGGAAGTCAAAGTGCCATTCATTCTTCCTGCATTATATTAATAAGAACAGAGCAGGCCCCTTGGCCATCCAGGTGGGAAGACCCAGGGGAGACAGGACAGTGGTTGCCTCTTCTGGTGAGCCTCCTAGACTTCACCCCACGTGAGGCCTTTGCCAGATCTGGACAGGGGTTTGCCTTCTTGCTTCCTGGGGTGAAAGACACAGGGGCCTCAGGATCGAAGGGGAGAAAGTCTGCATCTCAGTCTGGCTGGACTTTACTGCATCCCTCATGTCCCCAGCTACAAGCTCCAAACATCCCCATGGCTTTCTCTATGTCCCTCCTCCTGCCTCCCAGTGTCCCACCTGCCCCTTCTTATCTGTAGCCTCCAAAATAATCTCCCAGAGGCAAAAAGAGAAGAAGGGGAAGACAAGTCTTGATTGGGGTGTGGACTACATAGGTATATATATTTGTCAAAACGCGTCGAACTACACACTTAAGATCTGTGCATTTCACTGCATATAAATTAAGAGTCAACTTTTTGAAAAGTTATGGTGTGAGAAGGAGATCAAGGAAGTCCTTTGCCTGTGGAATGGAGAGGGAGGATGGAGGCGGCATCTTTAGGGAGGTCACTGAGAAAATGGGTTGTGATTGTGGGGAAGGAGGATCGTGGAGGGCTAAAGCAAGCTTGCCAGATCAGGACAGGAAGGTAAGGGTGGGCCTCCCACCCCAGTGATGGCGGGTGGGGTAGTTAGCATATTGGTACTCACCAGCTCCACAGCAGCCGGTGCCTGCCTCATTCTTTCCTGCAGGCAGTGGGTATTATTTCCGTACAGGGGCCAGGGGATATAAGGGATGAGCCCTTGATCTAGTGGGCATTGGGTATGGGTAGGAACAGGAGGGGCTCGTGGGCTCCGGCTTCAGGGCTGTCACATTGCCATGGCAACTCTATGGCCTACCTCTAAGGTAGCTTGGGTCAGAGCCTCCAGCAGGTATTGCTTCCTGCCTCTTGCTGGCAGATCCTCAGAGGCCCCTGAGCCATCAGTAATGATGTTGCCTTTCTCACCAGCATCCCCTGAGGTCCACATCCCTCCCAGGAGTGAGGGTGGACTGGCTCTTGGGTTGACTGGTAGGTTAAGGCCTGGGGCTTGAGGCACAAGGGGCTGGTAAAGGGGATTGGACTATTTTCTGCAGCCCTAGGTAGGAGCAACTGGGGCAGATCCACACATACCCACCCACAAAGGATCCCTGGGTCCTGAGCTGGAGAGACCCTGTGTGAACATCCAAGTGGAAAGAAGCAGGATGAGATTATAGAAGAGAAAGAATGCAGCCTGGAGCCAGGGCTCTGGGTCCCCCTAGGAGCAGGTTAGGGTCCATCCAAGGTGGCTGTGGGTATTTGCTGCCACCACTATGAGGATGGTCACCAGGTTTGTGTGTGTGGATCGGAGGGCCATGGGGTCTTCATGGTGCAACCTCTAGACAGACATCTGAGATCTCTGAACTTTGGGGGTCAACAGTGCTGTCTTCATGAGTGTGTATGGTAGGCAGGATAATGGCCTCCCAAGGGTGTTCACGTCCTAATCTCTGGAACCTGTGAATATGGTATGTTACACGGCAAAGGAGAATTAAGGTTGCAGGTGGAATTAAGGTTGCTAATCAGCTGACTAAAATAAGGAGATCATCCTGAATTATCCGGTTCGACCCAATGTAGTCACAGGGCACTTGAAAGTGGAAGAATAAGCCAGAGAGATGGCTATGTGAGAAGGACTCAACCAGCCATTGCTGGCTTTGAAGATGGAAAAGAGCCATGAATGTGGGCAGCCTTTAGATACTGAAAAAGGCAAGAACAGTGTCTAACAGATTATCACCTAGAACCTACAGAAAGGAGTGCAGTTCTGCTGATACTTTGATATTAGCCCAGTGAGACCTTTGTCAGACTTCTGGCCTCCAGAACCAGACGATAAGAGATTTGTGTTATTTGAAGTCACCAAGTTTGCGGGACTTGTTTACAGCGGCAGTATTAGTATCAGGACACTATACAGTGGGCCCCTGAGAAGGCTAGAAGGGCTCTGCGCTTGGTTTAATGATCTGCTGTTGCTGTGCTAAAATTCTTAATAATTTTTCAACAGGGGCCACCATATTTCCTTTTGCACTGAGCCCCACAGGTTATATATCTGGTCCTGGCAGGGAAGAGGGGCGGTTTCAGGTGAGGAGCTGGGACATGATTGCTGGATCATGTCGGGGTTCCTACGCTGGGGCTAAGGATTTACACCAAGAGCCACCACTTGCTCACTTAACGTGGCAGGCACTGTGCAAAATGCTTAATGTCTATGTTGTCCTTTAACTTTATCCTCTCGTCTCTCTGGGGTAGTTACTATTATTTCCATTTTACATAGGAGAATACTGACTATTTACAAGGTTAAGAAACTTGGTCAAGCTCCCACCAGTGGTATGTTGCAGAGCCAGTATTTTTACCTGTGTCTGTGTCTCCAGGACACTACTCAGGCCCCGTGCCCCGCCCTGCCTAGGGGAGCTTTTCTAGTTTGGGATTTTGGCTTTGTGGAGATGACCCAGAAGTCTTTGAAAGATGAGACTTCCATGAGGGCAGCCTCAGGACAAAGGGGGTAAAATCAACACCCTGGGTAACGGTTCTGCTGTTACATCAAAAATGCTGACTAGGGCTTCCCTGGTGGCGCAGTGGTTGAGAGTCCGCCTGCCGATGCAGGGGACGCAGGTTCGTGCCCCGGTCCGGGAAGATCCCACGTGCCGCAGAGCGGCTGGGCCCGTGAGCCGTGGCCGCTGAGCCTGCGCGTCTGGAGCCTGTGCTCCGCAACGGGAGAGGCCACAACAGTGAGAGGCCCACGTACCGCAACAAACAAACAAAAATGCTGACTACACAAACATAGGGAGAAATACTTCTTAACTGGAGCAATCTGGGAAAATGCTTCTGAATCTTAGTTAATTAAACATTTTATGGGCCAATAGTATCACATAGTTGTTCTTAAAGATGATGTAATCTTGAGCTGTATTAATGCCTTAAAATGGGGAGGCAATAGTTTTGTTTTACTGAGATCACAACTGCAGAATTGGATTTTATGGGATATAGAGAAAGTGGCATATGTTTAGAGGAGAACGACTCAGCAGAAGAGCTGAATAACGTGACAAACAGATGAAGTTTTTGCTAGATTATAGAGTGATATGTAGAACCCAATTCCCTGGGATCCAAGGCCAGGTCTGTCGCTTACAGAGCTGGTTGACCTCCAGCAAGTTACCTAGCCTCTCTGTGTCTTGGTTTTCCTATCTGTAAATTAGAGATGGTAATACAAAGATCGAATGTGTAATATACATAGAGCTCTTAGAACATTGCCTGACATCATAGTAACTGCTATTTAACTTTTTGCTACTTTTTATCTGGGTCTCTGATTTGTAAAAGAGATGGCCTGGGGGACATGGTCAAGACTTTACCAGAAACACCACAAAGCGCACAAGGAGCCACACGGGACAAGCCTTCCACCCTGGCACTAGGTGAGGAGGGCCAGGTAGGCAGTGTAGGACAGAGTGATTTCTCCCCAGCACCAGCGTTCTGGGCATCAGAGGCCGGAGCAAGGCTCTGCTGGAGAGCAAAGACGCCCCGTCCTCCTTTTTCCCACCTGTCGGACCTGCCTTCCCTTTACCCCACGTTCCTCAGCTCTCCTTGCCGCTGGCCTGGCCCGCTCACCCACAAACTTCCCACAAGGAGATGCTCGGTCCTTTGTGTGATTTTTCCACCAGAGCCAGCTGACTTTTATTCCCTGGGTGGCAGTCCATGTAGTCCCAGGGACCCCATTTTCCCTGGATTTCTAAGATGTTTTAGGAACAAATGGTCCCCCTGCTTCCTGTTGGCTGTTTACATTTTAATTGATTCATTTCTCTCTTGTTCCCCTTACAATCTACATCTGACATAGCAGATCCTTTCTGTAAATCAACAGAGTCCCCTTGCAGAACTTCTGCCTCTGCTTGAAAGCTGGACATTTTGATGATCACATCTACTTAGAAGTTTACCTGTAGTGATTCCAGTGTCAGATGCTCTTCCAGGATCAGGCTGTGGCCCATTTCTTTTGCCTTGCAGACTGTGAAAACTCCTGTTCTCAGATGTCCATTGTCTCCTCCACATCTCAGCCAGACGTGGCCTCCTGCCAGGCCCCCGAAGCCCCTGCCTACACTAGGTAGCCCCACTAGCTCCATGTACCCTCTGGCTTATTGGATGATCTGGGCTTATTGTTGTGGTCAGGCAGGGAGTATGTGTTCAACTCCATGATTCCCATTCTGTCAGGACGCAGTGGGATTCCCGCCCACAAAGCTTTCCCGGGCCTGCATTCATTCTACTGTCTGCTATTCGAGCATTGATTCATTTGTTCGTTCAGCCCGATAGCCGGTGCTTTCTGAGTTTGTACTCTGTGCTGGACACTGTGTGAGGCACAAGGGGGACCTGGTGAGCAAAGCAGATATGGTGTTGACCTCATGCAGCTTGTAGTTGAATGGAGACACTGACGTCTGTTAAATAACCACGTAAAAACACGTTGCCATAGCATATAAGAAAAACGAAAGACGCTGCGAGAGTCTAGCAGGGGGATCCGATCCCAGTCCAGGAAGTGCAGTGGGTCTTCCTTCGCTAGGGTAGGTGTGCTCTCATGGAAGAAGGCACTCAGCTCACTCAGATGACCACAGATGGCTGGGATTCTTTGTGGGCCAGTGTCTACACAGTCACATAATCACACCAGCAGAAGCCACCTATCCAGGCTCTGGAGGAGGGCAGCGTGGCTCAGGACATCCTGGACAGGCTCGAGTGTGCATCCTCTCTGTTCATCTCTTAGCGTGCCGTGTCTCTAACTGTGACTGTCCACATCTGCAGCTCACTCAGTGACAGTGTTCTGTTTCCTCCCCCATCATTTCTGCTTCCGTCTTCTTAGGGTACCTCATGTTCAACCTCCCCATGAGAAAGGGCTTGATAGGACTGCTGGTCCTTCTTCAATATTATGAGATCCGGCTATAAGAGCTCCTGGGCTACACTGCTCTGTACACTGACTGCCAGCCTGTCGATAGCTACTTGGGGCTCAGGAAGCAGTCTCTGGTCCCATGAGTTGTGAGCAGAATGGTAAGACCACCTGGCAGAGGACACAGACAGCTTCATACAAGGAGTATATATGGGGAGGGTTTATCTCAATGGGAGCAATGGTACCAGGAGACAATTTGAGGCTTCACGTGCCCAGTACGTTAGTCCACATCATCCTATTAGATACACTACATCTGCCCCATCTTTCATCAGAGTTGACCTGGAGTGACTTTCATTTTGCCCCTCCCTCCACCAGGTCTTTGGGTTATCACAACACCAGTGTCTGGACAGATGAATCTCTGGGTGGGTGTGGAAAGAAGGTACGGACCCTAGTTTAGCGGAGACTATGAGTACTGGCTTTGGAGGCAAATGAGCCCAGGTGTAAGCCCTGGAAGATAACTTACTGCCTCAGCCCTATTTCCCTCATCTGTAAAATGGGGATAAAATGTTTACTATATAAGACTGTAGGAAGGAATAGAGTTCAGAGAGGGGAAAAAAGAGTAAAAACATCTGTATATCTCTTAGCATGGTTTATGGCAAATCATAAGCACTCAGTAAATGGAAATGAGTACTATTGTTACTTCCAGATATTCTGTGAGGAGTCCCTGGGCAGTAGGGGTAGCTGTACCGTGCAGTCTCTGAGCTCCAGAGGTTGTGGTGATAGAGATGCCAGGCACAGGGAGTGGAAGTCTCAACTGCACTCGTGCCCAGTGAGAACCCCCGTATTGCCCTCATCTTCGGCTCTCATTAAGCCCAACAGACTGGTCGCTGGCAGGCTGGGAGCCTATCTAATCTGGAAGGTTCTGGAAGAAGCCAGAAGTGTACCCAAGTGAGGCCAGAGGACGACCAAGCAGGTCCTGTGGGTACAGGTAGAAGGGTGGAGGCCAGAGTGAGGACACAGATAGCTGTAAGGGACAAGAAGCCACTGCTGATCCCAGGGTTTATGCTCCAGGGGGTTAACGGTCCAGCTGAGCCCTTGTGTGCTGACCACAGGTACAGGGTAGAGCCTCTCTAGGAGAAACCTGGGAAGAGAGAGGGGCTCCGGGCACTCAGGGGAGTGGGTACCTGGGAGTGTCGTCTTCTCTCTGTTTGGTCCAGGGCGGTCCCTCCTCCACTCCCAGCATCCAGGCATAGTTGGACCTGTTTCCCTGTGCACATTGGCCGGCAGACCACAGCTCACATTCTGCTTTGATCTTCGCTCTGGAAGAGGTCAGGCAGCCTCCATGAGTCATGCTCTGATGGACCGGGAGCTCGTAGATTTGCCGAGGTCCCAGGGAGGGGAGAATCCATCGGTCCAATATGGGGGTGTCTGGCTGCTGCCCCAGGTGGTACCCAGTGGCAGAGCGCCTGGCTCGGCCTTCCTTAGTCTGCTACTGCTTCCCTGCCTCTCGCGGGTAGTGGCAGCGCTAAGGCTTTTGATATAAACTTGCCTCATAAACAGCTCCAAACCGTGTCAGGGAGCTCTGCTGGGAGGCTCCCTACATAGCCGCTTCCATACTCACACCACCTCTGTGTGCAGAGATGGATGTAGTTGACTTTATCATGACCATCAGTCCCGGCTTATTAGACAGCCATAGTACTCCCCTCTCAGAAATGCCTTGTTTTTATCTCTAGTGGAAAATGGCTCAACTTTGAACAAGAATAAAATAAAAAGGGAACTTTTATGGTTAATTTTACAAGAGTGTGTACCTCTTCTCAAAATGTGTAAGGGACCAGTCTGGTACAGTCAGGCTTTCTCAAGGAGCACCAATAGGGAAGGGCAAGTTACACCTGGTGGTTCCTCCGATTCTCACGTCCCCTGGCCCTTCTCTGGAGAGGCAAGCGGAGAAGGGGAGGACAGAGGCAGACACCAGAGCAGGTGGGGGCAGCAGGCTCTGGGAGCAAAGGCTGTGCTGGCCAGACCCAGGAGGATGCAGGTGCTGGGGGAGAACATCTCAGTGTGTGAATATGAGAGGCACAGCCCTCGGGCAGAGGCTGGTTCTGGTTTGTGGGCGAAGTGGCCGGACTCGGGAACAGAATTGCTGGGCTCGGGTCTGGAACAACCCTCTTGGACGTGTGTTTCTTTGGAAGGCCTTGGGCTGCCCCGCTGCAGGCAGGCTTCTGTCCTGAGTTCAGTATCCGGCAGTGATGATGGTGAGTGTGACTGGCAGGTGTGCAGACATCTCACCTGACGTGCTGTTCTTCCCCCCTCTTTTGGCCTCTCCTCTCAGCCATGTAAGTTCTGCTTTGATGTTGAAACAAAGGTTGCGATCATACTGTGTGAATGTGTGTGTGTTGGGCACTTTGAAAAGGATGCTATCAGTTCATTCAAGAGATGCAGGCTGAGTGCCTTTTGATGGCCAGGAACAGTGCCCGGCAGAGGGCATGCAGTCGTGAACAATATCTGTCCCTACCATCAGGAAGCTGTGGTCTAGTCATAGGATGACCAACCCATCCCAGTGTGCTTGGGACTCTCAGTGTTGAAACTGGGAGAGTCCTGGGCAGACGAGGATGAAGCTGGTCACCCTGCCTAGTCACAACAGTGGTAAGGGGATGTATGTGTCTTGTGGCATTTGGTGACGACCAGGGACTGGCTAGGAGGGAGAGAAAGTTTGCAAGCTATTTCTTTAGTGAGACATCTTCCATTCACCACATGTGAGATAGAAGATCCTGAACTGTACAGAGAAGACACCTCTGATCATTGCTTCTACCTCCCTTAATCTGTGACAAGATATGGAGAGCAGGAAAGTGGCTTGCCCAGGATTACGCAGCAAGTCGGGGCACAGCTGGATCAGCAGCTGGGTGGCTCTATTCGTCCCCCTCCCCTGCAATGTTCTCTCCCTATAAACTATCCCACCTCGTCTTTCTTAACCTCCCTACCCTTCACCTGCCTGCTCACGCAGACCCAGGTTTAGGTTAGATGCCATGAGGTGTGGAGAAAAAGCACCATGGCTGTTCCTGGGAGGGCCCTGAGTGGCTCCCAGGAGAGAAGGGGAGGAAGGAAGGATTTTAGGAGGTCAGGACATTTGGCCTGGAGGGATCACTTAGTTACAGTGCAAAGGAACTGAGAGCCTGCTGGAGACTGAAAGTGAGCAGTTGGGGCCACAAATCCAGGGGAGGGAGGGTGGAAGAGGAAGGGCCTGCTGGTGGGAGAGGACCTGACTCTCCTTCAGAGGGAGGAGGTTTGTATGAAAAGAGCGTGCTGAGATCAGTGGCACGCATGTGAAATTTAGGCCTTATGCAGGCATATCTTGTCTTACTGTATTTCACTTTACTGTGCTTCGCAGATACTGCATTTTCTACAGATTGAAGGTTTGTGTTGTCAAATGATGCTTAGCATATTTTAGCAATAAAATTTTTTTTTAAGGCATGTATGTTGGTTTCTTTTGGACATAATGCTATTGTACACTTTTATTTTTTTAATTAAGGCGTGTATGTTGGTTTCTTTTGGACATAATGCTATTGTACACTTAATACACTACAGTGTAGTAGAAACATAATTTTAAATGCACTGGGAAACCAAAATATTTATGTGACTCACTGTATTGCAGTATTTGCCTTATTTCAGTGGTCTGGAACCGAACCCGCAATATCTCCCAAGTATGCATGGGTAAAATAAATAAACCTGTTAGTTTTGTTCAATTCCAAAAACCTACTCTATGCCACACCCTGGCTTAAGGTTGGGAGCTAGCACAGTAGCAAAATAAAGTCCCTGCTCTCAGGGAGGGTCATTATAGTAGAGGGAGACAGGCAATAACCACACACAAATGTGATGCGCTTTCCTAGGTGTTCTGTTCAAAAGGGCTGTTGAGTAACAACCTTGTTTGAAAGAGTCTTTCATGCGAAAATAGTGATCAGCAGAGTTTAGCTTGTAAAACAAAGGTAACGTTTCTACTCTGCTCACAGAAAGATCTTCAGGAGACAGATCCTAGACACAGCAGCTGCTCAAGCCATCAGGACGGCCGTGGCCGTTACTGGGAGACATTCAACTTGGTCTCCTTGGAAGGCGGAAATGGAGTGGTTAGGCTGAGAATTAAGAAGGGAAGAGAGAGGAGAAGGCAGTTAACCCCTAACCCTGGAAAAGACTTGAGAACCACCGGAAGCTTCAGATAGTGAGGCTCTGAGAACTCAGAGGAAACCCCTAGAGAAGTGGGGACAGACGTAGGGTCACAGTCTTCATGCTGGTGGAGTTAGTGGGGCGGACAGTGAACTGACAGTGTACTGATATATTGACCTTATTAGGAGCTGTTCATTACACTTTCATAAAAGAAAAATAAAGGTCATGTGCTAGTAGTCTGACCATATAAAGGATTTTTTTTTTTGGTGGTACACGGGCCTCTCACTGTTGTGGCCTCTCCCGTTGCGGAACACAGGCTCCGGACGCGCAGGCTTAGCGGCCATGGCTCACGGGACGAGCCGCTCCGCGGCATGTGGGATCTTCCTGGACCGGGGCACGAACCCATGTCCCCTGCATCGGCAGGCGGACTCTCAACTGCTGCGCCACCAGGGAAGCCCTAAAGGATTATTTTTAAACTGCAGTTAGCAAGTAGGTTGCATGTTAATACTTCTGTCAGTCTCCATGCTTAAGGAAAGACCAGCTGCTGGTCTTGATAACCATAAATAAATAAGCACTAGCCAGAAGCATTGTTTGACTGTTAACCAGCAGCCTTTTAATTTCTGTTATCACAATACTGTTCACAACAACAAGAAATTTTTGGAAAGGGTCTGTTAAGCTTAAGGAGTTGTTCCAGTTTCTCCTTCATTTAAGTCCCTCCCTCCACCTCCTCATCTCCTCCTGCCCTTTGCTGCACTTCCATGAGCTGGTTCCCTCCATCACCTCCTCTCCAGTCACAGCACGGTTCCCTTCGCCCCACTGGGCCTTTGCACAGCTCACTGTGGCGTGCCATGTGAGTTTCTGGTCAGACCTCTCCCCTCACAGAGCCCTTCCCTAAGCACTCCTTCTAGAACAGCTGCCAGGACATCACCAACCCCGCATGACTTTTCATCTCAGCACTTATAGGAAGTTGTATCATTTGTTTGCTTCCATGTTCACCTGCTTCCCCCATCAAAGCATAAGCTCCATGAGGACAGGCCCTCTGTCCGTGTCCTGCTGTACCCTCAGTGCAGTACCTATCTCATGGAAGAAACTCAATAAATATCTATTCCATTAAATACAACAATGCATGGATTCTACACCAATCTGTTAACCTGTTGGCTTTACTCAAATTCTAAGTATGAAGCAGATTTGGGTAAATGCTTGATTCTTTCCCTTCCCCCACCTATCTTTGGTGAGAGAAAAGGAGAGCTGGAAATAGAATGGGAGAAGTTTCTGTAAATTTCTGGTAACCATAGAGACAGTGATTTTAGTTTATTAATCTCCGGCTCTTAAGCAGGCTGGGACCCCACTGTGATTTCTCTAAAATTGCTCAGTGCTGGTTATCCTGTAGCCTTCCTCATTAAGGAAGAACAGACCCGTCCCTATCCTGCAGCACTTTAATTACTGACGAGCAGAAGCCCTGCGCTATTATGCTCATTATTGCATGTTCTCACCTGGCTGCACCTCCCACTTTGGAGCAATGCAACATGGTCACCAGCCTTGAACCCCTGGAACCATCAGTGGCCTGATCAAACCTGTCCCTGGGAGCAGGCAGCCTCTTTTCTGAGCCCAGGACCTGGGACAGGGCTACAGTTGCTGCTCTCTCCTTTCATTCAAGTATCCTGAAGATGGGAGCTCAGTGCCTTCTGAAACAGTATTTAGGGACCAGCAATGATTTCCTACCCATAAAGGCAACGTTTGCAACGGAAGGAAATGACATGCCCTTGGGAACCATGGCATTTGTTATGGTCTGGCCTCTTGATGGGATCTGATTTTAGGGTTGCATGTTCCTCCTCCCGTGGAGAATGGCGCGCAGACTTTTACGATCTTGCCTCCTGTGCTTTGGATAAGAGACCTCCAAATGGCTTTAGGGTTTCAGTGGAGCTAGGGAGGCAATGGCCAGTTAGAGGCAGTCTCTCCCCTGACCACTTCTGCCTGAAGGAAGAACCCCGGTGTAGATGTAAGAAGACCGGTGAGATGCCATCTTGACAGCTGACACATGGCGGGGACCTAGCCTATCCGAGCCTTAGTGTCTTCATCTGTGAAGTGAGGTTGGAAGTGTCCTTCCAGTCCTCCAGTGTGTTGAGCCTCTGACGCTGGCTTCAACCTTTTCTGGAGGCTGAATCCCTGAGATAAGTGAGAGGTGGGAGAGGCCCCAGGCAGTGTGATTTCTGGAATGAGGCAGAGTGGCTTCTGGCAGTAGGAGTCTCTGGAAGGAGACATATTTTTCTCCTGAGGCAGGTCATCTAAGGTCTGGCCTCACTTAGGCACTGGCTACCAGTTTGGAAAAACTAAGACTTTCATTGGTTGCATTTGCCATCCTACTGGATTTAGAAATAGGGAGTCATTCTTCCAATAAACACTCAGTGACTGCCTGCTGGGTTCCGGGCCCTGCACTAACGGTACAACTGTTCAGTTGGGGGAGTCACTGACAAATTCAGACTCTGTAGTGGGGCAAACCGGTTTCAGTGGTTGAGGGCCTGTCTGCTGTACACTTAGGGCTTATCTTAAGTATATCAAGAAAAAGACCCTGGGAAGAATCTGGACTCCCGAGTCCTCCAGCAAAGCTGGAGCCAAGACGTGGGTGGGCCAGCACCCGGGGGGACCTCAGCCGAGTCAGCGACAGATCTAAGTGCCCGGCTGCTCTTCCTTCCAGGTGCCGCAACCTCTCATTCCCCAGCAGCCTCCCAGAGGTGAGCATCGTGTTCATCTTCGTCAACGAAGCGCTCTCCGTGCTGCTGCGCTCCATCCACTCAGCCATCGAGCGCACACCTCCGCACCTGCTCAAGGAGATCATCCTGGTGGATGACAACAGCAGTAATGGTGAGTGCCTGGCCCCCTGCCCCGTGCGGACATCTGAGCGGAGGGGCCAGCTTCTGTTCGGGGTTCTCATTTTCTTGAGGCTCTCCACGGATCTCCCTTCTCTGGGATGTTGCCTCAAAGAGGAGAGATTCATGATGGTCATCGCTCTGGAAGGTTCACTCCACAGTTGCACCCTCTCCACACTCCAGAGGGGCCTGGTCCCCAGGCTTTCCCTCACTGGCTGTCAACTGTCTCCCCCAACATCCTAGTGCAGTATGATAAGATAAATAGCCGTGACGTCTATCCCCTCCATGTACGCAGTGAACATTTCCAGTGACTCTTTTCTGTGAAGCATCATTTCATTTTGCTGCATTTTGCCTTGGCCTTTGCCTGGAAGCTTGTCCATTGGTGTTGGTGGTGATGATGGTGGAGGTGTTGATGGTGCCGGTGGTGGCGGCCATAGTGGTGTTGATGGTGGGGATGGTAGAAGACGTACCATGCAACGACAGCAACAGAGCTGTTGAAAGTCTAACCTCTTTTCTGGACGCCCTGTTCCTCATTCCATCTGGCCTGAGCAAAGCCCCAGGTGGCCAGCAAGCCCTTGTTGAAGCCCTCACATCACATCTCGCTTTCTCCGGCTACTACCAGCTACCTCTTTCCCTTGGTACGTATTCCATGGCTTCTGATTCCTCCCACATATACCATCCCCATAATATTCTCCAAGCTTAGAGACCATGTATTGAGACAGTTTAGGAACCAATGCTCTCGGGCTTCCCTGGTGGCGCAGCGGTTAAGAATCCGCTTGCCAATGCAGGGGACACGGGTTCTTGCCCTGGTCCGGGAAGATCCCACGTGCCGCGGAACAGCGAAGCCCCTGTGCCACAACTACTGAGCCTGCGCTCTAGAGCCCGCGAGCCACAACTACTGAAGCCTGTGCGCCTAGAGCCCGTGCTCTGCAACAAGAGAAGCCACTGCAATGAGAAGCCCGCACACCACAACGAAGAGTAGCCCCTGCTCGCCACAACTAGAGAAAGCCTGCGAGCAGCAACGAAGACCCAATGCAGCCAAAAATACATAAATTAAATAAATAAATTAATTTTTAAAAAAAGGAGCCAGTGCTCTTGATAGGACCATTAATATGAATGTTCTATGGATAATTCATGACTTTAAAAAATAGACCGCTGGGTCACAGGATCACAGAGTCACTGAGCCTGTGTTATCTTTAACGTTTTCTCTGATGTCAGGTAGTAAATTTTCCAGTGAGTCCGTTGCTGTCATGAGAAGTTCAGATGAGCAGTTTGTGTTTTGTTATCAATTAAAGCTGAAACATATCAGATAACTGAAATATTTTTAATCTTAATGAGCAAATTTTCTTTTTCATTTTATTATCATGTAGAAGCGAGTGTAGAGGCAATGCTGTGAAGGGGATTTTAGAGCTTTCTGAAGGGCAGTGCTTATGAATGAGAGCTTTAGTTCTCATTGTTCCATGGACGTGAAGGAAGGAAAAGGCACCTAAGGGTGGCAGCGAATAGGCAGTGTAGTTTTAAAGGTGATGGTCTATTGTGAGGGAGACCTCGAGCAGCTACCTACCATCACCTCGCTTGGGTCCAAGGAGTGGAGAAAGCGCCGTTCCCCAGTGGCTAACACCACAACAGCGTGACTAGGCTGCCCGTGTACCCTACCTTGCTCTACCCGTGCCGGCTGGCCCCCTCACCTCTTACACTGTAAGGAGGCCAGGGATGGAAGAGCCATCCTTCCAAGCAAGAGGCATCCCCAGGCTCCATCCTCACATCACAAAAGAAAGAACGAAGCATCAGGAAGAAGGAAATCTTGAAGCCTTTCATTTCTTCCTCACGGTGAGAACTTTATCATGGCCTGAAGGAGGCCGTTTTATCGTTCATTCATGTGGGAAAGAGGGGGAAACTGAGATTGATTTTGAGAAATTTAGGTAAGGAAAGTGAGCCAGATATAGAGGATTTCATATTTGAATTTAAACGGTTTGGACTTTATTTTGTAAATGGCGACAACCATGAAAGTTTTTGGTAAGAGGAGTGATGCAGTCAGGGCTGGACAATGAAGAGCTTTGGCTGCGGTTTTTATTACTGTTGGGGGAAAGGGGCATCCTGAAGAAGGGAACTGGACGAGATGACAGTTGCAGCAGTACAGGCAAAAAATCAAGGGCTCTGGAGCAGTGGTGGAGGTGGGGTTGAGGCCGAGGCGTGAGCCTGAGAGATGCCATAAGGGAAGCATCTACTGGGTCTCTTGACTAACAGGCTGTGGTCAGATGGGCCAGAAGAGGGCTGGTGAACGATGATTCAGCCTCAAGCCAGGGTGCTTCAGAGGATGATGGTCGTTCCGTGGATGGGGGGCAAGAGGAGTAGTAGGATGGGTGCAGTGTTCCTCATCAGGGATGGGCGGCTCTCAAAGCCAAAGCTCTGGGAGGTATTGCAGTGGTGGAACAGCATCTTGACTGTGCTGGTGGTTACACAAGGCAACACGTGACAGAATTGCACAGAACTACACGCACACACC
Organism: Aethalodelphis obliquidens; assembly: GCF_003676395.1. Taxonomy (NCBI): domain Eukaryota; kingdom Metazoa; phylum Chordata; class Mammalia; order Artiodactyla; family Delphinidae; genus Aethalodelphis; species Aethalodelphis obliquidens. The sequence continues at coordinate 33,902,872 of NW_020837958.1, forward strand.
CAAATGGGTGCCTGTATTGCTGGAGAGACCTGGAGAAGCTTTTCCGTTGTGGCAACGTCAGTGTCCTCGTTTTGATATCGTACTACGGTTGTGTAAGATGCTGATGTTGGGAGAGGCTGGATGAAGGGTGCATGGGACCTCCTTGTGTATTTCTGTGTACTTTCCTGTGAATCTGTAATTACTTCAAAATATAAAGCTAAAACAAACAAAAGTCTTTCCCAGAAGATTCTAACCCAGTAGGTTTGAGGTGGAATCTGGCCGTCTCTCCTTTTGAGAGCATTTTTGATGATTCCGTTGCACAGCTCTGGTTGAGAACCTCTGGTTTATTGAATAGTATGCAGCATCGCTTTTGCACACGTTGAGTTCCAGTGCATGGTTGAAGGGAAAGAACTCTGAACTCTGAAGTCATGGGTTCTGGGATCCTCTCACTGTGGATGAGTGACCAGGGAGACATCCCTCAACCCTCAGAGTTTTAGTTTCTTCCTCTGTAAAGGGGGATGGTAATCCTTCCTAGCTTGCCTCACCTGCCTGACCCGGTCAAGTGTGTGACCGTGAGTTGAGTGCTGTCAGCATTACCCCTCCCCAGCCCCAGCTCCAGTTCCGGGAGCCTGCCTCACAGCTGGCCAACTGCACAGCCGGAGCTTGAGAAGTAAACATGGGGATGTGGATTTGGAGCCTTGTACACAGAGCAGCTGAAGCCATTAGCTGGAAGGAGAGGGTAGCAAAGAGAAGAGGGGAGAACAAAAAAAAAAGAAGAAGCCTGAGAGGATACTGAGGTAAGGTGTTTAGGAGTTAGGAGGAAGAAGGTTAGCTGGTGAGAGACAGAGAGGGAAGAGCCAGGAGAATCTGGAGGACGACACAGACTCCTCGGACAAAGAGAATTTCAGGAACGAGTCATCTGTTTGAATGAGCCCACAGACAGGTGGAAGGACACGCAGTCTGGGAAGAAGCCATTAGATGTGGAAGGTGCAGATCACAGAAACCTTGGTGGGCAGGGTTGGGGATGGGGCCCCAGAAGCCAGATGAAGATGAAGAGCAGCTGGGAGGTAGATGTTTCCATCAGGGATTTTGACTGTGAAGGAGAATCGGGAGCTAAGGCAGGAGCTGGAGCAAGGTTTTCTACCAATTAACCAGTCTCCAGTCATGACCCAGGATGACACACCACTCACACCTATGCACGCACAATTGAAACAAAATTTTAAGAAACAATAGTTATTCTCACAATGTGCAAAGCACTCTGATACGTTCTATTATAGATTGGTCTGTGTTATTTGGTTCTATTTTGTTCTGTTGTATTGTGCTGTGTTGTGTTGTAGTTCTCTCTTTTTTGAAAGGTGAGTTGTTCTCAAGACTCTGACTGCACACTGGTTCGCTTGGACAGCTTTTAAGAAAGAGAGGAGGGTCCTGCCTTAGCTCTGGTCATTTAATTGGTCTGCAGAGGGGGTGCCTGTGTTCTCTGAGGCCATGGTGAGGACAGGGCTTCTGAGGAGGGAGGAGAGGATGGGACCCAGGGCACAGAAACCAAGGAAGAAAAGGCCGGTCTTTCTCCCACTGGGGAGGAGCAGATGGGGGAGTGGGGAGGTGGTTGGAGGCAAAGGGGGGTTGGCCCCTTGTGTGGATGGGCTGGGGAGGCGACCAGGAATGGGGATCCCCGAGACCAGCCTGTACTGAGCTCTCAAGTGGGGTGGCAGAGACAATGAGACTGCAGCTCTTAGAGGAAGTGAGGCATCTCTAGCCTTAGCCTAGGGCTGCCTGAGGTCCCAGCCTGTCCGGGAAGGTGGCTCCAGCCGTGTCCTTGACAGGCTCCCTCTGGGGCATCAGCCCGCTCAGCACAGGACTTTCATTCATTTCACGTCAGGCCAACTCAGCTCGGCTAACAAACATTCCTAGGGTGCCCAGCCTGGGCCAAGGGTGTGGAGGGAGTGACGGCTCAGGTCCACCCCTGCCATCAGGGAGTCAAGCGAAAAAATGCAAAATGGGGTGAAACTATTATAATAGGACTCGGTTTCCGGCCTCAGTGCTGCCACCTCCCGACCATGGGTCTTTCACTTCGGTTTTCTTTCGTGCCCTGTGGGGACATCAGGCCTTGCTATGCCCTGCCTGCCCCACGGTCTCTGAAGAGATACGGGGTAATAATGGTGGTGAATGTGCCGTACGCAGCAACATTGGAAGGGTGCCCTAAGGGTGCGTTAAAATGAGAGAAATAAAAACAATAACAACAATAGTAATAATAGCTGCTGGGCAGCCCCTAAAGGCCGCCCTGGCTTTTTTTGCCTCCCTGAAACAGTGCGCTCTGCTGGGAAGAGCGCAGAATTGGCATTAGGCCATCTATTCAGTTCCAGCTCTTTCTAGCTTCTTGCCCGATGTGTGTTCTTAACCTCTGTGAACCCTATTTTCCTTATCTATAGAATTGGGATGTAGAATTCTTACCTCTGGGATTGTGTGGAGGCTTGAATGAGATAACGCATGGTGGAAGGGACTCTGGTGTTTAAAACTCTAAATGAAGCCGGCTGTCCTCCAGGCGGCTGTCACAGGTTCTGTGTGTGCTGGTGCCTCGTGTTCCCCAAATCCCCCCGACTGCGGGCACGTTTGCTTTGGGGTCAGGCCTGTGTTTTCACAAACATAAAAAAGGGGCAGTTAATCACAGCTTTCTTCATCCCAGCTGCTCGAGACCTTTATCTCCGCCTCAGAAGCCAAGGACTGAAGGCTCTGCAGATGGTCCTTGTGTAGGACTCTGAGTCTCGGTCCTTTGCCTCCTTAGCAACTTCCTAAACAAGCTCCACTCTTTCAGGGGCTGGCGCCTGTGTAGGATGCTGTCACTCTGCTAAAGTGGTCTCAAACTCTCATGTTTGATCTTGATTAAAAATAAGGAGAGTCATACCAGGTACGTTCTTACCTCAGGACATTTGCACTTGCTTCCCCTGCCTCTTGGAATGCTCTTACCCTCTGATATCTGTTCCTTTGCCTCTTCAGGCCTTTGTTCAAATGTTGCAAATGGCACCTTGTTAAAACGGCAGCCCTGACCCCATCACTCTTCATCCCTTCCATGCTTCTTTTCCTCAACAGCATCTGTCGCCTTCTGATATACTGTACTCACTTGGTTACTCTCCCTTATTTATTTGTACATTTTCCCTCTACCAGTGTGTAAGTTCCATGAAGACAGGGACATTTGTTTTGTTCATTGCTGTATCTCCAGCACCTAGAATAGTGCCTGGTTCTTGTAGTTGTTCAACAAATATTGACTCAGTGAAAGTATTCATGTTGATTCTGCAGGTCTGGGACAAGGCTTGGAATCAGCATTTTAATAAGCTTCCCAGAGCATTCTGATGCAACGGGACATTCTCTGGGAATCACAGTTCTAATTGTTGTCCCCCATTGTCCAGCGTGCTGCAGCTGAGGAGTGCGGGGCAGCAGGCACTTAGGCGCCCTCAGGGCTGGCCTCGGCAGCAGGCACTGCTGGGTGGAGTGTTTCTTCCTGGGGCGGGGCCCTTGGGACCTCTCTGCTGTATCCCAGGGAGATGGCATGAAAGGGGAAGGAATGCAGAGCAGAAGGGGAGCTTCTCTTAGGGTTACCCCAATGTGGCCTGAACTCAGGTCCTATGCATGGAGTCAGATGACCGACCTGAGCCTCCTCCCTGCTATGTTACCCAGCCTCTTCCTGACAGTGGCAGCCAGGGTGCCCGCCCTGCCACTCGGAGACAAAGTCTCCCCTCCCTGGCTCCTCTTCGTTATCTCGAGGCAATGGTGGGACCACGGCTCAGAGCCTCCTGGTTTTAATTACCTTGCTTTTTGGAGAATCCCGATGGGCCAGTGTCTTTAGCTGGGACTGAGAGATTCAACCTTTATGGACCTCCAGAGGGAGGGAAGCACCAGGATTTGCAGCTGACAGAGTCATCTCTGTCTTTGATTCTTGGCATTCATTTACTTACTTATTCATTCATTCATTCATTCCCTCAACGGGTTTTTAATGGCCACATACTTTGTACCACGTACTTTAGCTCACAGCTAAACACTTGCCTCACCAACTCCACCCATATTGTGAATACTCTCATATGACTCAGGTATTCCAGTACCTGGCCCAGAGCAGGTGCTCAATGAACATGAGCCCTTTCAGGCTCCCTCACTAGCTGTCCCAGAGTCACCCCATCCCACAATCCAGCCACCCCCACTTGCTTTGCTGTAGTCAGTTTCTCTGTTTCCTTTCTTAACTCACGTCCTCTTTTGATAACCTTAAAAAAGTCATGCACTTGGGCTTCCCTGGTGGCGCAGTGGTTGAGAGTCTGCCTGCCGATGCAGGGGACACGGGTTCGTGCTCCGGTCCGGGAAGATCCCATGTGCCGCGGAGCGGCTGGGCCCGTAAGCCATGGCCGCTGAGACTGCGCGTCTGGAGCCTGTGCTCCGCAACGGGAGAGGCCGCAACAGTGAGAGGCCCGCGTACCGCAAAAAAAAAAAAAAAAAAATCATGCACTCTTCTTTCACGCTACTTGAAATTTCAAAAATGAACCTGAATTTGGTGACTAAAAGCACATCAAAGCAATGGTGATATCAAATATTCTTTTAAGCATCTCGTTCCCTGGAGATTTTGATCAGTGCTTGGCTGGCAGTCACTTGCCCAGCCTACACCAGAGTGATGCTTGTCCTCTTCTGTTGCCTTCCAACAAGAGAGTGGCCAGTTCCCAGTGCCTTGCACACTTCAAGCTGGGATTGAACCGTCTCTCTCCTGGGCAGGGGATATCCTTCCCCCAGGGATCCAGCCTTCTCACTGGCCACGTTTGCTCAAAGCTTTCCGTGTCTTTTGGCAGGAGGAGGCTTAGAAGTAAGCAGGCCTTGAGAGAAGGCCAAACGGAGCTGTCCCTCTGCCAACACGGTGTCAGGAGGCAGACTGCCAGGCAAGCCCCAGGTGGCTCTCCGGTGGCGGGGACTGAGCACCCACATCAGGCAGAGACTTGCCGGTGCCCCGCAGTCTGTAAGCAACAGAGCCAGGATGGGACCTCGGGTCTCCTGACTCCCGCCAAGGCTCGCCCCTCTCCACTCCATGCTGTGCCCCTGCTTGGTACAGTGGCCAGTCTTCCTATTGTCTGCACCGTATGTCCACGTGGCAGCCTGCAGCCAGGCCCCTCAGGTTTGCTCGTGGTGACTCTGGGACACTTACCCTGCTTAGCTGTCTTCTGGGAATGACACTCGTCCCACACCTCCAGCCCCTTTGCCCAGCTCCAAGCTTCAGAGTTGCTCAGGATCAGAAGAAGTCTTGAGTCACTCTGCACTGCTCCCCCGCCGGCTGGATCACATATGTGCCAGAGATTATTCTAAGTACTTTATATAAATTAATCGGCTCTCTGTGGCAACGGTAAGAACCATGATTAATGTCATCTTATATAACAAGGAAACAGGCACAGAGGAGAAAGGAACTTGTCCAAACACAGAGGTGGGATTTGAACCTAGGCTGTCTGGCTTCAGAGCCTACACCCTTGACTGTTAAACAAGGCTGCCTCTGGTGCACCGTGGGTCTCTGACTCCAAAAGATTTCCTTGAATTTTGTCCTCATTCTCTTACCTCTGTGCACTCCTCAGAGAGAGATGTTGGGCAGCAGGGCCAGAGAAGGCAGGGACAGAGAAGGCACTGAAGAGAAGAATGTGGCTGTCTCCTCAGCTGGAGCTCTGCCCGGGGCTTCGTAAGAAGGAGGGATGCATTGCACAGAGGCTCCTAGGCACGGAGTTGAGTGGAAATCGTACAATTGGCAACCATGCTTTAGGTCACCTTGTGAGAGGGGGACAGCTTCCAATTTCCTTTGAAATAGGGGGAAGTTGCTATGCTTGTGTGTGTGCGCACGTGTGTGCATGTGAACACGTGGCTGAGCAGATATATGAACTGTGAGTGTGCACTTATGTGTGTGAGCATGTGTAAGCCCCGTGAACAAGCATGTATGCACCTGGTGTCTTAGTCCATTCAGGCTACTGTAACAAAATACCACTGACTAGGTAGCTTAAACAATAGAGGTTTACTTCTCACGTTCTGGGGGCTGGGAAGTCCAAGATCAAGGTGCTAGCAAATTTGGTGTCTGATGAGAGACTGCTTCCTGGCTCATAGACAGCTACCTTCTCTCTGTGTCCTCACATGGCCTTTCCTTGGTGCCTGGGTGTGGAGAGAGAGTGAGCTCCAGTGTCTCCTCCTCTTTTTACAAGGGCACTAATCCCATCATGGGGGCTCCACCCCCATGACCTCATCTAAACCTAGTTACCTTCCAAAGGCCCCACATTCAAATACCATCACCTTGGGGATTAGGACTTGAATGTATGAATTTGGGGGCACACACATTCAGTCCATAACACTGGGCTTGTGTGTGCTTGTGTGAGCCGTGGTGTGCAAGTCCCCACTAACTGTGGTTCAGCCCCTTCCACCACTACCTGGAGCACCTTCACAATCCTGCTGAATGACAAGTAACCACACAACTGTGAATCATTGTTATTTTTAATTGTTGGTGAGAAAATCACAGTGTAGTGACGAAATAGAATCCGAGCTCCCAGCTTGCTTGCCACCAGCTGCTGGGTCCCCCTCCACTCCTTGCAAAGCCCCCATCGTCCCTTGGCCCAGAGCCTGCCTAATCATTGTTTAATGTTTCAAAGATGCTGTCCTACACAAGAGATACTCATTCCAGGCTGTAAAAATACCAACAGCTTTGCATGCAGCTGGAATAATTGCAAAAATAAGAAAAGCAGAGGAAAAGAATGGTCTGACAGTATTGTGCTTTATGGAGCTTAAAAGAACCCCATATAGCTAATCTAATTACCGCGAAGACTCAGGCAGCTTAAAGGTGTTTATACAGCCAGGCACGTGGGCTGTCAGCCTGCTCAGCAGAAAGCTTCTTATCACCACCCACCCCTGTGCCTTTGACCAGTGTGACTTCCGGGGCCCACCCACACGCCCGGGAGAGGGTACCCAGCAACCTTGAGACAGAGGCAACCGGTCCTGAACTCTGCAGGAGCCCTGGAGGCTGTCGCTTTTGCTCCGTACTGCCTGGGGCTGCCTCTCACTGACAGAGTCATTGCTCATCACCGCCCTGAGAGGTACTCTCGCCGTGGCCGCAGATTCGTGTCGTCGCATGTTGTCCGGCAGCACTCTCCCGAGGACCTGGCTTGCGTGACTCGAGCTCCTGGCTGCTCTGGGCAGCAGCTGCCCACCTCTCCCTGCCCACTCAAGCCCTGACCCTAGGGCTGAGCCTGCTTTGCTCAGTGACTGTGCGGGGAGAAGGGAATCAGATGAGTATCTCTGACAGATTCCATCATGTCAGTTTCTGGACAAACCCCACATGGTTCTGCAGGTTACGCCCTTCACCAGGGCACCCAGCTGAAGAAGCAGCCGTTCCCTGCTGGGACGGAGCCTTGCTCTGACACTCGTAGGCCCCTGGCTCTGCATCTAGTCCTGGCTAACCCTCTTCCTTGAGAGGCTGGACCCTGCTCCCTGTACTGCCAGGCTGCTGTCCTGCTCCCCTGGTTTGACCCATCTGCCTTCCTGCATCTGGGGGCTGGGACCTCCCACTGATAGGCTCCTCCCCGTGAAAAGAGCATCCTTAGTCAGTGACGCCTAGGTGTGCCCGGCCCCTTGGGGACACTGCCTCTTTGCGGGCCTGCCCCAGAGCACAATCAGTTTCTCCAGCTGTAACCTGTGTGATGCCAGTCTCCTCTCTGTCCTCACCAGCCACTCTGTTGAGGTCCCGGCACGCCACACAACCGAGCCTGCCTGAGTCTGGCAAAGGTGTGGGTGGTTCATCACCCTTTTGTGCGCCTTTACCGGTAAAGGAAACTGACTTCGGGAACCAGGATCTCCTCAACATACTTCCCTGCCAACGGAGAACAACCCCAGGACGGCAAAGGGCCTGCCTTCTCCGGAGCTCATGAGCCCCCTGGAAGCCGTCTGCAGCAAGGGAACTTTGGACCATTTTGCTTTACAGACTAGCCAAGGTGACCAGTATTTGGTTAACAAAGCCAGCGGGAACCAAATACCAAAAGGCCCTCTTCCTCTGGTCAGCTGTGGGACCATCTGTCGGGGGCAAATTCCCGGAGCTGGAGCCTTAGGCAGCGCGGGAGGAACCAGGAGAGGTGTCTCCCGCCCTCGGGTCAGGGGCCTTGCTGCCAGCAGCTGGGGGACATACTGGCCCAGCCCCAGTGCAGCCAGCAGGAGAGGTCTCCTTGTCCACCCTTGGCCCTCAGCCTATCTTGCTCAGCAGCTTGGAAAGATGAACTGGTCCTGACGGTGGAAGCAGAGCTGACCGCCGGGCAGTGCTGTCAGCTGACATCCCCCTCTGCTTCCTCAATACTGAAAAGTGCTCAAAACCCAGCCAATCATATAATTCCTACTGATATCAAATCTTTGGGGTATGGGATGCCTTCTGGTGGGACTGATTTCCTGAAAGGCTACCCCAAACCACACAGCGACCCAGGTGTCCTCCAGCAGCTCCAGGGCCTGCGTGCTCAGCTAGAAGAGGGGCGTGTGGACAAGAGTTGGCACCTGCAACCACTCCAGCTGCCTGCTGCCCAGATCTGTCCCGCAAATTAGCCTCCAGAGCTCATGGGAGACTAGCACTCCCCTGGTTGGATGTTGCGGTGGGAGGTTGTGCTGGAGATAACGTTGGGGGGTGGGGGAAGCCAGTATAGTTGACTGGGGCCTGAGAGTTCTAGAGCAGGTGTGGACCCACTGCAGTGGAGGAGGGGACGGGGTTGTTTGTTTTTAATTGCCAGGGCCCTAATCTACTCCCAGGGCCCTAATCTACTCTCAGGGCCCTAATCTACTCCCAGGGACTATAAATTGGGCAACCACTCCATTTTTTTGTTTTTTTAGAGACTGCCTTGCTTGTTTGCTCAGGCCCACAGGGGCTTATGCCTCTTCTGCTCCTAAAGTCATTCACATGCATTCGTTCAACAAACCAAGCACCAGGCTCTAAGCTTGGCCCAGGGGAGGCAGTGGTGAACCAGATGTGGTTCCTGCCTCAGATAAGATTTAGACCGAGGACAACGGCAGGCAGTGGACAGACTCTATGGCTCTCCTTTGTCACAGATGCAAAAATGAGATGCCTCAATTCTAGTTGTTTTTAAAAGCCCGTATCTCAGGAGCTCAAGATGTAAGTAGAATTTTAGGGAAAGAGGCTCTTGAACAGAAAGAAACCAGGGGGATGTCAAATCAGTGAGCAAGAAAGCTATGTCGAGCAGCCGCTACTGGAAGGCTGGTTTTTACCAGGCAGCCCAAGGTTGCCTCTTGACCCCGCCTGTACTGCTGGAGTGGGGGCTTGATTTTCATCTAACCAAGGAGGGCATCGCCTGGGTACCAGTGTATGTGGCTCCGTTGGTTTGTTCCTCCCTGGCCCCTGTACTGCAACTTCCAGGGGCTTCCCCTGGCTTAGGTGCGTCTCCTCTGAGCACCTGACCTACTATTGGGAGTGGGTGCCCTGATTCACTTTGCAGGTCCCTCACACCTAGATAAGCTTCCCTTATGGGGCAGTGGGCAGCTTGAAGCAGGCTGTAATGTAAATGTAGCCCTAAAATGTAGTCCAAGCTCCTCATTTTCCTGGAGGGAAAACTGAGATCCAAAGAGGTTAAATGAGTTTCCCAACGTCACACATCTGATTAACGGCAGAGCCAGGGAGCGACCCTGCTCCAGTGCTTTGCTAACCGTACTCACTCGTTCATTCAACACATGTTCACAGAGTGTGAGACATCACACTCAGCATCAACGATCCAAGGACGGAGAGACAGTTTCTACTCCCAGAGAGCTCGCAGCCTAGTGCGGCTGATAAACTATAGACAAATAGCCATTACACACAATGTAAAAAGATAAGTGCCACCAGCCACAGTGCTGGGGAAACCCAGGGAGAGGTCTTAGTCATTCTGGGAGGGCTTCCTGGAAGAGCTGGCTTTTGAGCTGGGCCTTGGGGATTGAATGGGATTGGGATATGGATATGAGGGTGGAGAAAAGAAGCTGCCTCTGTTTTTGTGTCTTTCTAGTTGGATTTTAGGGAAGGTGTCAGCATGATCATGTATTGGTCACCTGTTGCGTTCCAGGCACTGTGCTAGGCATTTGTACACACTGTCTTCTTTAATTTTTCCAATATTTCTCCCCATTTTATAGATGAGGAAACTGAGACTCAGCAGTTATTTAGCCCTAAATAGAGGCTTCTTCTTTGATTCCTTCTTCTCTCTTTCCCACAAGGCTTCACCCAGTGACTTGTGCCCCACCAGGACTTTGATGACGCATCAGTGACTCTGATGACTGAATGAAAATGGAGACAGAGAGATGGGGGTAGAGAGTTTGCAAAGCCATAGGGAAGGCAGCATCCCCCTTCCTTGGACAACATGGGGCTAAGCACAGAGCTATTTAGGATTTCTATCATCAGAATAAATTTCTTCCCCCTGCATATATACACCCCACCCCCAGGCTGGTAGATTCTTAGCCTAGGCAAATACTAACAAGAGCTACCATTTGTTTCTAAGCATCTTTGATGTGTTGCTTTGCTTAACCCTAAGAACAACTGTATGAGGTAGGTATTATTATTATCATGTTCATTTCACAGATGAGAGCACTGAGGCTTGGAAAAGCTACAGGTTACACAGCTGAGAAAGGCAGAACCAACGTTTGAACCCAAGTTGGATCTGACTGTAGAGCCTGGGCACTTAACCTTGTCACTATATTCAGGGGTCTAAACTCAGTTACCTACCAGGGCTAGACAGATAACGTGAATGGCAGAGGTGAGGCAACGAGGACTGGTGGGGACTGCAGTGAACAGGAGAATGAGCCCAGGTTCATCCCAGACGGGCAGCCAATGCTGGCTCCAGCCTATTCCTAGCCTGCAAGACCTGCTGACCTTTTTCAAGTTGGAAATCACACTTTTATGTTTGGTGGGCTGAATGAGCCACATGGGCAGGCCAGATATGGTCATGGTCTGCCTGTCTGCAGCCTCTATCAGATGGACTCCCAGTGTGCAAAATAGAAACTTCTCTGGAGATGCTGTTTATCTCAGACATCCTTGGTGAAAACTCCTCCATCTCACGCTCTCTCCCTCTTGTGCTTGCTGGTTCCCACATCTCAGAAAGCCACCAGTCCGGACGGGCTCCGTGCAGCTTCCCTTCACTGTGGGCACAAGTTGAGACATTCACAATGCACAGGCCACACGGTTTAGTTTCATTGATTCAGGGAGGCCCCTTTTGGGCTGATGGATCCTTTCGGAAAAGCACATAGTCATTGCAATCAAGGTGTAGATTTTGTTCCTAGGTTGTGGACTCGGATGCCATTCTTGGTGACATCCTTGCATCTTGAGATCTTGGAAGCAACTTGTATCAGGTACCCTGGGCCAGGCCAGTAGTGAGAGAGGGGAGTGACCAGCACCCGGGAAGCTGACAAGGCTGCAGAGGAGACAGACAGGGTGACAGTCACTTTGGAGAGTGTGTCAGTCTGAGCAGGACTCTCTCAGGGGCAGGAAGTGGGGGAGGGAACTGGGGAGGGAGGCAGGAGCTCAGGCCTTCCCGTGGGCCAACTTGGGTGTCGATAGCTGTGATGTGGATGTACCACGGCTCATGAGCACTGACCGGCTTGCCTAGTTCTCTTCCGCTGCATCACCTCCATTTCTTTCACTGCCGGTGACCTGCAACCCTGAGGGACTGTCTTGGAGTGTGTTTGTGGTCCCGTGCTTGATGCTCTTGTGGTTGCCATCTGGGAGTGAATAACCACGGCATTTCAAAGCTGAATAAGACCCAGGAAAAAACCCTACACACCTCATGTTTCTCTCATCTGGGGAAAGAAGTGTGAATTGCAACTTTACAAACCCAAATCTTTAAACTCTTCCTGACCCAGTGAATTTGAAGAGCGACAGAAATGAATTAGAAATCAGATCAGGGGTCAGCATTTCCATGGGTTCTGAACCAAATGGAGATGAAAAAGAGTATGTCCAGCAGGGTTAATGGTGAAGGCAAGCTTCCTGCCTGGGCAGAGTGTCCTGACCTGGGTCTCAGAGGAGATTAATCGAAGGGTCCTGTGGATGAGATCAGGAGGTCCAGAGAGAGTTCTCTACCCAGACAATGGGAAGGAATTAACTTGTCACCAGCTGACACTCACAGATGCGACAGAAAATGCCAGCATCGCAGGGTGGATTAATGTCAGGCCGCCCAGTGGAGCTATCACATCCCACATCTGCCCTAAGGTGCTTAGATGCTGAAGAAAGGAACACTGTCCCCGCTTTGAAAGAGGTTTCCGGCTAAGTCCTGTGGACCGAGTATGTCTGCAAGCTTGTCTGTGTTGTCAAATTTCATTTGGCTTAAACATGAGAATTAATGCAGAGAATCAGAGAAAACAAGATTTTTTGCTGAGTGTTCCCGACCCGGGCTGCTCAGACATGAGGCTGAGGCATTGCCTGAAGTGATTGCATTTTCTCTGAAAAGAACATGCACGGTTGTTGTTTAATCTTTGTGGAGTGAGTTCCCATGATCTTAGGTGCCCAGTTGCTGTCCTCTGTACCTACATGGTCCACATTCCTACGTACGATACATCAGGCCAGCAGTTGGTGAGGTTGCTGCTCTCTGAATTCCTGAATTCTGCAGGGCAGGAAAAATCAATCCCATCCTCTCACTTCCCAGTTATTGGGCTCCTATATTATGCCAGGTACACCCATGGGGGAGGGAGGGAGGGAGGGAGGGAGGGAAAGGGGGGCGGGAGAGGAGAGAGAGGTGGGGTTGTTGTGTAGATGAATTGATGAATGGGTGGTGGGTGGATGCACAGGTGGCTGAGTGGAAGGTGGATGGATGGATGGATGGATAGAATTAATCTTTTCCATTTTATGGCATAGGTATTTTATGCCCATTTAAGAGATGAAGGAATTGAGGGTCAGAGGACATAGTGAATCACCAAAGTTCTCACTGCAAGATGGTGGCAGGACTGGGGCTTGAGCCCACATTTCTCAGCTCCAAGTTCCATGTGTCCCTCTTCTCTTTTCCCGTATTGCCCACTAGGCTTTTTTTTTCCTTTTAACTGCCTGCCTTGTACCTAGAGGTAGACCCACATGGGCTTGGACCAACTGCTTATACAAACAGGTGGCCAGAAGGAGATTCATTTTGTTTTTATTCAGCGAATAGTATTGATCACTGTGTAGGCAGAGTTCCAAGATGGAGCCCCAAGACTCCTGGCCCCTGGTGTGCACTCACTTCTTCTAGTTATTCAGTCAAACACTCATCTGGGTACTGCTGTGAAGGAATTTTGCTGATGTAATTAAGGTCCCCAACCAGTTTGGTGGGCCTGACCTAATTATGTGAGCTCTTTAAAAGCAGAGCTCCCTGTGGCTGGTTGCAGAAAGGGGAGTCACAGAGATGCCCTCTGGAGGCCTGAAAGAAAGCGAACATCTGTCCTGTGCACTGCCTGTGGGGGCCATGTTGGGGGGAACTGCAGGTGGCTTCTCATTGCTGAGAGTGGCCCTGGCTGGCAGCTAGCAGGACAGGGACTTCAGTCCTACAACCACAGGGAAATGAATTGTGACAACAACCAGTAAGGCTGGAGGAGGACCCTGAGGCCCAGATGAACACTACAGTGCTGGCCAACACCTTGATTTCAAACCAGTGAAACCCTGAGCAGAGAATCCAGCCACACCACACATGAACTTATGACCCACAGAAACTGTGAGATCATAAATTTGTGTTGTTTTAAGCTTCTATTTTGTGGTATTTCATTATGTAGCAACAGAAGACTAACACAGTCACCTACAATGTGCCGGCCAGTGTGCTAACCGCAGGGAATGTGAGACTGGCTTGATTTCTCCCCTCATGGAGCTCACAGTCTGCGGTGGGAGATAGACAAGAAACAAATGAAATGACTACAGAGCATATAAATGCCATGAAGTACGTAAACAGGATGTTATGAAGTAAATCGGTGTAGGAGGGGGACATGGTTCAGGTTAGATGATTAGAGATGGCCCCTCTGAGCTGAGCATAAAAGGATGAGAAGGAGTCAGCCACATGAAGAACCATGGAAAGTGTTCCAGGCACAGGGAACAGCACATGCAAAGACCCTGAGGTGGGAGATAGCCTGACATTCTCAGAGTCAGAAGGAGGCAGATGTGGCTGGAGCGTGCTAAGGAATGGGGAGGATGGCTTGAGATGATGTTGAAGGATTAGTCAGGGGCCTGGTCACATAAGACCTTGTAGACTGTTGCCCTCAGTGCTGTGGGCAACACTGGTGAGTTTTAACTGGGGGAGAGGTATGACCTGACTAATATTTTTGGAAGATCTCTCTGGCTAGTCTGTGGTGAAGTGTTTGGATATAGGTACGAGTGGAAGCAGGGAAATCATTTGGGAGGCTGTGGCAATACTTCAGACCAGAAATAATGATGATTTGGACTACGGTGACTGGAGAGAGTGAGGAGAGGATGGATTTGAGATATATGGAGTTGGCCAAAATGTTTGCTTGGTTTTTTCCATAAGATCTTATGGAAAAACCCAAACAAACATTTTGGCCAACCCAATATTTGGATTTGCTGGTGATTGGGTATAGGGAGTGAAGGAGAGGAGAGGACCAAAGATGAAGTTCAGGTTTCTGGCTTGAGTGATGGGGTGAATGATGGTGCCACTTACTGAGATGGGAGGGCAGGAGAGGGGAGAAGAACAGGTTTGGAGAGAAAGACCAAGGGTTAAGGTTTGGCTGTGCTGAATGTGAGATGCCTTTGAGACATCTGAGGGAAGATCTTAGGTAGTCATTTGGACAGAGAGGCACTGCTGAGCAGGGCCAGTATCCTGGATCCAGGAGGCCAGGACCAGCTGACCTGGCCTGGTGGCAGACCAGCTCCATGCTCACTTCCTTGAAGAGTGACAGAATATCCGGGTCTACACAGCAAGGCTTCAATGACCCAGGGCTCAGGCCGCTGGAGCAGTCTTCCTTCCTGGACCCCCCTGCTCCCATGCCAAGCCCTGGGCGCAGCCACACACCCAGAGTGAGACATTCTGGGAAGGGGTGGCTCTGGTGTGAAGCTGACATTTCACAAGTGACTTCAGTTGTTCTGGGCTAGTAGTAAGGCGCATTAAGTACCAAATTATGTAAACCTAAAACTGCAGTCTAATGTTGTTAAGAGACCTAAGGGAGCCCGGGAGGAGTGAACAAGGAATCGTCTGTAAGATGATCAAATCCCTGATTAAAATCACCTCCCAGGATCAATGGCCTCTAGAGAAAGTGGGGAACGCCTCTGAATCCTAATGGGGCATCCGCAACTCTAGAAGGATGTTTGGCTGGGCTGCCGCTTCCTTCTTCAGGGCTGCTCGGTGCAGGAGGGGCTGGTGTGGAAATAGGTCCCACAGGGATCTGACCACCGGGCTCAGGGATGTAGCAGCAACCTACAGAGGGCCTACGTCACGTGTGGCAGGTTTGGCCCCAACTTCCCCAGCTTTGCCTTGGAGGGGCTGTTCCCCCAGGAGCAGACCCTGAGACACGGATTCAATATGAAGTAGTTTATTGAGGAAGTTCAAGATACACCAGTAGGGTGAGGAGTTAAGAAAGGGAAGGGAAGCTACTAAGAGTATGTTATCAAGTCAAGCAGCACTGTGGGCGGTGGAGTTTCAACCTCCGGGGAAACTCCGGGAAATTGTGTAAAGCACAGGCCTGAGAGTGATCGACCTGAGAGGTGAGGGAGCTGGGGTATTTGTAAGCCAGCTGCCTTTAGTCGTTGGTTCAGGGCTACTCTCAGGGGCTGTTAGTTTATAGCTCTTCAGCCCTCCGTGTGCTGGGGCAGAGCAGTCTTCTGCGGCTTTGAGTAAATCCCTGGGGTAAACATTCTGGCACTTAGATGTGAGGGTCAGGGGAGCACTTGAAAAGGATGAGTCTCTAAGGATACGGGTGGGGCATCCACAGCATCTGCCACAAGGGCCATGATGCATATGTTTTGATACTTTTAAAAACTGCATTTCTAAAAGCTTGTGATATTGATTCTGTCCCAATCCTAACTCACCAAGCTGCAAGGCATGCTGGGACCTCTGCAGCGGGTTGAAGCCATCACCCAGGACAAGCAAGACCAACGTTAGACCATCTCCTGCCCTCTGAGGTGGACCTGCTGCCCATAGGCAGAGTCCACAGTGCCTCGAGACCTGGTCTCCCTTTCATTTTGTGTCTGTGTCTAGCGGGTCCCTCTGAGGGACAGAGCACCTGCAGGAAGCTGTGACTTGGGGTTTTACAGACTAACTCGGGCTGGGCTAGGGATCCGAGATCCCCACCTTCAGCAGTTTTGAAGCACAGTCCCAGCCGGGTCTGGAAGAAAAAGGATCGGGTGCAGTTTCTGGGAAAAACTTTGGCAAATTCTAGCAGGGGTCAGGCCCTAGCCAAGAAGAGTCAGGTCAGTTCCAAGAGTACAAACCAGAACACTGAGGCAGAACCACACTTGTAAGGTCTGTGCATGCTTGGGGGAAGCGGGAAGGAAGCTGCAGCTGAACTGGCACCAGGCATTGAGGGTGCTCCCTCGGCACCCCAGAGGCCGGGCTGAAGCTGTGGTTGGTGTCGTGGATGCTACTGGCGCCCCACCCAGATCCCCTTTACCGGCCAGTCTACCTATCCCCCAGATGCTATGAGCGTTGGCAGCTGGCAACTCAGAGCCTGCACCCTTCTCCTGGAAACTGCCTTCTCTGTTGAGAGCTGCCTCACCCAGAAGTACCTAGGAGATTATGCCCATCCTCCGGGGATGGCCCAGAACTAGTGCCTGATTGATACGGGTGTCTAAAAACCCACCCCTCACCTCACGGGGGGATAACTCCGAGATGCCATCACGCTGCAGCGCTCCCTGAGAGCAGACTGAGCCTGGCCTGCCGCTGAATGCAGGTCTTTGCCCAGCTTCTTCCCCTGCCCTAAACTAGTTCCCTCACCCCCTTAGGGGAACAGAGCTGGCACCTACTCAAGGATCCCCATCTCAGACTCTGCTTTTAGAGAACCTCGTCTAAGACTTCCAGATGTGTGAGCTGTGGCAGCCGTACCAGGCCGGGTGGGCACGAGGTCTGCTAGAGAAGGGTGACCAACCCTCCCAGGGTGCCTGGGACTTTCCATGCTAAACCGGATCCTTCTGACCAACGAAGATGGTTGTTCGCCCTCTGGATCAGTGTCTAATAGATCTATAGAGTGAAGTGAGTTCCCTTTGTGAGCCCAGAGCTGTATTAGACTCAATGGGGACTAAAAGAAACCACAAAAACATGTCTTCGGTGAAATTCGACTAAGTGAGGGTTTATTTCTACAAGCCTTTCCCTCTGTTGTGAGGATTTCACTTCTTGTATATTCAAGTCACTCCCTGTGGGTAGATATCAGAAAAAGGGGAGAAAAAAAAGGAAACTGGAAGTTGGGACAAGGAAGAGGGAGATAAGGCAGAAGGCAGAGAGGGTGAAGAGGTTTTGGCGACATGACCTTGGGGAGAGATGAAGGAAACTGAGGCCAAAAAAAAAAAAAAAAAAACATGTCCAGGCCCTTAATCACACTCAGCCTCTTCCTGGGAGGAGCAGCCAGCCAGCTAGAGTGCCCTGCCACTCCTAACACGCCGCACCTTGGCAGGAAGCTGTCATGGAGGGTGCCACCTGCGTAAACCCTGTGTACGTGGAGAAGGGCTTGAGAGATAGCATTTCAGTGTGGCCAGCAGCCTGGGTTAAATAAGGGTTGCTCAGGCCTTTTCAACTAAAACCTCAAGTGCTGCTGCATTTCTGGAGCGTTGGTAATAACAGGAGGCCGGAGCCACCAGCTCTGAGCCATAAAATTAGACAGATAGTGATCGAGCTCCAGGCACAGGGGAAAATGCCACTCTGTGTGCATATTCTCTGCAACAAAGCCAAACAAACTTTCATGTGTGTCATTGAAAACTGCAGGGGAGAGAAATCTGGGAAAAGTTTTAGTGAACAAATGTTGGTAAATGGAAATTAATTATACAGTGCAGTGATTATTCATTTAAGATATATAAAAATCCCACTGACGTTTTCTTTCTTTCATCTGCAGTCTTTATCATTTGCGTATAATGAAGGTAAAAACGTGAGTTAGGACTTTCGAATGTTCATTTCTGAACTCCCTTCTCCATCCTCCTGTTTTCCATATGGACCTCTGTCCGTTGACTGCAGGAACAGATCCGCGGTCCCCTGACTGCAGGGTCCTGGCAGGAAGCAGGTGGCACTCTCACATTGGAGAATCTGAGGAGAGTTAATAACAGAGATTATTTACACAATGTGAGCAGGGGGTAGGGAAGCCACAAGGGACAGTGCAAGACCTTGGGGCTGGAAACAGCAGTGGTCCCTCCCAATGCAGGCCCAAGAGGGTACCCCACAGGGAGATACTGGGGGAATAACCCCCTTCCCTCTGATCTCCCCGCAGGTCAGCCCCTGGAACACAGAGAGGACCCAGGGAGGGTGGGGAGTGGGTGGAGAACGCTGGGCCCCTGCATATTGGTCCCAGCTCACAGTGCCTCAGGACCTAACCCTCATAATGCAGGTCGGCTTAAAGTTTAACTTCTCATTGCTTGGATGGAGTTTAAGCGTTAGTTGTGCACTTGTCAGTGTGTTCATTTCTGTTTGCAGGAGGGATGGAGAGGACCTCAGACAAAGACTAGAGGCTCATGGGGAGTCAGGCCCCAGACACTGAGAGCAGGGGGACCTGCTTAGTCCAGTGCCTTTATTTTTCAGATAAGGAACCGAGGCCCAGATAGGGGAGGTGCCTTGTTCAAGGTCACACAGTGATTTAGGGACAAAGCTAGAATCCAGGTCATTGCTGAATAAAATGCAGGATGTGGTGGAGTGAGTGCAGAGCTGGGGTGGGCATGGGCAAAGAGGGACCTGGGGTCCCCCAGAGCCCCTTGTCAGCACATAAAGGCCGAGGTGGAGACAGAAGGCTGATGAGGCCCACGACTGTGTCCAGGTGGTGCCCTGAGCTTTTTCTAGGCCTTGCCTTTGAGCCAGACCAGACTATGAGGAAAGGCCCTGCAGCCCACTGAGCCTGCCCTGGTGTAAGGGAAGGATTACAGGCCGCCCTTGGGGAGACCGAGCTCCAGGAACCTGGGGGCTGACTAGACTTCTTTCTCAGGAGATGAGGCTACTGGCCCTGAGTTGGGAGCCTATGAGAAGGGCACTGTTGTGTCCTCCACAAGCCAACAGCTGGGGGTGAGTGGGCAGGAGCCAGAGAGCTGCGGCCTTGTTGCTTGTGCCTCAACAAGGGAGTGAGGACTGTCAGTAGCATTTAGAAGAAAATGCTGGTATCACCTTCAACCTGTGGTACCAGGGCTGTTGTTGTTTTTTTTTTTTTTTTTTGCGGTACGCGGGCCTCTCACTGTTGTGGCCTCTCCTGTTGCGGAGCACAGGCTCCGGACGTGCAGGCTCAGCGGCCATGGCTCACGGGCCCAGCCGCTCCGCGGCATGTGGGATCTTCCTGGACCGGGACACGAACCCGCGTCCCCTGCATCGGTAGGCGGACTCTCAACCACTGCGCCACCAGGGAAGCCCAGGGCTGTTTTTAATTAAAGATATCTTACCCCTAAAAATCCATACTGACACCTCAGTGCCTCACCGCCAGGTCCAAAATGGCAGACTTGGTGATTAGGATGCGAATTCCTTCGTGGGCCATTGCTGTTTTGCCCATTTGAAGCCAGCTTGTCTGGGTTTGTGTGTCTGCCTTGTGAAGCACCTAGAAACCCAGCTTGTAACTGACCAAAGTCAGGTGGTTCCTTCATAGAACTCTGCCCTAAGCCAGGCACTGTGCCACTTTCTTGGTTGCATGTACCCTTGTCCTCAAAGAGCTCCTGGTCAGTGGATAAGGATGGGGGCTTGAGAAGCCATGGAAGCCAACTTTGGCCTGTTAGGGACTGTTATCACATTAGGTCAGTGCTAGAACACAGCACATCCTCCCTCGTGCCTAAGATGTGGACCTGAGTGCCTCGCTAGCCGTCTACACAGAGTGTGAGGGGGTGGGCTCTTCATTTCTTCAAGAAGTATTTTGTTAACTGGGAGAATGGGAATCACAGTGGGTGACCCCAAAGAGATGACGAGTCTCAGGAGGGTCTGACAGTGTACATATGCTTCTTTCTGTCTGGAGCACCTCCTTCCATAGAGGACATGGGTCTTGGGTGCTCTGTGATCTGTCCATTGAGGGGAACATTCCTCTAGGCCACATGGCAGATACAGACACACACACACACACACACACACACATATACTTTTTAGTTATTCGTCTGGTTCTCTGTGTACTTTTTCATACATTTTCTCTGACCTGTTATATTGTAAACTCCTCAGGAAGAGGGTCATATCTCAGACACAGTGTCTCCAAGGGGATGTCCAGGACACGCTTGTTCAAGTTGTGAATGGTGGAGGTGGGGCTTCCACTCAATACATCGAATGGGAACAACTGAGAGTTCTCGCCAGGCCTCCTCCTCTCTGTCTTCTCTGGAGCCAACCACGGCTTCCAGCTTTTCACTCAATGCTGCTCTACATTCATTCCTGGGGGATGGTCCCTTTTCCTTTAGCCTAGTAAACCTTTGTTTGGACATGTTCCTTCTTCCACTTTGCCCTCCTCTTAGGTTTATTAAAGTTCAGTGGTCAAATAAAGCTCTGTGTTTCCCTTGTCAGGGAGTGTTCTCTGACCATGTCTGGATAATAGCAGTCACGGGGAATATCTCCTCTCCTGTCCCATAAATCATCTTGCGGCATTGGCTGGCTACATCATGCAGCTGACTTTGGGAAAGCTCTGCAGTACTATTTCTGAATAATAATAAATGGAGCTGAAGCCCAGTAGCCTTTGCTCTTTTCCACTGGTTCTGCAGAGCAGAGATGTGTGTCCTCAAGGGGCG
This sequence comes from Aethalodelphis obliquidens, assembly GCF_003676395.1. Lineage (NCBI taxonomy): Eukaryota > Metazoa > Chordata > Mammalia > Artiodactyla > Delphinidae > Aethalodelphis > Aethalodelphis obliquidens. Next base: position 33,923,678 of record NW_020837958.1, read on the forward strand.
CAGGTTATACCTCCGGGGTGGCCATTCTAGCAGTGGGAAGCAGCTTCCCTATCTGCCTCTCCTTTGTAGGCATTGCCTGGTCTTTTTTCCTCAAGGGACAATTTGCTGATCTGAGTGGAGGATGCTTTCAACTATTCAGCTCCAGCGCTTTGCCTGGTCTGTTGGAAAACCATGTGATTACAAAGGGAGATGACTGCTGGCTGGATGCCAGCCCTTAAAGCCAGCCCCTACAGTCCACAGCCAGTCCCACACACTGCTGTCCTCCAGCACTCATTCCCTACACGGCCTTGGCCTGAGCAGCTTGCCTCAGCCAGTCGCATGTGTAGAATCCCAACCCGTTCCCAGCTCCCAGGTTTGGGAATCTGTTGGCTCACATTCACGTAGGCTCAGCACCTTGACATTGAGCTTGCTTCTCTCCTTGACTCTGATTAGGAGTCTTTCTCCAGTGATCCTGCTGGAGGCTGTCCTAGGTAAGTCTGCCTCCTGGTCCGACCTGGCCCCAGGACCCTCACCTCTGCACATATCCCCCATGGATAATACTCCTTCTGGATTCACTCTCTTGGGAAGGATCTGAAGATTTGCACCCATGGGGACAAGGCTCTGGGCTTTCCAAAAGGAAAAGATGGGAACACCCACTGGCCAAAGAGATGACCCTGGACTGTGTGTAAGAACTTTCATGTCCTTTCTTTTCTGCTGCCTTTTATCTTGGGCATCCTCCATGAATTCTGATTTTCATATTAGTTTTGATGGCTGTCACTATAGAATATAGCTTTGGCCATGTTCTGAACCCCAACTTTTATGACATTTTAATCCTATGACCCCTCGTGTTCAATTTTGCCTTTATTGCACCACAGTGGCACCTGGAACCATCCCCTCCTTGCAACATGGCTAGAATAGCTTACAGATATTGGACCATTTCTGACTTTGGAAATAGAAATGGGGCTGGAGATACCAGTGTTTCATGATGTTTACCAGCTCTTAGTGTACTTCATATAAAATGTTAGCCCTATGGAGATGGAATATTTCAACGTTCACCTGCAATTTGGTAGCTGTCCCCAGATGGCAGCATGAAAAATCAGCAAAGGTACAGTACATCACTGGGCCCAGTCATTATGACAGACTCTTATGTTGTGAGAGCTGCAAACATCTTGAGGATTATCCTCTTACTTAATGAAGGAGGTTTTTTTACAATAAACCCGGAAGCTGCTAATCCAGCCTAGATGCTTGGCCCATAGTAGATACTCAGTAAACAGTGGTTATTATTTTAAGATTCAGTGACCTACCTATTTCTCTAATAGATGTGATTTTTATTAAAATGACAAAGTAAGCTACTCAGTGATTCACAATAAGAAAGTCACAATAGGGAGACATACTATAAAGAAAAGTTTATCCACTTGTGACTCATGGGACTTTCAGGTCTCTCTAATAGAAACCTCTATGGGATGAGATACTAGGCTTCTGGTCTGGCAGGACTGTTGATGCTCTGCCCATAGTAAAGCACCACATAGGAGGAGCTAAAAATTGGGTTAGGACTAGTGTATCAGTAAAGCTGCCTGCACAGAGAAAGACAGAAGTGCAGGAGTCCAAGCCACAGGATAAAAGAGACACGACCCCACTTAGGTGAAAGTCATATTTCTTCCTTGCCAAATAGAACTCTTATCCTTCACTACTTTATCAATCTTGACATTCTTTCACTCTTGGGAAATGTTAACTTTCTCCCCCTGCTCTGATAGCTCCTGGGCACTGAAAGACATTTTCTAGCTCATAGATTGAATAAAAGAGGCCCTCAGAGGGCTTCCACTTGTGGTCTGCATTCATTGCTTCTCTCTAATTTTTCTAAGGAGAAAATATTGTCCTTTCCTGTTCTGCGGATCTTGGAAACTGGACTCCCAACAAAGAGCCCTCCTTCTTCCATGTGGTTCTCTTTGCTCTAAATCCTAAAAAGTCATGCCGTGTGGCTGGAGGAGGAAGAAACCCCAAGCCAAGGCATCACGTGCACAAGCCCTCCCCACCCCAATCACCCCCACTTAACCCCCAATCCCGGGCAGCGAGACTTACCCTCTCCACTTCCACCGAATTTCTTCCAAAGTCTAGCCATTTCAAATCCACTTTGAAAAGGATTTATCTAACTGGTCTCTGCTGAGGACATAACCGCAGTCTTCGTTTTGTCTTCAGAATGATTTAAATACAGTTGGAACAAAATCAAATGATTTTTAAACAATGATGCAGTGATTTCCTCCCATGTCTCCTTCATAACCTAGAAAACTAAAACAAAGGAAGGGAGGGGAAGAAGAGATACCCTATATCCACCCTGCCTGACTGACCGCCCGAACCCCACACACCTCCTCCCGTTACCCAGCACGGAGCAGGTGGGAAATACGAGGGACGGCCAGCGCCTGCAGCCAGGTCCCCCGACTCGGGGCGCAGAAGCGACAGGTAACCAAGTCAGGCTTTTTCATGTTCAAACTTCTCTGAAGAAGAAGGTGTCTGGACCACATGAAGTGTACTAGTGTGGGGAGGTGGGGGTGGAAAGGAGACACACAGCACGGCAAAGCAGTTCTGTGGCTGAGAATCTATTCCCCAGTTGCAGGCAGGACCCTGCCACCCTCTGCCCTCTGAAAGAGACCTAGGACTGGGAGTAGAGTCAAGGTCCACTGAGGGCTGGGTTGGGTGTGTCTGGGGCATGTTCAAGGTGAGGCCAAGTCGTGGCTGGCGGAGTCACCAGCGTGGGGTCAGTGATGGTTGGGGTCAACAGGAGATCAAGGTCGAGGTGAAGTCAGAGTTAGGTTGTAATCAGAGCTGAGATAAGGCAGAGTCACACTTGAATGAGGATATGGTCATGAGCATAGAGTTTGAGAGCTGGGTTAAGTTTGGGTGGAGCCGTGTTTCCATAAAGTCAGACTCTCCTTAAATCTCTAGCATGGAGTGTTCAACCCACGCCCTTGGGTGCTGTTTGCCCCTTAACTCCTTCAGGACCCAGGCTCATGCCAACCTTTGAGTGTTTTAGCACTTGTTCCTGTTCCCCTGTCTTGCTGTATTTCGTGTGCATTGCTTTTCCCCTAGGGATGGCACAACAATAAAAGCAGCTGAGTTGAATCCAGCTGATCTAGCCGCCTGCCTGACCCATCTGCAGATAGATGGTATGGGCGGAGGTGTGGGCACTGAAGCCCAGGTTCCCCAGGGAATGCAGTGATCGATGCCATCCCCATTTCCTGGAGCAGAGATAATTGGCTCCCTGTTGCGCATGCATGCACTCCCTCCTTTCCAGAAGAAACACGCCGTCTCACAGGGAGGCTATGCGAAATGGGAGCACCCTCCTCTTGCTGCCAGGCATTAGCTTATCATCTGCCTGGCATCCCTGGGCATGGGTTCCTCGAAATAGGGAGGCTGCCTGGAAGGGACTCAGTGTCATTTCCTGGATCCTGCACGTGGCACACCATTCCCTGGGAACAGGTGCTGGGAGTCAGCAACAGAAGCATTTTCTCTCAGCCAGAGCCACTGAATAGAAGAATGAGCTGCTCTGTGAGGTACTGAGTTCTCCGGGACAGGAGATAATCAAACAAAGCAGGAACTCCTTATCAGAAATATGGTGTGGTGGATTCACACAGCAGTGAAGGATTGGATAAGCGGCCTGTTGAAGGCCCTTCCTGTAAGATGCTCTGGGAAGGATGTCTCAAGGTCAAGTGCTTGATTACAGGTATGCCTTGGTTTTCTGCATCCCCCTCCACTGTCCAGGTCCTTGCTTCTAGCCCTATGTCCTATCGTGTCCTCCACACCACGTTTCAGCTTTATCATCCCTTCTGCCCTAAGGAGAGCGTGATTCTTTCTAAATGACCACCGTTCTTTCCTGGTTCCAAGGCTCACGTTCTTCAGGGGAATGCCTGGGGCAGGGAAAAGAGAAGCGCCCACCTTCCAGAGTTGTGCTAACTCCAAAGAAAATCAAACATCACACCATCCCTGGGGCCCACAGGGACGCCTGAGGCTCCTTGTCAGATGCCAGCCGCACTACAAGAGGCCTTCATATCTTCCCGTTTCCCTCCTGCAGTCTCTGTTCCTGCCTGCAGCTGCAAGGCAGGTGCATCACAATGTCGCACTTCAGGTTTGGAAAAGGACAGAGACTTCGAGTTCCCCAAGGATTTTTGGGGATGCTGGCACTATCCATGAAGAGGAGGACTTAGGCCCCGGGATGATGCCCTGTGAAGTCCTTCCCGGCAAGCACTGTGGCTGATGTCCTGCATCTCACATGACTCCGTGCCCCACTCAGACGCCTGCGGGCACCTTGACAAAAGGAGCTCGTTATCTTGCTCTCAGTTGCTTTGAAGTTCTGCTCGGCATGGCAGCCAGTCAGAGGAAGCCACCCGCCATCAAAGCCTGGCTCCATAAGATAAAAGCAGTTTATGATTCAAGACAAACTGTCATCGCAGATTAAAACATGTCTACACCCCTGATGACGATAGTTATTTTTCCTGAGAATATCGAGTACATTGCTTACATTTCACAGGCAAGAAGGAAAGAAATCTAATTCTACCGGGCTGGATCATTTAAAGGCAGTCTACGTTCTAGAAACACACTGAAGAGTAGCGTTCCCAAGGTGATACGAAATAAATCATGCTTGTGTGATTCTTCTGTTGCCTTACTATTTGCTTTCCAGTGCTCCAGCCTGATTCTTCTTTACGTGGAGAATTCCATGCCAGCCACATGTGATGACTTGATTTACTCAATGTGTAAGCCTATGTCACACCTTCTGGCTTTGGTCCATGCTATTACTCTAACTAGAAGGAGAGTCTCACCTTTGTCCACCTGGCAAACTTCTCTTCATCCCTCAAAGCCCAACTGAGATGCCACCTCTCCTGTAAAGCCCTTCTTTACTCTCACCAAGACTAAGTTGTTGGGAGTCCCCCGAGCTGTGTGTCCGCGCCTCTATTGTATTGCACTCGCCATTTAGGATGGAATTGTTTTGTCTCTTGTCCTGTCTGTCTCCTCTTGGGCTAGGAACTCCCCAAGACCAGGGGCTGTGTCTCTTCAGTGCTTAGTGCCCGGCATATAAGAGGTTCTCAATAAAAGTTTGCTTAAAGTGCTTTTTCTACTATATGCAAAGTAACCCACCCTCTTTCTTGTTTACTACTTTAAATGGGCATATTAAACACATAAAAGTGAAATGTTTGATGAAAATAACAGAAAAGACTATTCGCTAGTAGAGGGACCCTAGTATTCTTGTTCCGAGAAGATGTGTTTTATGTCCAGAACGTCAAAGGGGAACCTGGAGTGGTCCCTGCTCATCCTCCTCAAGCCTCACAAGAGGCAGCACAGTTAGGACTGGGGCCTGAGCCTTTAGAACAGAGAGGCAGGAACAGCCAGCCTGACCGTGCTGCCCAGCACCAAACCCTGCAGGGAGCTCGCACTACCTGTGGATTCAGGGGCCCTGAATCCGCGCTTCGCCTCCCTGCCAAATCATTTATTTGCCACATCCAGGAGGCTGATCTGGGTTTGTGTGTTTATTTGTTCATTTCCCATTGAGGAGAAGAGTTATTTTCTCTGTACTCTGGACTCCCAGGCCTGGAATTTCTGAGGTCAAACACATCATGATTTCCCAATCCTCTTCAGGATTGCAAAGGATCCAGAAACACCCTTCCCCCTGACTGTAAGGGGTTTGGAGATCTGCAGTAGGTCAGGTAGAGGTCCTTTCAGAGAGCTGGACTTGTCTGCCCTACTGTTTACATCCCAAGAACTTAATTTCATCAATTTAAGGGGGTGTGTGGGGGGGTTGTGGGGGGGTGTGGGTGTGTGTCTGAGTATGTCTGGGTGTGTTTTAAACTGGCTTCATGGAGGAATGTGGACAGCTCTCCAGTCCTGCAAATGGTCTCTTGAGTGTTTTGATAGAAACGAGAAAGAATTCGTGTGATGTGGGTGAGCTTCGTGCAGTCCCCTCCCGGAGACAGGAGAGAAGCACTCCTTCTTCTTTTCAGAAATCTTTTCTGCATCACGTTCTCTAGGCCAAGTTCAGTCCTAGGCACCAGAGCTATAACTGAGGAAGCCGTGGGCACAGCCCTCAAGGAGCTTTTGATCTAGTCGGCGAGACAGACTAGGAAACACTGGAGTATGAGGGGAAGGCATCCAACCTAGTCTTTGGGGGATCAGCAAGGCTTCATAGCATTGCTGAGCCCCCAAAGGGAGAACTTTCTGAGACTTGAAATTAGGCATCAAACAAGCAAAAGTGAAGGAGGAGCCTAAGTGTACTGTGAAAACTTTAAGTGGCCTGAAAGCTTTGGTGTGTGGGATTCTGGGGCCCTACTGGTCATCTCTGAGACAAGTGTAGCCACCTTTACTCGCCTCCCCTGTCCACTTCCAGTCTGTGTTTTCCCATCTCTTAGAATACACACTAACTGATGGAAGGATCTTGCCGCAGGAAAGCTGTGAGGACATTATGCTGCTGTTCAAAACTGTCCCGCAGCTCCCTGTCACATGACAGCTTAAAACAAGGCAGCAGCCTCACAGCTTGCATCTTCCCTAATCGGACGCTATCTGCCCCCTCTGCTCACGACTGCCTTCCTGTGTCCTGTATCCGAAACCCATCTGGGTTCCTGCCCCGGCCTACCTTTAGCCATTAAAGAGCGGGGCGCTTATCCCCACTCCTCGCACGAATTCAGAGTTTATAGCTCTTTAGATCCGTATCTCAGTGGTATAAACTCATGACATGATTCCAATAGAGGGGGATGGGCAATAGATAGAACCAGAGCTGGACATGACCTATTCCAAGCCTATTTCGTGACCATTCAGCCAACTTGAGTCAAGGCACGATTAGCCTGGTGACAGCACAGATTTTCCTAGTGACATCAAAGCCAGGAATGACAAGCATATTTAAGAATGGAAATGGGTACGTGGAATCTTAAAAAAGGGTACAAATGAACTTATTCACAAAACAGAAATAGAGTCACAGATGTAGAAAACAAACTTACGGTTACTGGGGGTATGGGCGGGGAGGGATAAATTGGGAGATTGGGATTGACATATACACACTACTATATATAAAATAGATAACTAATAATAACCTGCTGTGTAGCACAGGGAACTCTACTCAGTACTCTGTTGTGACCTATATGGGAAAAGAATCTAAAAAAGAGTGGATATATGTTTATGTATAACTGATTCACTTTGCTGTATACCTGAAACTAACACAAAAGTGTAAATCAACAATACTCCAAAAAAAATTAAAGAGGGGCTTCCCTGGTGGCGCAGTGGTTGAGAGTCCGCCTGCCGATGCAGGGGACGCGGGTTCGTGCCGCGGTCCGGGAAGATCCCACATGCCGCGGAGCGGCTGGGCCCGTGAGCCATGGCCGCTGAGCCTGCGCGTCCGGAGCCTGTGCTCCGCAACGGGAGAGGCCACAACAGTGAGAGGCCCGCGTACTGCAAAAAAAAAAAAAAAAAAAAAAAGAATGGAAATGAGATCCAAAAGCTGAAGTCTGGGGACCCTACCCAGGTACCAAATACAGTGAATCCCCAGGTACTCATCATCATGGGTCTCATCTGGGCTCTTTCTCTTTCCCCCTCCCATGCATCTGAATGAAGCAAGCCTCCGGAATAAATTGGATGATGACAGCAGCAAGTGATTCCAACTTGTGTTTTGGATACTGGCCTTTATAACTGGGTTCTTGCTTTTCCTGTGTGACCAAGCCCCTGACCCCTGGTCCAGGTATAAGCTGTGTTCTCTGCTGGAGAGTCTTCTCTTTGAGTTTTCAACTGTTGTTGGCTGTCAGCTTCCTAGGATGGGATTCATGCCATACCTGCCCTAGGTACCAGCTGCAGACCTCAGCTGTGCCTTCCTGACACTGACAACAAGATGGGACCTTTGCCCTTCAGCTGCTGCCAGGCTCCCCCGAGGACTGATTCACCTTCTTCCTCCTCTCTGCTTCTGGGACCTTCCCACCCATCCAAGGCCAATGGGCATTTCTCACTTCAACTTCCATCCCTTCCCACAGGAGCTGCTACAGGGCCAACAGGATATTTTGGTTCTCACTTCCTGTCTTGTGCACCTGAGTTGAGAGCACAGGTACATGGCTTCCAATTTTATGTCTGTAAAGTGTCCCCTTGTTAGATTTGACCCATTCCTTCTTGTTAAAGGTTTTTTTGGGGGTTTTGGGGGGTTTTTTTGGATCTATCACAATTCCCCCCACCCTCTTATCAGTCACAAATTTTGATGTGTACACCTTCTCTATCTAAGCTATCAAGAAAAATATATATATATCTGAGATGGAGCTAAAGACAGAGCTTTTCACCTGCTGCTAGAAACCCCTTTCATGTTGATGTTGTGCCATGAATCAATCCCTTTAGACATAGTTATTCAATTAGTGACTATTTCACTTGATTGTATTTCAAGCATCCAGTCCAGATGTTTCACAGTGGTGGCTTTCTGGCAAATGTTTTGTTTGGTCAGCACAGCATTGAAAAACTTTGAACTCATATTAAAAATCAGGAGATTTCTCACCAAGATATCCAGATTTCCGGCTTCTCTTGAAAAATACTTAGTATTGATAATAGTCAGCTGGAATTGGGTAGCAGGTGCCTTTGTTAGACAAGACATGTAGTCTCTGGTTTGCTACCTTCCCTGATTACTTTACTCATTTATGTTTTGAGTTTACAACCTTTCCAAAGGATAGGAAGGGAGACTTTGTATTAGTTATCTATTGTATTTAAGTTATCACTGTATTAGTTATCTATTTCTACATGACAAATTACCCCAATCTTCACAGGTTAAAACTACAAACATTTATTATCACACACAATGTTTGAGGGTCAGGAACCCTGGCGCATCTTAGCTGGGTGGTTCTGAATCATGAGGCCGTAGGCAAGGTGTTGGCTGGGGCTGCAGTCATCTGTAGGCTTGATTGTGGCTGGAGGGCCTGCGTGGATCTTTCTTCATGTCATGCCAGCTGGCTTCCCCCAGAAGGAGTGATCCAAGAGACAATGACCAAGCTGCGATGTTTCTCATGACTTAGGCTCCGGAGTGACACACTTCCACTTCTGCCATATTCTGTTCATTAGGAGCAGGTTACTGAGTCCAGCCCACACTCAGGGGAAAGGAATCAATTTCCATTTCCTGAAAAGAGAAGTATCAAAGACTTTGTGGACATATTTTACTTAGTTTTCTAACATCTTTATTGGAGTATAATTGCTTTCAATGATGTGTCAGTTTCTGCTGTATAACAGAGTGAATCAGCTATACATACACATACATCCCCGTATCTCCTCCCTCTTGCGTCTCCCTCCCACCCTCCCTATCCCACCCCTCTAGGTGGACACAAAGCACGGAGCTGATCTCCCTGTGCTGTGCGGCTGCTTCCCACTAGCTATCTATTTTCCATTTGGTAGTATATATATGTCCCTGCCACTCTCTCACTTTGTCCCAGCTTACCCTTCCCCTTCCCCGTGTCCTCAAGTCCATTCTCTGTCTGCGTCTTTATTCCTGTCCTGCCCCTGGGTTCTTCAGAACCTTTTTTTTTAGATTCCATATGTATGCGTTAGCATACGGTATTTGTTTTTCTCTTTCTGACTTACTTCACTCTGTATGACAGTCTCTAGGTCCATCCATCTCACTACAAATAACTCAATTTCGTTTCTTTTTATGGCTGAGTAATATTCCATTGTATATATGTACCACATCTTTTTTATCCATTCATCTGTCAATGGACACTTAGGTTGCTTCCATGTGTGGACATATTTTAATACCACCACAATCCTTAAATTGGATAATGCATGTAAAATCTTTAGCACTATGTAGTTAACGCATAAAAAGTGCTCAATAAGTTACTAACAATAGTAATAATAGGTAACACTAAGTGTTGCATACCTGCCAGGCACTCTTCTAAAAGCTTTACATGCATTAACTCTTTAACCTCACAACAGCTCTGTAAGGTAGTTTTTATTATTATTTCCATTTTACACCTTAGACCACATGTCCAGTGAGGTGGAACAAATATAGGCCATGTTCACACACTAGTAAGTGGGGAAACAGTACGCATGCACAGATCTGTCCACGTAACCATTATACTACACTTGCAGAATTTTGTATTGTTACTGTTTGTAGTCATTATTATTTATTATTATTATTACTATTTATGTTTCCCTGAATTTCCCTGACCTGAGGCACTAACAAGGCTTAATGGAAAGAAATGCGTTCCGTTTAGTGTTTTGTTCTGATAAACCTGTGTTGGGTCCTAGGAATCACCATTTCATGAGGTAAGCTCTCAAAACCCACCCTCTTCCAATGTTGCTCCTTGCTCTTTGGATCAAGACGAGCCTCTTAAACATGATGTACAGGGTCTGCCCCTCCCTCCCTCTCACTCACTCCTTCTCACCCCCTCCACGCAGGCACCCTCTGCCCTGGCTGCGGGGGCTTCAGCCAATCTTAAGCACCATACTCCTTCCATTTTCAGGATACGTACACATGCTGGTTTTATGTGCCTGGAACATCTTTCTTCCTCTCTTAAAAAGGAAATCTTACCTGTGCTTGGCATTAAATCCAATTGCCTGCAATGTGACCAATCCTTTCCCTTTTCTTGGGTTGAAATCCCAAGTGTCCATCTGGTTTTCCAGCCCCTTTCTTCTGTATATTAGTTCAGTGATATTGTCTCTAGTGGATCTCAGTGCCCTGAGTTCTGGTGTTTTCGGCCGGGAAGCTGGAGTTCCCTGGGAGTAGTCAGGCACTCTCTTCACATCCATTTTTAGTAAACACCCAGAAAAGACCGAACGCCTGCTTTCAAAACTTAAGCTTGCCAGTTATAAGCTGGTGACTTACCCTGATGCCTCTGTACTTCAGTTTTCTCATCTTTAAAATAGGGACAATAATTTAAAATAAACTTCCCTATCAGCTTGTTGTGAATGAATGGGATAGTTGTGGGAAATGCCTAGGAAGTGCTTACTGGCCCACAATTGGTGTCTCCTGTGGTGACTATTCCCTCCTGCACTTCCACCTACTGCCCAGTGAGCTCAGGCACAGCTGAAACAAGGTGGTAATGCCCAGGGCAGCGGTCCACGTCATGACCTCTAAGATTTACAGAGGGGAGGCGGTGGGCATGGCAGAAACTCACTTGGGAGAAAGACATATACAGATTTGAATCTAGCCTCTGCTGCTTATTAAGTATGCAATCTTGGGCAAATGCTTAAAACCTCAGTCTTCTCATCTATAAAATGCAAATACCAATAGCTCCTTCAGGATTGTTTTGAAGATTAATTAATGCCTGTAATGTGTGGAGCAGTTTAGTGCGGGATCATGACAGTTATTTAATAAATGTTAATTTCCTTCTCTTCCCTTCAAATCAAGCATTATTCTCGAGGGCGCAGAGGTGAGCTGCAGAATGGAAGCTAAGGAGCCATGCTTTCTCTTGGACATCTCATACAAATGCCATTGGCCCCAATCACAGGCCCCTTCTTACTCATCTTCTTAGCTCTGCTCTTGCAGATCCCAGTCAACTGTGATTTTGGATCTCCTATTTTCTCTACACAGTCTTTTTTTTTTTAATTTATTATTCTTATTTATTTATTTTTGGCTCAGTAGTTGTGGCATGTGGGCTTAGTTGCTCCACAGCATGTGGGATCCTCCCTGACCAGGGCTCAAACCCATGTCCCCTGTGTTGGCAGGCGGAGTCCCAACCACTGCGCCACCAGGGAAGCCCCCTACACAGTCTTTTAAAAATAAAAGCCCCCTGAAGGTTTCCCCAGGGTCTGATTTTTCTGGGATTGCTGTGTTCTTCCTGTTTTGGATCATCACTTATTGTACAAGCAGAATTTTTGTTCCAAGGGCTTCTTTCCAAAGCTGTATTCCATGAAATCACAGCTCTTTTTCCCATCGACTCTTGGAAGTCTGTCTACTAAAACTCAGGCTTCAGGTATACCAGCCCTGCCCTCTCTACCAGGCGCTGGGAGAAGATACAGAACTTTCCACCAAGATTCCCAACACTCCACCAATTCCTCACAGTTGATAGGAATTGATAAGTCCAGAATAGCAAAGGTTTTTTAAAAAAATATTTATTGCTCCCCTACCAAGTATCAAGTACTGTCTCAGCACTAGAAGTTAGTAGAGAGAAAAATCCCATGCTTATATAGATCTGACATTTTAGTTGTAGACACAGACAACATTAAAATAACCAAATAAGGATTAATGTAATTTTTAGATAGTTAAAAATACTTCCAGAAAAACCATACAGGGCAGGTGATAGAACACATAGGGATGGAGGGGAGTGGATTGGAGGAGTGGTTTGATGAGGTGGTCAGGGGTTTTAATCAAAGCCCGTAGAGTCCTAGAAGAACCATGAATGGTCACTGGAGACTTCCTGACCCCCTTGAAATAGGCGGTGTCTATGTGTTTGCATGCGTGCCTGCATGTGTGTGTGTGTATGCATTTTTTTTCAGAGGAAAAGACCTGTAGGTTTCATCAGACTCTGAGAAGATGCACAAAGGGTAAATAACCATGGCATCGTTCCCTCTGGCCACAGGGGCAGAGAATTATTAGCTAGTTGTCCAACATCCTGCTTTGAATGGGATGCAAGCCTTTCTTTGGTGTCTGGGCAGCCAAGGCCCTCCCTACCAATCCTGGGATCTGGGCCAGAAACAGCCTCCCTCCGGCTCCATCTGGTTGAAGCACCAATGGCAGATGAGAGAGCCAGAGCTCTCGCCTGCGTTCTTGCCTTTCAGCCTCACCAGACACTCGCACCCTTGGGTTAGATGGTGCCAGGCGGGAGTTAAGCCCTCCCGCCCCAGCAGCCCTGTTCCCTCAGCCTCAAGTCACGTGCACATCTCTGCACTCCCCGTGGGGTCATCGCCCCGTCTGGAGTTCTCTTTGCTCCTGACCAGGCTGTCCATATTGCTAAGCAGGCTTCGGAGAGAGAAGCTTTGTTTTCAGCTCTACCGCGGTAGTCTCCTCCTCTGCCTCACGGTCACCTCCCACACGTGCACCCTCTCTCCACCCTCCCTGCTTCTCTCCATAGTAACCGGTTCACTCATTTCTTCTCTGGCATCACTTCATCTCTGAGCAAACCCCCTCTCCCTCTCCTCACGCAATGTCGTCCTGCTTGATCCAGCTTTTGTGGATTCCAGGCCAGAATCAAAAAGCCAAACGATGCTTGTGAATACCATCAGCAGACCCAGCTGGTGTCCCGCCAGCTTTTTGCTCTTTCAGAGTCAGTGGGAAAAAAGCAATAAAAGTACCACTCAACTATCCTGGTTCCTCAGTGTCCCGCCCAGACTTTAGAGACATGCCTCTGGGCGGGGTTGTCCAGTCCCAGGTGGATTAGCAACAGAGGGAGGTGGCCACAGTTGGGGAAGACTCAGCTGTCCCCCGGGAAGGGGCGTCTCTCCCACCTGGCTGTGCCCGCAGCAGTAAATAGCAAAGCTATCCTACCCGCGAGTGCTGGGGAGTCTCCTTGGAGTTGGCTGAGGTTCACATCAGGGTTAGGTGGACATGTTTCGCCTACAGAAGGTTGAGGTTTCCTCTGACATCTTCTCAGTGTTCCAGCTCTCCCCTCTGGCAGGAGGACCCCAAACTCTCTGAGGTTCCTGAAGTTGCCCCCTCACCTTCCTCCTAGCCTCTGGGTGCCAGTTGGCCCATCTCATGGGATCACTGTGAAGATGAAATGAGGTAATGTAGAGGAAGCACACAGTAGGTATGCAGACAGCCCAAGTTCCCATCTCCTCCTTCCCTTCTCTCTGCCTCCCCCAGAGCCATCTCCTCCTCTTTTGGTCACAGTCACTTCACTATGACCAGGCTTCCGTGCGTGGCTCTCTGGGCTATGGGCATCTTAAACAGTCATAGGGATGCAGACTCCCATCCGTACCTGGAGTTCTGATACGACACCTTTCAGGGCCCGGCTTGACAGGGACTGAATCTTATCTGAGGATGGGTGTCTGACACTATGTCCTCCATATTTTCACTGAATGAGTGAATGAATGATTCAAGAAAGATGACAAAAAGCCCAGATTCCCAGGCTGCTGCTTACAGGACTGATTCTATGTGCTGAGTTCTCTGCAGAAGTCTGGGTACCAGGCCAGATTCTGCTCAGAGACCAAGCTGGCCTCACACCTAGGTGACCCATGAGTTATTTCCATGTTGAGAGCATCAGGCCTGGCTGCTTTAGCTCCAGATGTTCTGGGGGAACAAGGAACTCATCACGTGCCAGGCAAAGTCAGCATGTGGTCAGGATGGGTTTCAGTGGCCCTGGAGGAGGCCAGGCCCACCTTCGGGCCACCTCCTTCCATGTCCTGCTGGCTCAAGCAATGGTCCCCGGCCCTCTTTAGAGACCCTGGATAGGCCTGATTGAGGCTTGGGGCTGGATGAAGAACCCATAATAATAAATAATAGAATGACTTGTATTATTTGGGGGGGGAAAAAACAGAAACCTCACTTGCTTGGCTTTCTGGAAGGGGGCAGTTCCTTTTGCTGCTACGGTACACTTTTAAATTAACAAATGGATAAAAGGCCCTTCCTGACATTTCAGCTCATTTCTCACAAGCTCAGAGACCTTCAGGTGAGAGGACACCAAGTAAAGCTTCCTTATGACTTCCTAATAGTTTTTGGCCCAGCCTTTAAGGCCCCTTGCAACCTGCCTACTACTCACATACCCAGTGACCTCTCCCCTCACTAAATCCACACCCGCATGCTCGGCCGTCACCCACATTCGGCCGGCCTGCCATTCACCACTTGGCCAGATGTGCACGTTCATGCCTCTTGGCCTTTATGTATGCTGTTCTTCTTCCTGGGACACTTTTTTTCTGTCCCCTTTACCTTCCTATAGCAGAGCCCCCTCAAAGTCAAATGTCATCCCGTGACACTGGTCCCATCCTGCACTGTATTATCAGAGCACCTCGTGACAACCACTTTTAGAACGTATTTCAATGCACGAAAGTGATCTGTTCAGTTATTTCCTCCCACTGCACTGTGAGCTTCTTGAGGATGGAGCTCTGACATAGTCCGCATGCTCAGCCCTGGGCACCAAGCCTGCCGCGTGCCAAGCACTCTGGAAGCTTCTGCCAGTGGAACACGTGAATGAAAGGAACACGATGTGACATGAAGTGAGAAAGCGCGGCGTGGTCAATATTGGGGGCCTATCAGGGAAGTAATATTTCTTGGGTTTTCTGAAGTAAGTCTCGCTAGAGGAATATGATGATATATGTTGCTGAAATAAAGGGGTCTGAACAAAATCACTAATTCCGAGAGGCCTGCAGGAATCACACCGGCAGCTGCCAGCTGTGAAGGTTGCAGACTTTATAGGGGGCAGCTCTTCCGCAGGGCTGTTCACCGCCCGGTCCTGCAGTCTCCTGCCAGCGGTTGAGACACCTGTACTTACCTACATCCTGCATTTTGATAGCATCCCCTCAGCTTGGCCTTTGGTAGCTTTAAAGGAAGAGGAAGGCCACTGCAGGGTGGGCAGGGAAGCCCAGGAGCCGGCCGATGTTAGCCGTCCATGTCAAGATGCTGGCAAGGGCCTAAGTCCTAGGCGCTAACCTAAAAACAAACAAAAAACAATGCTTCCAGCAGCTAATTGTGTTTTTGTTTACACTTGCGATCCAGCACAGCCTCAGCAGACTGGAGCATTTAGCGAGTTTTATCAGATGGCTCGGCCCACCCAGAACCCAGGCCTGAATTTGAGCCTCTTCCAGTCCCACTAGCACCTGAAGCATGGATGGAAAAGGCTTTGCCTGGGGCAAGAGAGGAGGGGGCACCACTGGGCTGGCCCTCCCCTTCTCAGGCCCCATCGCTGCTCAGTTTCATGGCTGAGGCCAGGCATTCCCTGGCTGAAAGGACCAATCTTCCTGGGAGGGATGGGTGGGGGGCGGTCTTACCTTCTAGGGGGCTGCCTGCTCTGTTTGTATGGTCGTGCCGTCCCAGGCTGAACAAACACCTCACTCCACTTCTCAGCCTGGGACCTTTCCCTGAAACCCAGCCCCTTGCTGAGACCAGCCCACAGGCCTAACCTTTGCTGGGTTTTCCCCAGAGATCCACAACTGTGTCTCTGGCTTCCCAAATGCCCGCAGCTTCCTCCTTCATACTGGACAGATGACATCACAGCCCCTCCGTGGTTAATATTACCCCTGCCTGGAGATCACAGTTGCCAGGTCCCCTCTCCCATCACTGTTTGTCCCTCACGGTGCTTGCTTTTTTCACATACACAAACTCACTGCCTGACATCATAGAATAAATCCGTGTATGAATCTATGTATTGTGGGTCTCCACTAATAGTCTGTGAGTCCTTGAGGGAAGGGAGCTGGGTTTCCTCTCTGAGCTAACCCACTATCTAGGCAGTAGCTGGCCCAGAGGATGCTCTGTGAATGAGTGAATACTCAGGCAACACGATGTCTACCCCTTGAGCCAGAGTTCACTGTGTCCATTTTGCCCCAAGAAAGGTTTGTGTTCTAGGGGACTGGATACTGGCCCTGCACTTGAGTCAGAAAGATGGGATTTGGGTCCAGGCTTCACCACTAGGCATGTGATGTTGGGCAAGTTGAATCTGCTTTCTCAGCGGTGAAGTGGGCTTTGTGCTAGTTCCTTCTTCCCAGGTCCAGATGAGGACTTAGTGTGACAAGTCAGGTGAAGGGCTGAAGACAGTGCCTGGTGCATATGCACAACAGCCGGGAAATGTTGGCTCTAAAATATTTCCCGACACCGTGGTCGGGATGGGGTCGGGGGGGGCAGGGAGTGTGGTCTGCTCAGCTTTCTCTGACCCCCAGGAAGCAGCAGGGGGGCTGCTGGGGAAAGGATGACACATTTCCCAGCCTTATTTCATTTACCCTTGAGGGGACTGAGCAGGCAAAGTTTCTGAGGAAGGTCAACAGTGACTTTGAGGAAAAGTCACTGCCAATCCAGGATGTGGCAAATCCTGGATTCTGACCTGCCTCCTGCCCCTGGGATTGAGTCTGGGTCTTGCCATTCATAAGCTATAATGACTTGAGGAAAGAACCTTCATGTTGCTAAGCCTCGGTTTCCTTCTGTAAACAGTGACCACAGTGCTGTTGAGCCTGCATAGGACTGACTGGGACGATGTGTGTGAAACACACCAGCGAGTCCAGGAGCCCACCATCTGTCAGCAACTGTGTGGAAACTTCAGAAAGTGGGTTCCAGACAAAGAGCGATTTTTTTAACTCCTAGGTAGGCTTAACAGAAGCACCACTGTGTTTTTCTGGGTATTTTCCAGAAAAATCTCCAAACCTTAGTCCAAAGACTTCTGTTCCAGGTACTATGCAGCCAGCCAACAACCCTCCGGGCTGTGCTGGACTCTCTGGGGGCAACAGGGAAGAGGAAGACCCCATCTCGCAATATTTCAAACCCTCACCAGCAAAAAGATTACGACTTGCCGAAGGCTCAGATGACAGCCTTTTTTTTTTAGCAATATTTTTTAATGAAAACATACACATTTTTTAGACATAATGCTATTGCACACTTAATGGACTACAGTAGAATGTAAACATAACTTGTACGTGCATGAGAAACCAAAAAAATTCATGTGACTCGCTTTACTGCAATATGTGCTTTGTTGCAGTGGTCTGGAACCAAACCCATGATATCTCAGAGGTATGCATGTATTTGAACTGGACAAGTTACTTAACTTCTTTGTGCCTCAGTTTCCTCACCTATAAAATGAGTTACTAGTAATCCTTAACCTAATAGAGTTCTTATAAGTGTTCAATGATTTAATAAAAATAAACCCTTGCATATAGAAATTGCCCCAAAAGGGGTTGTCCAGTAAATGGACGACACGTTAGGATAGGAAGGGAGTTGGGGATTGAATATGGAGTGGCCAGATGGTGAGTGGCCGCCAAAGGGGGACAGCGGTGTCCTATGCCTGGGGAAGTCCCAGGGCAATTTGCTGCAGGCCTGGCTTTCCCAAATGATGCAGGGGTCTCTGCTCCCAGCCTAGCCCCCTTCCTTCTGAAGGGAGGAAGGGAACAAAAGGGTTCAAGCTAATGAGCAAATAATAGGACCACTTATTAAGTATTTATAACATGCCAGGCATTACCTCACAGAACCCTACAGCAACCAGAGAGGTAGATAACATTATTCCCATCTCAAAGATGAGGAAACTGAGGCTCAGAGAGGTTAAGTCACATGCCCAAAGTCACACAGCTGATAAACGGCCACGCTAGGGATTAAATTGAGGTCTGCCTCTCCTCTGAGCCCCTGCTCTTTCAATAAAGAAATAAAAACTTAAAGGCTAAGGGCAGAGCGCTTGGGTTCTGCCTTGTCACCCACCCCTTCACGGGATCCTTCCCTTTGAGAATAGATTGCCTGAAGGTGTCCTGGAGCTGAGGAAAAGAGCATCAAACCGCCTGATCTGACAGGCACCGACAGCGGGCTGGGATGTAAATATGTGTGTGAAGCCCGCTGGGTCTCCTGAGTCGTGAATCAGCCAGGCTGAGGCTGCCGGTCACACAGCCTGAGCAGCAGTGATTTGCACAAGTACAGAGCTGACTTAATGCCCGGAGGAGCCTTTGCTCTTCTCCTGGAGGATGCTCAGGGCTGCACCAGCAGGACTTGGACCTTAAAGCCTGATGTCAGTCCTCACTGGTTGCCTGGAGCACATCAGTGTTTCTAGCACCCTGTGTCTGTTTTCCAAGGAGAAAAAAATCCCCTCCTTTCCCCTAGGCTCTCCTTCCAGTTGGAGAGCTACAGGCAGGGGAGGGAAGGCTTTCTGAAAAAACCGAGCTGGGTCAGATGAGGCAGAAAGACTGTTCCAAGCAGCGGGAGTAGTTAGTGCAAAGGTACTGTGGCACCACTGAGCTTGGCGTGTTTGGGAACACGACTTGTGCCCAGTCTGGCAGAGGAGGCTGAGAAGCAAGGGACCCTGTATGCCAACACAGTGGCAGGGGATGCAGAGTGGGGGTGAGGATAGGAGAGCTGTTACTGTAAGCATTTACAGAAGCTTAGATTCCTAGGATCTCAGGATCATGGGCGTTAGCATCTGAGAATCACAGACTCTAGAGATACTGGACTCATAAAGTCTTGGGCTCTCCTTCATGAGATTTTGATCATGAATTTTCTGAGCTAGGCAACACTCTTAACCTCTCCAAGTCTTGCACAGAATAAGTTAGAAGTTAGCACCAAAATTCTGGTTGGCCTGTGACTTAACTGCTAATGGCAACTGTCCTTCCCCAGTGCCGGCACGTAGGCCTGGCCTTCCTGGGATCACCTTTGCCTTATGGGACACCAAGAGAGCCTGTTCTTAGCTTAGATTTAACCTGTGGTTAAAGGCTGGAGTCCAGCATTTCCAAGGCTTTGAGTTCTTGGTCACGTCCTCCCTAGAAGCTCACAGAGAGCTTACCTACCTAGTACTCCTGAGCTGGAGCAGCTGGGCTGGAGCAGTGTCTACTCTGCCTGGACACCTGGCATTAATCACTCATCATGGTATTTTTAATAAGTCTTGGGATTCCTGCTGAAAACCATCAGAGCAGCAGGAGTATTTTATGCCCTTCAAGCAATTTCACAGCATCTGGGCTGCTTCCCACCTTTACTTTACAGGGGTTTCCTCCTCACATGGCCCCAGGGAGTGCAAAGGCAAGCTGGCCCCTTTCCAAGGTCATTTAGTCCGTGAAGACAACTGAGTTCTATTAGTCTATTTTTCTCATTTTCATTTGCTGAATCACTCACAGTGGATAAATAGAGAGCGGGGTAGACTAGAGAGCCTGGCACTCTGGCCCTGGGGGAAGAAGAGCTGGGTTCTCTTCCTGGCTGTGCTGATTTGGACAAGTCTGGGTGTGTCAGGAGCAAAGAGGGCATGAGCATTCAGAAGTTGCTTCCTGGAGCTGAAGACAGATTCAGGCAACCTTATGTCCCCGGCGCCACATTGGATTCCCTGGGCATGATTGCACTGTGAATCCAAAGGTAGGTAGCAAGCACCCAGACTTAGGCCCTCCTCCCTCATTTATTGATCTTGCTTGCTCCAGGATTTGTATCCCAGAGAAATTGGATTTTGTGTGTAAATACTCTATTGGCCCTCCCATTAAAAGGAAGCTGCGTTTGTCAGTCTAATTCCTTCCCTTGGGTTCTAAGCCTACATAGTTGTAAAAAGAGGACATTTTCCTCCATAAATGAATCTGTGATCATAGGATGCTGTTGAAGCCTGGGACATGTAGCTCCTTTGGCAGGCTGTGGGACAGAGGGACAAATAGCAAAGTCTTTAGAATCAGGCAGATCTGAGTTTGAATCCCTGCTCATTCCTTACCGTCTGTGTCATTTTGGGCGTGTCAGTTCAAGTCTGATCCTCGAGTTTTCTCCTTTGTCATTTGGAGATAATAATATGTGGGATTAAGGACATGGACTCAAGCCAGGGTGCCTGGGTTTGCATCCCAGCCCCACCCCTTCTAGCTCTGTGAAACTGACCGAATTCTTCCACCTCTGTGCTGTGGTTTCCTAATCTATGGAGTGGGCATAATAATACTGCCTACCTTGAGTAGTATCATGGTTGTTGAGAGGATTGAATGAGTCATATATAAACCTGGTTTGGAACAGTACCTGGAACATGGTAAGCACCAAATAAATCCCCATTAGCTATAAAGCACCAAATAAATCCCCATTAGCTATCATTGTTTGTAGGGTGGTAGTGAGATTTCAGTATGATGAGAATCTAGAATAATGTACGGTACTTCATGTGTGCTTAATATGTAATTGCTGAATGAATGAATAAAGAATGGGATGGACAGATGTAAGGCACTGAGCACAGTACCCATTATATAATAAGTGAAGGGAAGCACCCACAGAACCACAGCCTTTCTGCCTTGGCTACTAGAGCCCGTGTGCTGGGACTGACCTGGGCTGTTGCCAGCTGATCATGCGCATCCTTTCCCAACTCTGCACATCTCTTCCCAACTTGAAGTCAGTGGCATCCGGTTAGTAGCCTGAAATCAGCTATGGTAGGAGGGCATTTACACTGTAGACATTGGCAAATGTTACAAATCAGGTTTTTGTTTGTTGAGAGAGAGAGAGAGAGAGGGAGAGAATGTTAAACCTTGATTAGCACCCGACACACATCCCTGACTGTCCAAGGGACCATTTTTACATCATCTGCCACAATCATCTTTAGAAACCAGTTCTGACCATTTTGTTGCAGGTTATGGGATCTTTGGGAAAATAAGTCATTTGGGAGCAGATAAGAAGGTGTTAGTGGATGTTGAGAGCCTGGCTTCGGAGACCCCACTAAATGAAGAGTGCATATTTCATGTGGGTTTTGGTGGTCACTAACGGCTGGCTATGACACAAAAGAGTACTCCCAGAAACAAATGGCTGGGTCTGTTAGGTGATAATTCTGGAACTTGGAATGGCTGAATTAATGCTTGGAACTTCCCAGGAAGATTGTGTCTTCCCAGGAAGACACTCCGCCTGGACCCTGTAGCCGTACTGTATATGCCATCTGTGCAGCTCCTAGGGGGAGCCTTTCTCCAAGTCCCGAGTAAGGAGAACTCTTTAGGTTCATTCCAGATCTACTTCAGTATGAATTGACTTTGAAGAAGTGCAGCTATTAAAAGGGGCTGGCCAGAAGTGCAACTGTTAAGTATATGGGACAGAAGAAGGAGCTGGTTGGAAGGCATTTATAAACTCCCCAGGGTTTGAAAGCTTGTCTGGAGTGATCTTAAAGAAAGAGCAATCCACAAAACAAGGCTGCCCCTGGGCTGGGGTCTCAGGCTGGTCTATACTTCTGGGGTCACAGCTGTCCAAACCCAGCTCACCATCATTCATCAGTAGGACAAACTGAGTCCACAGTCGCCCTCCAGATTCTTCAGGAGGGCGGTGGGTGTGGGCTGGCATCTGTTTTATTTTTTTGATCCCCAAGTGAGTGGATGATCAGCTAGTTTTGACAACCATTACATCCTAATGAATAATCTCTCTTTTAAAGTGTGTTGACACATCATTTGTGTTTCAGTGGCCCTAAGTGGCTTTAGAGGAAAGCCAGTTAATCTTCTGATCTGAGGAGGACCAGCTACTATTCATTCTTAGAGGAATAAACAGAAATGTGCTGTGCTTTTAATCTTCAAATTAGCACCATTGGCGACTAGCAATTATCAGCACTTCTCAGCGGGGGTGTTTACCCTCTCCTCCCAGGCAACTGGAGGAAGGGGGTGGCAACTCGAATGCAGGCTGGGCTTTGGGGGACAGCATTGAGCTAGAGGCAGAGCTGGAGGGCTGAAAATGGGGGCGTGGGGAGAGGGGACAAAAGGCAGTGCCTTGCGCAGAGAACAGCTGGGGACCTACAAGGGACAGTCCAAACCAAAGATGGCCACGTAGAGAAACCAAGTGCTAAGTGAAGGGCTTCCAATGGAGGGCAGCAAGATGGAGCCCATGAGTTTGGGAGAATGAAGAGAAAAACTATCTGGCCAGGTAGTGGGGGAGCCTTTCTCAGAGTCTCTATTATGGGCTGAAACTACACATAATTCTAGAGGAGACTCCTTTCCCACCTGTTACGAAGCCGATCTTCATTTATTTCAGTTGTTACCAAGCTTGGCTGCCCCTCAGAATCTCACAGGGAGTTTATACCTATTACAGAATCCTTTTATAGGGGCAACCCCTACTCAGCTCCAGCCAGTTGTTTTCAAGCAGGATTGCCTTGCAAGCCAAAGAAATATGTCTCTGAGTAGATGCAGCCCCAGAGCTGCCAGTCTGAAAACTCATACGTGCTCAGATTTCCAGAATGGGACCTCCATTAACTAAGAGCTCTGCAGGGTTTCTTGGCACTGCTGACGCTTTTAACTGGATAACTTTTGATCATGGCGGTCTGTGCTGTGCATTGTAGGATGTTTAGCAGCAGACATGCCCAGGAGCACCGTGCCAGTTGTGACAATCAAAACTGTCTCCAGATATTGCCAGATATCCCCTCAAGGGATGAGAATGTGGCAAAATCGCCCCCAGTTGAGAACCACTGGGCTAGGAAAGTAACAGAATATAGGTCTTCTAGCTTCTGACTTCGGCTCGTGCCCCTCTGTCTTCCCACCAACTGCACCAAGCACTGCTTCTCAGGCCCAGGAGGCCCAGTCATTTACAAGCCCTCAGTGTCAGGGAGCACTGAGTCAGTGCCTGAGATTCTTTTTCAAACATCTCCCCCTCGGGCTTCCCTGGTGGCGCAGTGGTTGAGAGTCCACCTGCTGATGCTGGGGACACGGGTTCGTGCCCTGGTCCGGGAAGATCCCACATGCTGCGGAGCGGCTGGGCCCGTGAGCCATGGCCGCTGAGCCTGCGTGTCCGGAGCCTGTGCTCCACAATGGGAGAGGCCACAACAGTGAGAGGCCCGTGTACCGCAAAAAAAAAACCAACACAAAACCTCCCCTCTCTTGCCCCTGTTCCCCATTCTGTCTCCCTGCATCCTTTTCCTCCTCCTTCCCTCCCTCTCCCTTTGTTTCGCTCTCTCTCCCCCCATCTCTACCCAGTCCCCTTTCTGTGTGGGGTACATCACATGCCGTTTAAACATCCAGTAGTAGGAACGCTCCATAAGTCCTGTCCTGTTCACAGCTACAGGCACAGCAGCTAGATCAGTACCTGGTACAGAGTGCGTGCTCAATGTTTGTTGAACGAATGAATGGGTGGCCTCTCCCTTCATTCCTACTCCCCCCAAACCTAGAGCAGACATGGGAAATGATCATCCGATCACTGAGAGGTTGAGGGACTGGACCTGGTTCTCCGTGGCACGGCTGAGCAGGCTGTTTTACAAGGATGCCTGTGCAGTCACTTTGCAAAGAATGAAGCCCCATCGGCTGTCAGTTTCCTGATCCTTTTTTTTTTTTCCTTTATGCAAGAGATAAAGAGGATCTCATTAGGTGTTTAAATCAGATGAACAGCCATTGTTACCAGACTTCTGCTCAGCCTGCATTATGTTTCTTTTAGGGTAACCCCACAGAGCGCATTGCTTTTTATGGGAGGGGTACAAGGGGCACATATAGGGAGGGAAGAAAGGGCTCTGTTTGACCAGGCTGGTGAATTTTGCATTTTTACTTGGCGTCTAAGTCTGAAGGGGGAAGAATAGCAGCTTGCACTTAGCTGGCTCTGAGGGGAGGCACCACCTGGCGATGGTGGGGAGTGGCCTGTGACCTCCTAAGAGAAGAATGGTGTTTCATCAGCATGGCTTCCGGGAGCCCCGATTTACAGAGGTCGTTCAGATGTCAGCAGAGCAGGGATTTGTGGGCAGCAGGAGATGACTGGAGGAGCAACACAAGCAGGATGATACCTGGCCCCATGCAGGGTGCAAATTGTATTTCTCTGTCAACATTGGCTAGTTACAGCTCTGCCATTGATTCTAAATTTGACAAAGTCACAGAGGGCAGAACCCCTACCTCCACTTTCCCCAACACATTAAAACAAACATGAAATACAGCCTTCCCCTTCTTTCCACAATTATACTCTTGTCCAGCTCTTACCAAGACACTTTATTAAAAGTTATAGATATTTCAAAAGACAGTTTAGTGTAGCTACCAAAGGGGGAAAAAAAAGGTAAAAGACAATGCAGCTTTTAGACTAGAGCTTGAAAATCAAAGCTTTAGCAGAAGTAGACAAGCAAAATTGCTGATAGAACCCTGTCGTTTGTCATTATATTGGTCTCTGAGCTTCCTGGCAGCCTTGGCAAAAAGGTAAATATGACAGGTTATGTGTTTGTGTTTAGGTATAAAGAAAACCACAAGTTCTTTATACGTTTTTCTTGAGCTAAATTCTGAGAGGTATTTATCATATATATACTATGCAATAGGAAATATCTTACACAATGTTTTTCCAGCAAATGGAGAAGTCCTTTTGATATAGTTCTTTCTTGCTTTGGCAACTGGCAAAAGTTAAAGGAAAACATGAAAATCTAATTAAGTAAATGGACTTTGCAAAGACTGAGCCAGTGTTATCCAGGGTATTTCAGGCCTTAAAAATTTTTTTTAATAGCAGTTGTTTGGTTAAGTCTAAGTGAATCCCTCTCTTCTAACCAGTAGCTAATATTTGGGATGCAGCTGGCTGAGAACAGAATTTTTTTTCCTGGCTGATCTACCAGAAAACTTTATTCTAGTTCACTATTAACAGAGCTCAGAGGTACAAGGGGGCAGGCAGCTCCTACGAGAAGCAAAGCCTTTTCATCTCTCGCTACCACCTTCTAAGCTGGCTCTTCTGCGTCTGATTTCACTTCCTGCGCGTCAGGAGTTCACAATCTTATTTTAACCCCAGCACCGTTCCAGGACAATAGATCCTGTTTGGCTAGACTTTGTGTATAGCAAACCACCCCAGAAATTCATGGCTTAAAACAACACCCATTCCCTGGCTCACTGGCTGCCTCTGCAATAAGGGCAGCTTGTCTCTGTTCTACGATGCCAGCTAGGATATCATTCATATGTTTGCAACCTACTGGTGGTTGAAGGAGCCAAGATGGCCTCACATGTGTAGGGCCTCAGTGGGTGGCCTAAAGGACTGGGGACTCCCTGGACCACTCATCCTCTAGGAGGCTGGCTCCAGCTGCCTTACTTAGGGTAGCAAGAGAGTGAAAGCAGAAGCTGCAAGGGCTTCTAAAGCCTAGGCCTGGAATTTGCACAGGTCCCGCTAGCTGCATCCTGTCGTCCCAGGGTCAGCTGAGATTCAGTGTGCAAAGCGGCCACCCAGGATGTGAACTCATTGAGGTGGGATTCGTGGGAGATCACTTGGTGGCAATGACCCACAGCCCTGTCCCATCAACACCTCAGTAACAGTGGTCCCCATGGGCAGTGATTCTCACCTGGGGGATGGGGAAGGAGACCAGGGAACAGGTCTGTCCTCCCCGGCGGCAGGGAGGGGGGTCATTTGGTACTAGCCCTGTTCTCATTCCAAGTTCTGTGTACTCACCACTTAACGGCCACCATCAAAAGCCCAAATATCAGGCTTTATGAGCTCTACTTAAAATTTCAGAAAGGATATATGGAGAGTGGACCTTTGAAGTGATGAAACAGTAAGCATTTCCTCCTGGCAGCCACACTCGAAGACCTTGTAAGCGTGGGGTACGCTGAGCTACACCACTGTACTGCCAACTTCCTGCCATTTGTGAGACAGCGGCATCCCCAGGCCTCCCCAGTCAGGGGCACCAACAGGAGAGCATGAGGTCGTTTTCTTATTGGCTAGAGTGAGATGCACTGCGTGTTGGTGGTGACCCAAAAGTCAGCTGAATTTTCTCCAAGCTGGATGAGAACGCCTGACAGCCCCCACTGAACCTAGCTTCAGACAAGGGTCACGCTATTTAAAAGGGTGAATTGAATGACAGCAAAAGGCATGTGCACACCACTTCTGCACACCACTTCTGAAAGCTGAAGGGCTCTATAACAAAGACACTGGATAACAGAATCAGGGGAAAAACATTTTTACTTTAGAGAAACATTGTAAATCTTTAAAAAGATTGGATTTAAGGGGAGTAAATGAAAGATCCTGTTTTGGCTCAGAGCACAGGAGTACATGCATGCACACACACAAGCATCCATGAAGAGATGGGGTGGAGGAGGCCTGACTTAGCAGCACCGTGTGAAAAGAATCTGTTAAGTGTGTGTGTCTAGTAAGGTCAATTTGTGTCAAAAGTAGGCAGAGTTAATGTGACCTTAAGCTATTAAGATATTGATGGGTGTATGGATGCTAGATTAAGGGAGGTGAATAGTTCCCTCTATTCTATATAGCTCAGTTTACTCCAAAAAAAAAACCAGGCCAATTTCTAGCTTCATAATTTAAAAGTGTTAGAGAAAAACTAACATATTTAGGGAGAAGTGCAACACGATAAAAGAACTTGAACTCACGAGATAAGGAGGAAATACAAGGAAGAACTGAAGACATTTGACCTAGAGAAATTCTCAGCAAGGTCTTAAGGATGGTCTTCAGCTCTAAAGCGTTGCCAAGTGGAAAAGGGACTTGATCTGCCTTCTATGGCCCCCAAATAAGTCTTGGACCAATGAGTGGAAGGTTGAGGGACTGTGGCACTTGGAGGGTAAAGAAAAACGAACATCTAATAGCTGGAATAGATTGCACAGAGCTCTCCGTCATCGCAGGGGCTGGACGATCACTCGTCGGGATACACAGAGGGCATTCAAACCTTAGATGGGTAATTGGTTCAAAATGAACTTTCAAATCCTGTCTGACTCTGAGGTCTTGGGATTTACAGGAACTTGCCCAAGGTCACAGAGCGAGGTAGTAGCTGTCCAGCACAGAAGTTTCCTTCCTCCCTGTCAGCATGTTTCCCTCGGATTCACAGTCTCCTCATCTCCTTGATGATTAACTCAAGCAGTGGTGCACAAAGCAGCCTAGGGACCACAGCTTACCCACCCATCCAGACTTATTTGTTTGGCCAGCATCACGTGGTAAAAGGCTTGAAATCAATATCTGTAGGAAGGCGCACCAACTCCGGCTCCACGCTCCATTGCCTTCCCTGGGCGTGAGGCCACTGCACACATTTGTGTCTCCTGGCCCCTGTGGCCTCGCTTCTTGCACACTTTGGACCTAGGGGCAGGGCAGAGCAGGAAGAGGTGGTCCTGGACCAGAGCCTATGAAGAGGGCCTTGTCAGCCAGAGATGGATCCCCCAATTTCTAGGGACAGTCAGCTCCCCCATCTCTTACAACTCCCAGTATGGTAGAAACTACGAAAAGGAGAGAAAGTGCTATGCACTTTTCACACATGTCAATCCCATTTCATCCTCATAACAACCATGTCAGTTTCCTAGGGCTGCAAAGCACAAAGTACCACAGACTGGGTGACTTAGCATAAATTTATTGCCTCACAGTCCTGGAGGCTAGAAGTCCAAAATCAAGGTGCTCCCGCTAAAGGTGGTAGGGAGGGATCTGCTCCAGGCCCCTCCCAGCTACTGGTACCCTCAGATGTGGCTTGGCTGCTAGATGGCCATCTTCTCTTTATGTCTCTCCACACTGTCTTACTTCTGTGTATGTCTGTCTCTGTGTCCAAATCTCCCCCTTTTATAAGAACACCAATCGTATTAGATTAGGACCTAATGACCTATCTTAACTTGGTTAAATCTGTAAAGATTCTATTTCCAAATAAGGTTGTATTCTGAGGTCTGGGGGTTATTAGAATTCAGCATATCCTTTGTGGGGAAACAATTCAATCCATAACAGTCCACTCTCCGATCCCCCCCAATTCGTATCCTTCCCACGTGCAAAATACATTCACTGCGTCTGAACATCCCCATGGACATCAAGAACTAGTAACAGGTCACAATGATAATACATGGAAAGCAGAATTAAAATGCAGTGTTTGTGGTGGGTGTTTTTTTGGTATAAATTTATTTATTTTTGGCTGCATTGGGTCTTCGTTGCTGCACGTGGGCTTTCTCTAGTTGCGGCGATCGGAAGCTACTCTTCGTTGTGGTGTGCAGGGTTCTCATTACGGTGGCTTCTCTTGTTGCAGAGCACGGGCTCTAGGAACACGGGCTTCAGTAGTTGTGGCATGCGGGCTCTGTAGTTGTGGCTCGCGGGCTCTAGAGCGCAGACTCAGGTGTTGTGGCGCACGGGCATAGTTGCTCTGCGGCATGTGGGATCTTCCCGGACCAGGGCTCGAACCCATGTCCCCTGTGTTGGCAGGCAGATTCTTAACCACTACACCACCAGGGAAGTCCAAAATGCAGTGTTGTTGACTCCGAAAGCTGTCCTCTTTCTACTACACTGTGCTCCTGCCATGAGGTGCACCTACCATGTGCCAGGACCTGTGCCAGCTGCCTCATGCCCTTTTCTCACTCCTAGTGGGCTGCCTGTCTGGCAAGGCCCCAGACTGGGCACCAAGGGACACGCAGGGCTCAGCCCAGGTGGGTCTGTCCCAGGGCCTGGGAGTGGGCAGGCTGGGAAATGGGGGGAGGGGCGATTGGAAATTAAGTCCTGGGAAGGTGCTGTGGTCGGAGGTGGGTGAATGTGGCCCACTCAGGCCATCATCTGGGGAGAAGGGGGGCACATAGGGTGTTGCCTGAGCTGCTAAGGAAAACACAATGAATGTGGCTACTCAGGCCCTGTTCTGCTGCTGCAGGCCCCATATACAGTTATGAAGAGGCAGGGGAATCAGATGCTTAGCCAGGCCCAGAGACAGCCAGCAACAACCCAATGCCAGCCACTTTCATAGACACAGCTCTTGGTCATCCACTTCCTGGAAAGGTGATGTCCAGGCGAGGAGTGGGTCCTGGGCTATGGTCTTTGCAGATGGAGCTTTCTCAGGGGATTAGAGGAGGACTGGTGGAGAGCACTGAGGAAGAAGGAAGTCCCTCAATAGATGAGAAGAAAGGGGCTTTTGAGCTCATTAGACCTGGCTTGAACTGAACTCCCACTCACAAGCTGCATGGCATTGGACACATTGATCAACCCTTCTGAGCTGCGTTTTCCCAGGGGCTTGTTGTGAAGATTAAATGCCCATTCTAACTGTGTGTGAGGCACGTGACCCTCTTCGTGTTGCTGGACTCAGTAAATACTGTTTTTGCCTCTATTTTTTTTTTTTTTTTTACATCTAGAAAGTTCTCAGCTATGATTTTGTTTTTTGGGTTTTTTTGAATTTTATTTTATTTATTTTTTTATACAGCAGGTCCTTATTAGTCATCAATTTTATACACATCAGTGTATACATGTCAATCCCAATCGCCCAATTCATCACACCACCATCCCCACCTGCTGCCGCTTTCCCCCCTTGGTGTCCATACATTTGTTCTCTACATCTGTGTCTCAATTTCTGCCCTGCAAACTGGTTCATCTGTACCATTTTTCTAGGTTCCACATATATGTGTTAATATACGATATTTGTTTTTCTCTTTCTGACTTACTTCACTCTGTATGACAGTCTCTAGATCCATCCACGTCTCAACGAATGACCCACTTTCGTTTCTTTTTATGGCTGAGTAATATTCCATTATATGTATGTACCACATCTGCTTTATCAATGGACATTTAGGTTGCTTCCATGACCTGGCTATTGTAAATAGTGCTGCAATGAACATTGGGGTGCATGTGTCTTTTTGAATTATGGTTTTCTCTGGGTATATGCCCAGTAGTGGGATTGCTGGATCATATGGTAATTCTATTTTTAGTTTTTTAAGGAACCTCCGTACTGTTCTCCGTAGTGGCTGTATCAACTTACATTCCCACCAACAGTGCAAGAGGGTTCCCTTTGCTCCACACCCTCTCCAGCATTTGTTGTTTGTAGATTTTCTGATGATGCCCATTCTAACTGGTGTGAGGTGATACCTCATTGTAGTTTTGATTTGCATTTCTCTAATAATTAGTGATGTTGAGCAGCTTTTCATGTGCCTCTTGGCCATCTGTATGTCTTCTTTGGAGAAATGTCTGTTTAGGTCTTCTGCCCATTTTTGGATTGGGTTGTTTGCTTTTTTAATATTGAACTGCATGAGCTGTTTATATATTTTGGAGATTAATCCTTTGTCCATTGATTCGTTTGCAAATATTTTCTCCCATTCTGAGGGTTGTCTTTTCGTCTTATGTATGGTCTCCTTTGCTGTGCAAAAGCTTTCAGGTTTCATTAGGTCCCATTTGTTTATTTTTGTTTTTATTTCCATTACTCTAGGAGGTGGATCAAAAAAGATCTTGCTGTGATTTATGGCAAACAGTGTCCTTCCAATGTTTTCCTCTAAGAGTTTTATAGTGTCCGGTCTTACATTTAGGTCTCTAATCCATTTTGAGTTTATTTTTGTGTATGGTGTTAGGGAGTGTTCTAATTTCATTCCTTTACATGTAGCTGTCCAGTTTTCCCAGCACCACTTATTGAAGAGACTGTCTTTTTCCATTGTATATCCTTGCCTCCTTTGTCATAGATTAGTTGACCATAGGTGCTTGGGTTTACCTCTGGGCTTTCTATCTTGTTCCATTGATCTATCTTTCTGTTTTTGTGCCAGTACCATATTGTCTTGATTACTGCAGCTTTGTAGTATACTCTGAAGTCAGGGAGTCTGATTCCTCCAGCTCCGTTTTTTCCCCTCACGACTGCTGTGGCTATTCGGGGTCTTCTGTGTCTCCACAGAAATTTTAAGATTTTTTGTTCTAGTTCCGTAAAAAATGCCATTGGTAATTTGATAGGGATTGCATTGAATCTGTAGATTGCTTTGGGTAGTATAGTCATTTTCACAATATTGATTCTTCCAATCCAAGAACATGGTATATCTCTCCATCTGTTGGTATCACCTTTAATTTCTTTCATCAGTGTCTTATAGTTTTCTGCATACAGGTCTTTTGTCTCCCTAGGTAGGTTTATTCCTAGGTATGTTATTCTTTTTGTTGCAATGGTAAATGGGAGTGTTTCCTTAATTTCTCTTTCAGAGTTTTCATCATTAGTGTATAGGAATGCCAGAGATTTCTGTGCATTAATTTTGTATCAGCTTTCTTCTGATTTCCATTTGCATGGAATATCTTTTTCCATCCCCTCGCTTTCAGTCTGTATGTGTCCCTAGGTCTGAAGTGGGTCTCTTGTAGACAGCATATATATGGGTCTTGTTTTTGTATCCATTCAGCAAGCCTGTGTCTTTTGGTTTGAGCATTTAATCCATTCACGTTTAAGGTAATTATTGCTATGTATGTTCCTATGACCATTTTCTTAATTGTTTTTCGGTTTGTTTTTGTAGGTCCTTTTATTCTCTTGTGTTTCCCACTTAGAGAAGTTCCTTTAGCATTTGTTGTAGAGCTGGTTTGGTGGTGCTGAATTCTCTTAGCTTTTGCTTGTCTGTAAAGCTTTTGATTTCTCCATCGAATCTGAATGAGATCCTTGCCAGGTAGAGTAATCTTGGCTGTAGTTTCTTCCGTTTCATCACTTTAAGTATATCATGCCACTCCCTTCTGGCTTGTAGAGTTTCTGCTGAGAAATCAGCTGTTAACCTTATGGGAGTTCCCTTGTATGTTATTTGTTGTCTTTCCCTTGCTGCTTTCTATAATTTTTCTCTGTCTTTAATTTTTGCCAATTTGATTACTATGTGTCTCGGCATGTTTCTCCTTAGGTTTATACTGTATGGGACTCTCTGCACTTCCTGGACTTGGGTGGCTATTTCCTTTCCCATGTTAGGGAAGTTTTCGACTATAATCTCTTCAAATATTTTCTCAGGTGCTCTCTCTCTCTCTTCTCCTTCTGGGACCTCTGTAATGTGAATGTTGTTGCGTTTAATGTTGTCCCAGAGGTCTCTTAGGCTGTCTTCATTTCTTTTCATTCTTTTTCCTTTATTCTGTTCTGTAGCAGTGAATTCCACCGTTCTGTCTTCCAAGTCACTTATCCGTTCTTCTGCCTCAGTTATTCTGCTATTGATTCCTTCTAGTGTAGTTTTCATTTCAGTTATTGTATTCTTCGTCTCTGTTTGTTTGTTCCTTAATTCTTCTAGGTCTTTGTTAAACATTTCTTGCATCTTCTCAATCTTTGCCTCCATTCTTTTTCCAAGGTCCTGGATCATCTTCACTATCATTATTCTGAATTCTTTTTCTGGAAGGTTGCCTATCTCCACTTCATTTAGTTGTTTTTCTGGGTTTTTATCTTGTTCCTTCATCTGGTACATAGCCCTCTGTCTTTTCATCTTGTCTATCTTTCTGTGAATGTGGTTCTTGTTCCACAGGCTGCAGGATTGTAGTTCTTCTTGCTTCTGCTGTCTGCCCTCTGGTGGATGAGGCTATCTAAGAGGCGTGTGCAAGCTTCCTGATGGGAGGGACTGGTGGTGGGTAGAGCTGACTGTTGCTCTGGTGGGCAGAGCTCAGTAAACTTTAATCCGCTCGTCTGCTGATGGTGGGGCTTAGTTTCCTCCCTGTTGGTTGTTTGGCTTGAGGCAACCCAACACTGGAGCCTACGGGCTCTTTGGTGGGGCTCATGGCAGACTCTGGGAGGGCTCACGCCACAGAGTACTTCCCAGAACTTCTGCTGCCAGTGTCCTTGTGTGCACGGTGAGCCACAGCCACCCCCTGCCTCTGCAGGAGACGTTCCAACACTAGCAAGTAGGTCTGGTTCAGTCTCCCCTGGGGTCACTGCTCCTTCCCCTGGGTCCTAATGCTCACACTAGTTTGTGTGTGCCCTCCAAGAGTGGAATCTCTGTTTCCTCCAGTCCTGTTGAAGTCCTGCATCAAATCCCACTAGGCTTCAAAGTCTGATGCTCTAGGAATTCCTCCTCCCATTGCCGGACCCCCAGGTTGGGAAGCCTGACGTGGGGCTCAGAACCTTCACTGTAGTGGGTGGACTTCTGTGGTATAAGTGTTCGCAAGTCTGTGAGTCACCCACCCAGCAGTTATGGGATTCGATTTTACTGTGATTGCACCCCTCCTACCGTCTCATTGTGGCTTCTCCTTTGTCTTTGGGGTATCTTTTTTGGTGAGTTCCAGTGTCTTCCTGTCGATGATTGTCCAGCAGCTAGTTGTGATTCTGGTGTTCTCACAAGAGGGAGTGAGAGCACGTCCTTCTACTCCGCCATCTTGGTT
This sequence comes from Aethalodelphis obliquidens, assembly GCF_003676395.1. NCBI lineage: Eukaryota > Metazoa > Chordata > Mammalia > Artiodactyla > Delphinidae > Aethalodelphis > Aethalodelphis obliquidens. The sequence goes on from NW_020837958.1 coordinate 33,957,063, forward strand.
CAGGTCCTTTGCCTCTATTTTTCCCTTCAAAGCTGAGCTTGGAAATGCCAAGGAAGACCTGGGGCAGGGACTGGCTCCTCTTGCCTGTCTCTGGGGGTCAGCTCACCCTGAGAGTGTGAATGTGTTGATTGCCCCAGCCCTCAGTGTGCTAACGGTGCATTTTCTCCCTCACAGAGGAGCTGAAGGAGAAGCTGTCAGAGTATGTGGACAAGGTGAACGGCCAGAAGCCAGGCTTCATCAAGGTCGTGCGGCACAGCAAGCAGGAAGGCCTTATCCGCTCCAGGGTCAGTGGTTGGAGGGCCGCCACTGCCCCCGTAGTGGCACTCTTTGATGCCCATGTGGAGTTCAATGTGGGCTGGTAAGTGCCCATCGGGAGCTGAGGAGGATGAGTCCCAATGTGTTCCAGGGGCTGTGGCTCAAATGGGTGCAAAGCCTGCTGAGATCGCAGTCACGATGGGGGAGAGGAGAGATCTGGGTGTACGGGTGACCAGGCCACAGGGCTGGCCCTTCAAGGTAGGGGAGGGTCAGGGATCAACAGGTCAACACACAGTGTCTCAAGTGTTGGTGGCATCAGGTGTGACTCACGCTGGTGTGGTCCTCTAGGAGACGTGATGGGAGAGAGGGGTAAATGCTAAGGGCAAAGTGAGAGTTCCAGCCCAGCTAAGGACCAGGATGCGACCCCCGGGAAATGGAGAGCTGGACCAGACACAAGGCAGAAGCCCAACCCCAAAGACAGGAACAGGACCGAGGGGGCAAAGGGAGCCAGGGTGACTTGACGTTGTCACAGGTGCCCTGGGATCCCCCAGATGCCAGGCCAGAGGTAGCACAGAACCTCAGATTCTTTCTACTGGTAAAACTAGGTCTAGAAAATCTTTCCTTCTCTGTCCAGGGCTGCTCAGTGGCTTCAGCCAGGCAGGTACAGGGTACCTGACACCAGCATCCCTGCAGGCTGGAGGGCGTCCTATGGCCCACTGTGTGTGGCTTTGCAGAGAGCCTGGGCTTAGGGGGTCCCAGGTGCTGGGGATGGCCGAGGGTACCACTGTAACCACTATGCATGATGGCACTGGGGTCTGCTGTCCCCCACCCTAGACTCCAGGTGCCACCCTCTGCCTCCCTGGAGTGGGGTGAGGTGGGCCCTTTAGCAGGAAGGGGCAGCGAGCATGCACACAGCAGGACTGGGTGGAGGCATACTTTTCCATAGCAGGCCCGAATTAAGGCTGTAATGCAGCCATTTTTTATAGGTGAAGTCACTGCTTGCCATTTGTGACTATTTAAAAAGCATTTTCACTGGATTTATGGCCAGAAGAGGAGAGGGACACTTGCTATTTCAAGCTGATTTGGATAAACAGTTGTGCAACAAATGCATTTTTAATGAGAAGCTTATCATTCCTGTCTGCAAACATTTTACTCGCCTCGTGCCCCCAGGGGTTCCGGGCTGCGTGGAAGCCCGACCCCCCCACCTCTCCTTGGGCAGTGGGGACGCGTGGGGTGCGGGTGGCATGTCTGGAAGGACCGAAGCAGCATCACACAACGGGTGGAAGTAGGTTTGTTCTCACCTCCGTGTCTCTGCCGTCCTCACCTGCCTTTTCCTCCTGGTTGATGCGCTGCATTTTAGCAAAATCAAAGCCCAAGTTGAAAGCTTCCCGTGGAACCTCAGATCTGTTCCTTTCTTCTTTCTTAAGTCTTGATTTCTTTTTTTTCTAATGGAAAAAAGGAAATCAAGCAGACACCGGGATCTGAGGCACTAAGAATCTGTCAGCTCAGCCTGGGACATGCTGAAGGAGGGGTCAGGCCTCTTGCTAGCCCGGAAGCATGGGGGTGGGAGATGGAATAGGGACTCTTTCCCAGGAGGCAGAGCAGCTCTCCCCTGGAGGAGACGGCCAGGAGTTCCTTCCTTCTTCTGTGGGGGAAGGAGCTTTAGAAGGTGCCAGTTTCCCCTCTCTCCCTCTCCCCTGCCCAGGGCTGAACCCGTGCTCACCCGCATTAAGGAGAACCGGAAACGGATCATCTCGCCATCCTTTGACAACATCAAATACGACAACTTTGAGATAGAAGAGTACCCGCTGGCCGCTCAGGGCTTCGACTGGGAGCTGTGGTGCCGTTACCTAAACCCCCCTAAGGCCTGGTGGAAACTGGAGAACTCCACGGCCCCAATCAGGTAAAGAATTCTTACCTGGGGGTCTCTCTGTCTTGTCTTCCAGGCAAGGGCTCCCCTCCCAGCCTGACCCTTGTTTCCCAGACTCCAGCTGCATCGGCAAGTGACCTTCAGTCACAGCTTACAGCCTTTGACAATCCCTTTTAAAAGAGCTGTGGCACCCAGAATCCATTCAGAGCCTCAGAGTTACTCATTTCAGCACATCGCTCTGGGACACTTGCTGGGCGCCAACTGCTGTGCTAGGGATACAGAGTGATCAAGACTCGATTCCTGCCCCCAAAAGCCTGGAGTATAGTGAAAGCAGAGAAAACAATTGGAATAAAATAAGTGGGATCACAAATTATTCCCCATGCTGGTGGAAAGTGCATGAAAATTGGGGAGAATCCTTTTCGGAGCCTGTAGCATTCGCATTTGTTTTTTCTTAAGGGCAAGTAGGAGGTTGCAAGGTTGGGGCAGGGACACTCATATTCAAAGGAGCAGAGTGAGTTCATGGACACAGAGGAAGTTGAAAGGGACTGGAAGGAAGGAGGACAATGAGGGGGGAGCCCCAGGCAATGAGGCCGGAGGGGTGGAGAGGCAAGACCAGATGCCACGGCACCGTGTATGCCTGGCTGATGTTTGAGCTTATCCTGTAGGACTCAGACACAAGTGGCTTCAAACTGCCATTCAAAGATCCCAGACTCTTTCTGCCTTTGCTGCTGCCTTCAGAGACACCCAAGTGACTCCTCTACGTGGCCTCTATTTTATGGGTCAGGACTCCTGAAACAGCCATCCCCGCCAGCCTTTATTTCTGTCTGGCTAATCACAGATCAGGTGCCTTCATGCTCCCTTCTGATGCCACACAGATGGCATCAGAAGGTGGCCTAGGGGACAGTTCCTGGAATGAAAGAAGAGATTAGAAACTGTTGTTGCTTTGTATTACGTGAGGGAGAAAGATTACGAACAATTTAATTGAAAGTGAGAGATTACTATCTGAGATGACATTTTTCCTTGCCAGAAGGAAAAAACTGTATTCATGTTTAAAACAGGATAGAAGGGCTTCCCTGGTGGCGCAGTTGTTGAGAATCTGCCTGCTAATGCAGGGGACATGGGTTCGAGCCCTGGTCTGGGAGGATCCCACATGCCGCAGAGCAACTGGGCCTGTGAGTCACAACTACTGAGCCCGCGCGTCTGGAGCCTGTGCTCTGCAACAAGAGAGGCCGCGATAGTGAGAGGCCCGCGCACCGCGTTGAAGAGTGGCCTCCGCTTGCCGCAACTAGAGAAAGCCGTCACACAGAAACGAAGACTCAACACAGCAAAAATAAAAAAAAAAAATTAATAAACTCCTATCCCCAACATCTTCTTTAAAAAAAAAAAAACAGGATGGAAGAGAACCCCACCTAGCTTTCCTGCGGTCGTCTCTGTCACCTGTCTGTTAGGCCTCTGCCACACTTATGTGGTTAAATATTTGCCGGGAGGTCGCTGTGTACAAGGGCCTTTTACACACATGGTCTCATCTGCTCTTCATCATAACCCGATGACAGCTCACTCATTGTGTCATTCCAGTTTTACAAGATGAGGAAAGAAAGACTGACAAAGGGGAATGACCCTGCCAAAGGCTCCAGCCAGTGCAGCCAGGATCCAAACCCAGAGCAGCTAGATTCCGTACCTAGTGTCATCCTCCTAGGCACCCACTGTTGAGCTCGGAACTGTTGTGGCTGAATTCTACCCCCAGGTCTGTTGACTGCTATTGGAGGGAAATATGCCATAACACAGTGAGCGGTCTTGCAGTAGACTGCACTGGTATTAGCTGCTTCTGTTCTTGGCATCACTAAATGTATCAGCCTAGACTTAGTCAGTAGACCCACATTCTAGGTCCTTGACAGAGAATATCATCTCAGCCTCAAATATTCCATGACCTAATTTTTATCAAAAATCCTAACTGAGAGAAATTATATTAATGGAAGATTTTGAAAGAACATTCTTGGTTTATACCTGGATGAAGACAGCCCACAGAAAGCTGTGGGTTATACAAGTGTATCTTGCCCACCTTGGAGCTGCGCTTTAGTGCTTTACCCCCACATGATGTAAGCTGTAAAAGGAGCCCAGAGATATCTTCTGTTACGTTCTAAAGGGATGGCTTTAAGATTGTTGTCCGCTACATTCCAAAGTGACCCCTTTGAGAAGACTGACATGAGAAATTTCTTTCAAACTGAAAGGCCTGCTGTTCCTGAGGAATTAGTATGACATTTCTACATGGGAACTATAAATCTTACTTCTAAGACCATATGTGTTCATTTTCACCTTGGCCACCAGGAAGCTCAGGGTCAACTTTGTGGGTCCACTTTAAGAATCATGAAAGAAGACACATGCATTCTAACCAGCCTCTAATTTTTGGTGGAATTTTAGTCTTTTCAGACATTTATCTGTTTTTTTCAATGTATTTTACATTCTCTTGCAAGCAAGCTATTTCTAACCCTTTTGGGAATCAGAAGATATAAATCAGAAACACTTTCAGGCTGAGTAGGTCCACTTAATACCCTAGGCAGTTAATAAATAATGAAGACTGAGGGGACCTGTGCTCTTCTCAGAGTACTGTTTTAGATTCTGTTCTTTCCCTGACTGGGTCTGGCCGTTTAGGGAAGGCCCCCTACTCTGTATCCCAGAATGCCCTGCCCTGCTCAACATTTGAGATATGGGGATATATGTTTATGTATAACTGATTCACTTTGTTATAAAGCAGAAACTAACACACCATTGTAAAGAAATTATACTCCAATAAAGATGTTAAACAAAACAAAACACATTTCAGTAACATCAAGGAAAAGGCGGAGAGTCCACTCTGCAGGGCTGATGTTTTAAAACCACCATGCATTTAGAGGGGGGATTGTCTGGGCTTCTTCAATGTGCAAGTGCATCTTTTAAAATGATCTTTTGAGTACCAGTTATGTCCCAGAGGTTTTCAAGTGCTTTACATTATTTAATTTAACCCTTGTGAGGTTATAGTTGATTCTGTTTCATAGATCTGGAACCAGAGGCTCAGAGAGTCTAGGGAACTTCTTTCAGAGATGCACAGGCAGAATGGGGAACCTTTCCCCTAGCACTCACCTCTAAAGCCAGGTCACACGTCCCCCCCACCAGAGTAGGAACTCAACCTAAAGGAATGGTGGCTTGAGGTGGATTGACTGTCCTGGATGCCTGCGGTCTGTGGAAACTGAGGCCATTCAGAATAAAAGGCTGTAATTTGAAAGCAGGAGGGGCAGGGACCCCAAGGCACCAGTCTCTGCCCAAGCAGCCTCCTGCATCAGCATTCTCCAAAGAAATGGCCTGCAAAATGGCTGTTTCTCCACCTTGATGAGATTACAATTTCAAAGATGGGTCCATTTGCATTTGAGTGACAGTTTTCTCATCACTAAGGATTCTTCATTTCTCCTTTTCTTTCCCTCCAATTCCTCAGCCACCAGCTGATAAAATGCTACGCAGGGGCTAGAAGCGGTAGCAGCGTGCAGTGGAACAATTCAAAGTAATTTGTGTAAGATGATGCTTTCAGCAGAGAAGCAGCCCACATGTGCTCGTGCTGATTCACCTAATGTTAATCTCTCCTCGTGACGTTCTGCATCGGATGTCTGTACACAGCCATGAATCCCGCGCTTACACTCGCTAAGGAAAGGCCTTCCAGCTTCTGGACCCACAAGCTGTTGACGTGTTGCTCCAGCCTAAGATCCCTGCTGAATTCCAATCCAGACCAGCTAGCTAGGCCCTGCCTGTTAGATATCTCCCCCTAGTGACTCACAGTCACTTTAAGATCAGTTTTCCCAGCATGGACTCCCTCTTCCTTCTGAAACCAGCTTCTTCTCTATCCCCCCTATTGATGGGTGGTCCCCATTCCACCATCACCCAAGCCGAACGCCAGCTGGCATCCAGATTCCTCCCCTTCTCTCATCTTCATCGTTCATATGTTTCAAAGTTCTGCTGCTTTTACCTCAAAATAAGTCTTTAAATAATCTCTGTCTCCGGTCCTGGTGCTCTGGTCCAGGTCTTCATCATTGCCCATCTGGATATAGCAACAATCTTCCCAACTGGATTCCTCGATTTCTACCCAGTCTCCTCCAATCTCAATCACCCCACAGCTGCCTGAGTATTCTTTTTCCAAACACAGATCTGCTTATACCACTGTCTGCTTAAAATTCTTCTTGGACACTCATTTACCTACAGATAAAATCCAAATGATTTACCATGCTATCCAAAGCCCCAACTCGTCTCTCTAAAGGGACCAAGGTGAAGGGTGGGAAAGTTGGTGTGGGTGCCCGGGTAGAAACAAAAACTGGCTATGCAGTTCAGAGTGCAGGGGTCAGGGCAGCCAGAGACACAGTCATGCAATGTAGACTGGTAGGCTGAGCACTACTTCTCTGGGCTGACATACATGCAAGCACCACCAGAAGTGACGGCTGGTCCCAGGACACAAGCTGTCTCCCACTGCCCTGCTGAAACAACCTCCCTGGAATAGCTGGTGAGGGTGGATCCAGGAGGGCCACTTGGAGAGCAAGGCCCACACCAGTTCTGGCAGCAAACGAAGGGAGAGGACCAGATCCTCCTGGCAGGAAGGCAGCACTGCTCTTACTGCTCTGGCGGCCTCCATGAGACAACCCCTCTGCTAACCACTGGCCATGTCCCCATGCTCTGCAGGAGCCCTGCACTCATTGGCTGCTTCATTGTGGACCGGCAATACTTCCAGGAGATCGGCTTACTGGATGAAGGCATGGAGGTCTACGGAGGCGAGAACGTCGAGCTCGGGATCAGGGTGAGCAGGGTTTCCCACCCATAGGGCGTGGCTCAGCTCCCCAGAGGGTGAATGAGTCCAGGAGTGGAGAAATGGGGCTCAGGGTTGAGGGTGATGGACTGATTCTGGACGTCCAGTGCCTAACCTTGGTCCATGTGTATGTGATCAGGGCTGGTGGGGATGGGATAGAGACACAGGTAGGGAACTATAGAATTTTCAGGAAGAAAAGAACATCAGAAACTACTTTGGCTGGGGTGGGGACATGGGAGATTTGAGCTCCCAAATCAAGGGTGACATCTTGGCTAAAATCAAACACAGACTTCTCAGGGGTGAGCAAAGGGGTGCTCCAGGAAGGGGCTGCTGGACAGGAGGGACCCTCATAGTCACTTCCTTATACTGTCACCTCCCTTTGGGATTTCTCACTCTGTTATTCTCCATCTCCCCCACAGTGGCCAACAGAGCCTTCCTAAAGACTTTGTCAAGAGAGGGCTCCAGAGAAATAAACTCACGGGGAATAAACAGCAAAACACAGCCAGGCTCACTCCATGTGGGTTTCTGACCCACCACGTGTTGGTCAGACCCTCAGGCCCATACATGCCTCACACTACTTTCCAGAGATATCCGCCATCCTGCCCCAAGGTACAGGGCCCTTTGCAGTTATCAACGTGTGGTGTGAATCCACACCAGGTACAATTTAACCTCATCCTACAGGAACATTTCCAAGGCTCTGGCCCCTTTCACTCGGCCCATGCAAAGATAACTCCAAAATGAACCCCATCCCTATGACTGAGGGACACATTAGGCCCCTTGGCAGGTGACAGAAATGTGATCATGGATACAAGGAAGGACCTCGTCCACTACAGGGAAGCCCACCCCTCTGTCTAGGCTGTGGTCCTAGCCTCATGAAGAAACCAACATACAAGCTGTGCTTGTCCTCACAATGGCCCCCACGGTCCTCTCCACAGGGCTCTTTAAGCAGCCTGGCACACCATGCGCTACAGGCTCGCCAGCCCCTGGCCAGCCCTTGTACCTGCTGGTGTTCATGGCAATCATCTGAGATGTTCCCCCTCGCCGCCTGCCCCCCATGCAGTCCACCCAGTATCTGCCTGGTTCCCACTAGTGACCCCATTCTTGCCCCTTTGGCCTTAGTGTCTGTATCTGGCGTCTCTTGTTCCTAATCTTTGGTGTCCTCTCAAGGACTCCAGCTTGAGTACACCCTCCTTACCTCCTATCTCCAACCCACTGGGCAGTCAGCTGGCCCTGGACAGTCCTCGCCCTGCCCTGAGGGGAGACTGGGCACCTCCAGTGAGCATCTCACAATACCTCCAATAGCCTGGCAGGCAGTGTGGGCCTGACTTGTCACCCAGACTTAATACTAGGGCTTTGAGGTCTGGCGGCAGGAGCAGGCTGCCTGAAGCCGAGCTTAGGAAACGCTTCCAGACACCTGTTTTCACTGAAACCCAGAGAAATCTCTTTGGAGACAGTCAAGATGCGTGGGCTTATTGGGGAACTAATATATTCATAGAGGACAGAGGCTGCATTATCACCCTCGCGTCTCCGCTCTCCCTACACTGGTCATTTATTTACCATTTGCATCCTCACCATCTCATTTCCGCGCGTTCCTGGATAAATGCTTGCCCCCAAACATAATATTTTTTACTAGGAGCTGCTGCTGGGAATTGGCTGAGCGGGCAGGACCGCCTCCAGTCACTTATGTTCTCTGGCTAAAAATGTCTAGGAATGGAGAAAGGAATTAGATTTGTGAACTGTGCTTCCAGCACGTATGTGAGTCAATCACGGAGTGGTGGGAGGCTCCTGGGTTTTCCTTGCCTAGATTATAAAGCTGCTCTGGAGTGTGGGCCTGGGTGAGGCTCTCAAATACTTGTTTAAAATTTGGGGGTTTGATGCTTGGGGTGTCAAATACAGTATAAAATGTTGCCTAGCTTTTTCTTCTCTGTCTCTTCCCTCCCCTTTGACAGAGGTGAAGTATCATGGAGTTGAAGGAAAGGTGGCTCTTAGAGCTGGGACCCAACAACTTGTTGGCTGGCAGAGCTGAGGACAGAGGGAGGGGCTAGTTAATTTGAATTTCAATTCCAGGTCCCCGCTAAAGGGATACAGAACCTCCAGCCATCTTCAAAATAGAGGTTCACATTTTGTGTGGTTATTAGTGTTTTTCTTTCATGTTTATGAGTTAACATCTCAGTGCCTCACTTTCTCCATCTAGGATCTCCCTTCGGTGACTCCCCAGGATTATATGTAAAAATGAGAGACATTGCTTTCCTCCCCTCATTTATTTAGAGGCAACTTATTCAAAGTCCTTACCCATTTGGAACACAGAAATAGAGCTGTTTGCACAATTATTCATTACCTGCTCTGGCACTGTACTTATATAATCCATCTACAAAACACCCTAAAAAGTAGCTGTTATCATAATACTCCTTTTTTCAGATGAGAAAATTGTGAAATAAAGAGCTTACATAATATGTTCTCAAGGTCATATGACTTATAAGAGGTAGAGAAAAGATTCAACCCCAGATCTTTATGATTCAAAAGCCTCGCTAGCTAGATATACCACAGTGACCTAGGGATAAAAGTCCTTTGAGCATTCCCAAAAGAGCATTACAATGTCCATGCAGTAATTTTCTTCTGCTTTACTCACAGTTGTGTCTACTGAGTCCTCATTTAAAGCCTTATTCTTATTTTGCACTCAATTCTAATAAGCCTTTTTTTTTCCGCCCAGTTTATAAGTCCACAACTCAGTGGGGAAAAGAAGAACTGCTGTGGGCAAGCAGAATGAAAAGCGTGAGAAGTAAGAGCTGACATTGAATAGGAGACAGATTATACAGATGATGGCTATAAAATACTAGAATATATAAGAAAGTATTCAAGAGCTGGCAAGGAATTAAGAAGTTGTTAGAAACCGTTATCTGTTCAGTTGAGTCCCCTTTAAAATATGTTGAAATTCTAACCCCCTGTACCTGTGAATATGATCTTATTTGGAAATAGGATCTTTGCAGATATAATCAGGTTAAGATGAGGTCATACTGCATTAGGGTGGGCCCTAATCCAATATAACTAGTGTCCTTATAAGAGAAGGAAAATCTGGGCACAGACAGACACAGAGGGAAGATAATCATGTGAAGACGGAGACAGAGATTGGAGTTATGATGCCACAAACCACAGAATGCCTGGGGCTACCAGAAGCTGGAAGAGGCAAGGAAGGATCCTCCCCTAGAGGCTCTGGGGAGAGCATGGCCTACAAATACTTGATTTCAGACTTCTAGCCTTCAGAACTGTGAGAGAATACATTTTTTGTAGTTTTAGGTGATCCAGTTTGCAGTACTTTGTTATAACAACCCAAGGAAATCAATACAGACACCAAAACCTAAGTGAAAGTAGGAATCAGAGAAAGCCTGAGTCCATTATATTTGAAGAACGTGATGATTTGAAGTTTGTGATTTCCCAGTTTCATGGAGTATGCAGAGGACAGGATACAAAGCCTAAGGCTTGACCAGCATTAAGAATCTAGTAAAATATTCCCTACCCTTTACCTCCCATAAAGCTGGAACTGCAAAGGCCCATTATCTGAGTATAAAGATGGGCTAGAAATACTCCCACCCACATTTTCGTCATTAGAGTGAAAATCGCCTGTCTCAATCTTGTGCTAGGAGGAAAGGAAAAATTCTCTTCTGTGAATCCTTCCCTTGGATCTATCATTCAAAATCAAAATACTTCGTGGTTCAGAAAATCTTGAGAGGAGAATTTAACTTAAAGCTGTTAGAAGTTCTTAGGCATCTGCAAAAGTGTACATGAATCCTCTCTGGGAAAAACCCCTTTAACCCAAGCTACAAAACTTCTCACAGCTAGAGTTCCAAGGAATGTGAGTTCAGTTTTTGTTGTTTTTTTTTAAATCATGAACCAGACAAGGGAAAAAGAAAGAACCAAGAGCAAACACCAGCAAAAGCATTAGATAGCCAAATGTGATATACAAAGTCTTCAAGTATTGAATCTATCAGAAGTAGGATATCAAATAAGTTGTATAATATATTTAAATAAATAAAAAGAGATTGAAATTATGAGTAAGAAGCAAGGGACTATAAAAAGACCAGTCATATTAGTATAAAAATAGAATTTCAAACATGAGAAATATAAAAATGTGAATTGAAAGCTTAATGGATGAATTAAACAGCTAGATGGATATTGTTAAAGGAAAAAAAATTGAGTAAACTGGAAAACAGAGCTGAAGAAATTATTCAACATTACCCCAGGAAGGCAAAGACAAAAATATGAAAGAAAGAGGTTGAGAGACATGTAAAAATGAGAGGGAGTGTCTAATATCTTAGAATTCCAAATGGAGATGATAGAAAGAGGATTAGACAAAAGCAATATTTGAATATATAATGACTGAAAATGTTCCCATACTGATGAAAGACACCAATCCTCAGATGTAGGAAGTCAACCTATCCAAAGCAGGATAAATACAAAAATATTCACATTTAGAAATATCATAGTGGAACCACAGAAAGCCAAAGACAAAGGAGATCTTACAGCAGTCAGAGAGAAAAGATAGACTACCTAAAATTTAATGATAATTAGAATAACAGTGGATTTTCCAATGGCAATAATGGAATCCAGAAGACCATGAAATAATATCTTCAATATCTGAGAGAAAATATCAACTTTTATATGTATACTCAATTTAAAAAATCCTTCAAAAATAGGGAAGAAGAAAGCCATTTTCTGACACACAAAAACTGAGTGTGCTACTAACAGATCCTCAATAAAATAAATTTTAAAAGACATACTTCAGGTATAAGGAAAATGAGCCAAGAAGGAAATCTGAGATAAAAAGAGAATAATTAGCTCATATATGAGTAAATCTAAAGAAATATTCATGGTAAATAATGTATTGCAAAGTTATAAAAACAAATTAAAACTACAGTGTATGATGACAATTGCAAATAAGTTGGGAGGGGTGATTGTAAATAAAGTGCCCTAAAATGCCTATATTATTAATGAAGATGGAAAAGATTCTGCTTGACTTTAAATTCTGATAAATTAACCATATTAAAATTTCTTGGGGGGCCATGAAAATCATATGTATAAAAAGTATAACTTCCAAAGTAGTAGAGGGGAAAAATGAAATATGAAAATGGTAAGAAAGAGAAATAAAACAGGTGATACAAGAAAAAAACATATAAAATGGTAGAAATAAATCCAAATCTATCAGTAAATATGGTAAATTTACATGGGCCAAATTAAAAGACTAACATTTTTAGACTAGATTTTAAAAAATATCTGTAGGCTCTTTATCAATATAAACCTGAAATATAATAATATAGAAAAGTTAAGATATAAACGAATGGAAGAAGTCATAACAGGTAAATACCAATCAGAAGAAAGTTGCTGTAGTTATGTTAATATTAGAAGAAATACCATTACAAAATACTTTAGGATAAATAAGGAAGATTTCTACAAGATGATAATATGTTAAGCCCATCAGGAATATATAACAGTTGTAAGTTTTTATGTGCCTAATTGCACAACTTTAATTTATATGAAGTAAAAATGGATAGAATTTCAAGGAGACATCAACATCACCACTAATGTAGTTGAGGATTTTAATAAATTTTCCCAGTAATTGATAGACCAACATAATTAATAGTTTGAATCAAATGGGCATATATATAACACTGCATCTAACAACTACAAAATTGAACAGTTTCAAGGGAGTAACATCACATAAAACATGTTATCCGACCACGATGGAATTAAATTAAAAATCCATAACTAAAAAGTATAGGCAGAAGCCATATTTTTGGAAATTGTGAAACATTTCTGAATAACTCATAGGTCAAAGAAGAAATTATACTAGAAATTTGAAAATATTTTGAACTGAATGATAGCAAATATACTACATATTACGTTATGTGAAATGCAACCAAAATAGCACTTAAGAAAAATTGTAAATCAAAACAGTATGGTATTGGCATAAAGTCAGACACATAGATCAATGGAACAGAATAGAGATCCCAGAAATAAACTCATGCATAAATGGTCAATTAATTTACAACTAATGAGCCAAGAATATACAACAGAGAAAAGATGATCTCTTCAATAAATAGTATTGGAAAAACTGGACAGCCATACGCAAAATAATGAAACTGGACCGTTGTCTAACACCATACACAAAAATTAACCTAAAGTGGATTAAAGACCTGAGCGTAAGACCTGAAATCATAAAACTCCTAGAAGAAAACATAGGCGGTAAGCTTCTTGACATCTGTATTTTCAAAGCTCTTTCCCTACAGTTATCCTGGTTAATGTACACAGCAATCAAGTGCTATAGGCAAGCCAGATATTATTACCCTAATAGTGTTATACAATTTAAAATGTTTATATTGGCCAAAAAAGTTAATTCATTGTATGGTTTATTATCTTATTATTAAAATCATTATTTTAGCAACAAAGTTAACAAGAAATCAATTTAAGTACTCTGTCATCTATAAAGTGCTCTATACTAAACATGATCATATCTATTACTATTATACATGTAGATGTATATATTGCATAAATATACAACCATACGTTTCATATAGTGCTTTATTTTTTTAAGCATGCTTTAATTTGTAAGGAGTATTGTAGTCCTACTATAAGCAAGTCCCATTGCTTGGGGCTTGGTGACAGTCACCAAAATTCAAAGTACTGCATTAGAGCATACAGTTGGCTAAACCTAGATTATAGGCCCATGCTTAGTTGCCAGGGGTCAGGGACCCTTTCAGGTTCCATGGGCCCAAGTATTACACATGATGTGGTCCCTCATATAGGAAGGGAATTTAGAACCTTAGAATTTAGGTACAAATGTCCTCTAAAACATGTAATATAGTATCTAGGATATTGTACTCCATATCCCAAATATTTTATCATAAATAGGATTTTTTAAAAAAACTCTTTATTATGAACAACTTCAAACATATCCAAAAATAGAGAGAATAGTATAATAAATCCCCTTGCATCCGTCACCCAGTATCAACATTATCAACTCATGAACAATTTGGTTTTAATCTCTGTCCCTACCCAATCCTCCCCAACTCCAGTTATTTTGAAGCAAATCTCAGACATTATATCATCAAAAAAAATTTCATTATGCATTTAAAATAGAGAAGAACTTTTTAAAAGAAACATGATCACAATACTATTTCCGTCCTAAAAGTACTGAAAACAATTCCTTAATACCATCAAATATTCAATCAGTGTTCAAATTTCCCCCAATTCTCTCATAACATTTTTTTACTTTGTTTTACAATTGTTTCTTGAATCAAGATCCAGTTGATTAATATATCTTGCAAGTCTCTATTAATCTACTGGATTTCTTTCTCCATCTCTTTTTTCTCCTTGTAATTTATTTTTAAAGACATCAGGTTATTTGTCCTGTGGAGACTCCCACAGTCTAGATTTTCCTGATTGCTTTCCCCTGACGTCATCTAACATGTCCTTCTGTTCCATATATTTCTTCTACATTGCTAGTTAGACCCAGAGATGTAGGTTCGATTTTGTAGCAAGAATGTTTCATAGGCAGTACGCGTGTACTTTTATCACAAGGTACTTAATGTCTTGCTGTCTCTTTATCCTGTTTCATTGCTACCTCTAACATAAACATTTTGCTTTACTTTACACTTTAAAAAAATAAAAGGGAATATGTATATATTTACATCTCCTCTTTCTTAGATAAATGGTAGTATGCTATGCACACTTTTCACTATTTTATTATATAAATTTTTTTCTGAAGACTATAATAGTATATAGGGGTATTCCTTATTGTTTTTTCATAGCTGCATGGTATTCCAATGAATGCACATTCCATGGTTTATTCTACCAGTTTCTTGTTGAGGGCACAGTTCTACAATGAATTGTCTTGTGCATACAGTTTTTCATATTTTTCTGGACTATTGTTTGAATAGGTTCCTAAAAGTGAAATTGTGAGGTCAAAGGGCAAATGCATGTGTAATTTTGCTAGACATCATCAAATATCCTTGCAGAGGGGTAGTATTTTTCCCACCAGGAATGATGAAGGTGCCTGTTTCCTCGCAGTCAACCAACAAAGTATGTTGTGGAATATTTGGGGTGTTGCCAATCTGACAGATGAGAAGTGGCTTTCAGAGTAGTTTTAATTTGCATTTCGCTTATTAAGACCTAGGCTGAACAGCTTTTCACATGATTAAGGCCATTTGCATTTCTTTTTTCCATGGGCTTTTCATATCTTTGGCCCATTTTCCTGCAGGATCGTTCATCTTTATTTTTAGAGTCTCTTTACACATTAGGGATGGTAATACTTTACCTATCATATACATTGCAAATATTTTCTCTCAGTGTGTTACTTGTTTTTTGTTACTTGTCTTTTAATTTTTCTTCTGGTGTTTTTTTGCCATGCAAGTTTTTGTTTGTTTGTTTGTTTGTTTTAATGTAAGCAAAAGTCTTTTTCCTTCTTGCTTCCAGAGTTTAGACAGAGTAAAGTTTACCCACTATAAGGGTAAAGAAAAATTCACCTATGTTGTTTTCTAATACTTGTAAGGTTGTATTTTTTACATTTTAATCTCTGACTTATTCAGAATTGATCCTGATGTCTGGTGTGAGGAATGGACCCAATGTCTTATTTTTCTATATGGCCATCCAGTTATCCTAACACCTTCTATTTAAAATTACATCTTTTCCTCACTGGTTTGCAATACTACCTTTATCATAGACTAAATTGCCGTACATATTTGGGTCTGTTTCTGGATTTTCTACTCTAGCTCCATTAATCTGTGAGTGTATTCATATACTAATATCACACGATTTTAATTATGTAGCCTTTATATTGTTTGTAAGTTCAAACTTAAAAATGTTTGTAAGTTATATTAAGTTTGTAAGTTCGATTCTGGTTTGCCAACTGTGTATCATGGAGATCTTGGATTCAAAGGAAGAGAAGATCTGTGAGAGACAGAAATATCACCTTTCCCACTTCCTTCCTATCTAGACTTTAAAATACTTAATGTCAAGATTTATGGCTACTTAATTTTCACACTGATGCTTGGAACGTAGTATGTGCTCAATGAACAGGTTTCAAATTTGAAGACCAGTCAAGTGTAAGAGAATTTTATTCTATATATCTCAGAAAGTTAGAGCCATGAACAGTGGGGTGGAAGCTGTAATGGATGTAGTTATCAATTCAATATGAGAAACAAATATTAGAATCATAAAAAGGAAGGGATGCCTAATGGAATCGTGAGCTCCCTATAATAGGACATGAACATGACCACCCCTCGGTATTACTAGAAAGAGATGAGATTTATGACCAAAATACTAATAGTTAATAGTAGTGTAGCAGTAATTATATGTGAGCTACTGTCCTAAGTGCTTTACATGTATTAACTCCCTTAATCCTTGCAGCAACCTTGTCATGTAGAATCTTTTATTACCCCCACTTCCAGGAGGGTATACTGAAGCACAGAGAAGTGATATAACTTGCCCTAGGAAAATAGTAGGACATATATACACTACCAAATGTAAATAGCTAGCTAGTCGGAAGCAGCTGCATAGCACAGGGAGATCAGCTCGGTGCTTTGTGTCCACCTAGAGGGGTGGGATAGGGAGGGTGGGAGGGAGAAGCAAGAGAGAGGAGATATGGGGATATATGTATATGTATAGCTGATTCACTCTGTTATACAGCAGAAACTGACACACCATTGAAAGCAATTATACTCCAATAAAGATGTTAAAAGAAAATGGTAAAGCTGAGATTTCAACCCAGGAAGAGTGGCTTCAGAAACCATTATGCCTTATATAGATAGGCATAGTGTAGTGGCTTTCAGTAAGAAATCAGATCAGATTTCTCATGATCTCCTTGTGGGTTCATTTATGTGTGTATTCATTCATTCATTCTTGCCAGGTGCTGGGAAACTGGAGGTGAATGACATAGACCCTGTCTTTGAGTGGCCCTCAGTCTAGTGGGAGAGACAACCACCTCCCCATCTTCTAAGTATCAATACTAATCTAACAGATTATAGAAAATGTCATGAGCTTAAACAGGATGTTTTGATCCCTTCCTCCATTGTGACTTTAAGGACTTCTGTGTTTTTTGATCTACCAATGGCGACTGTAGTAAGTATACAACTCAGAGAAACGGCTGACACTATTTCTTGTGAGAGTTCTAAAAAAAAAAAAAATGCAAACTATTATTCTTTTTCCAAATTATGAGTAGTAGTAAAGATCATCAACACGAACTAAAGCAACAAACAAAAATGAACACAGTAAACATTTTAAAAGCTAAAAAATTGATTGAAGAAATGAATAGTAATATAATTTACATCTGTAAAATTTGATTCAGGAAAACTAAACTTGGTTGAAATCATGACCACAAAAGAAAACACTGTGATGGAGGCCAAATTGTAAAAAAGATGTAGATTTAAAAATTGCTGGTAGATAAGTCATATCTTAGTTGTAAAATCAATGCAAAAAAGTATTAACCCCATGAACATAAGTCTAGTAAAATAAAATTTGAAAATTAGCATAAAAGGAAATATATTTTAATTACATTATATAGAAAATTGACCAAGAGAATTAAAGTCCCTTAATGACATTTATTCCAGAAAATACTTCCTGGATGAAAATTCATCATTGTGAATATAATTTGGGTTGAAGCACTAAGTAAGGCATAACCCAGTGCTATGGACCAAAATGGCAAGGATGAAAGATGCTGTGTGCTTTACAGTAGCACCCAAGAGGGAGTGACCCCTCTACCCCTGGAGCTGGCTGAGGCTTCACAAAGGAGGCAGCATTTAGGCTGGGCCTAAGCAATGAAGGTGTGTTATTCAGGTGGGAAGAGGAGGACAGGTGTTCCAGAGAGTTGAGGTGACACGTGCAAAGTGACAGCTGAGAAAGAGCATGACTGTGGCTGAACTCTAAGGCTGGGAACTGGGGGTCTGTAACATGGGGCTAAAAGAGAGGGCCAGTGACAGACAAGGTAGAGCAGTCAGATGGAGAAAAAGAGTGGTCATTGGCAATCCAGCGGGTGGCCTTCGGTGGGCTCTTTGCTCATCCTGGCTTGTCCAACATTTTCATCAATGACTTAAGGAAAAGGAAAAGGTGAACTTATGGTGGGTGACCTATTACTGGGAGAGTCCAGACAGACATTTCCTTGATTTCTAACATTGGCCTTCCTAGGTCTGAAACGTCTAAGAGTTGGTTTAGTGACATCAACTCTTGGGCAACAGAAGATTATTATTTCATAAAGCAGATACATGCTCCACAGTTGGTAGCGGTATTAGGCCACAGGTCTGGAAGATGATGATAATATTATTAATCATAACAATAACGAGAGGAGGAACTTCCATTTATTGGATGCTCTTGACCTATCACTTTGTTTATATTATCTTGTTAATTTTTATGTAAGTCCCATGAGGCCCGTGTTGTTATCCCCATTTTGTAAGTCAGGAAGCTGGAAGTAATAGGATAAAATGCCTCCCCAAATCACTCAAGATAAGAACCAGCCTGAGTGGTTTCAAGGTTCATACCTTATCACTGTGTCACGATGCCCATCCACCTCTGCCTTCAGGGTTTAAAATTGTCCACGGCATAAAGTTTAATTTCAGGAGCTAACCTGGGTCAGCATCGCTTTGGAAAAGGACCACAGTACTGTTTCAGTGCTTGAGGTTTCAGCCCAAATCCCTCATGGGAGTCGGGGCCTGGTTCAGACAGTACCGCGCAATGTCTTCACCTGAGGTCGCAGGAGACATCAAAACTGGAGGTGGTGACAGAGACAAGAACTGAGCTGAAAGCCAGAGTCCAGAGGGTCAGAAAGGAGGTAGATTGAGGAACTGCCAAATGAGAAGAGCTGGTAACAGGAGGTCAGAAACCTGGGTTCAGGGAGCCAGAGACACAGAGGAGGAAGAGAAAGCAAAGTAGGGGATATAGCAACTGCCCAGAATAGGCATTGCCATTATTTGAAACTTTTACAAAATATATCTAGGGTTAAAGGGCTAGAGACTTTGCTAAAATTACTAGTGAAAGAGGCCCAAGCAAATGTATGTGTGCTTGTTAACCCTGCAGGATACTGAAGCGCCCGAGGGACCACACGGTTCTCCCCAGAGGGCTTAGAAGGCTGAGTAAGCTCATTGCTGACATCACCCAGCCTTGGGTGAGAACAAGGACGCTAATTAAGAACACTGGATACCACGATTTTAGGTACATCGACTAGTCTCTGCCAGCACAGTGACAGACGTGAAAAGGAAGAGAAGGGGTGTGGGCACCAGTGTGCTCGCTCAACTGGAAAGGTCTCAGGAGACCCCCAGAAGCAACATCTCATAGAAAGCCTACATGCAGATTCTCTGACCCACCCCCCGTCCCTGGAGATGGAGAAAATTAAACACCTTAAATTGGATTTTAGTCTGTTGCTTCTAAATGTTATGGTTGGTCCAAGCCAGCTGGAGCTAGAGTTCAGAATAACCCGCAAGCTTAGAGCAACACGTCCTTCTGGGGGTGGGGGGGGCGGGGGATGGAGGGTGTCATGGGCTGCCACCGTTTTGTATCATTCTTTTGTGAACTGGGATCTGCCGTGGCATTGTCCTTCAGCTGCTGTCATGGGGTAAATAAAGTCCACAGGAGGCTGCAAACCGTACAGTGGAATAACTATTCCATCTATGCCGTCTTTTGAGGCCAAGGATTTCAAGACATGAGACACAGGTTTCAAGGTTGCGGGCTTTTGTTCTTCCTAAGGGCATTTTCCCAGCGACTCAAAACTTTTTTTTTTTTTTTGGTACGCAGGCCTCTCACCGTTGTGGCCTCCCCCATTGCGGAGCACAGGCTCCGGACGCGCAGGTTTAGCTGCCATGGCTCACGGGCCCAGCCACTCCACGGCATGTGGGATCTTCCCAGACCGGGACACGAACCCATGTCCCCTGCATCGGCAGGCAGACTCTCAACCACTGAGCCACCAGGGAAGCCCGACTCAAAACTTTTGCTAAGGCATTGTCCATGTGTTCCCTTAGCGCTGTGTTAGATGCTAATAGTGGTCTGAGTGCTCATTGGAGGTCAAGACGTAGCCTTTCATGGTCCTTATAAATGAGTTATTAAAGTTTGACAAAAATGGCATTGAGATTTCAAGCCCAGATGCTGAGAGATTTGGGGGTACCATTGACTAAGAAAGGGGTCTTTGGTGTAGAAAGTTGGTTTGTGGGGAAAAATGGGGCAAGTTTGATATTAGAAATAACAATGGAAATAACCAGAAAGCTCGCATTATTCGTCCATCTGTTTATTTACACAGTAAACATTTGTTATGCTGCTTGTGTTCTGCACTTGGCATTAGGGGAGAAAGGTAATACCCAGATCTTGACTTCAGCAAGAAGCCAGAACTAAAGGTAAAGAGAAGATCTGGAGGTGAGACAGGGGATCAGGTGCCCTCTGTGTGCCCACGGAAGGTACAAGGATGGAGGAGCCCAGAGAGGATGAAAGTCTGAACTAGAAAGAGATTTTAGAATTGAGCATGGGCAAAGGAAATGGGGCAGGTGGCAGGGTGGTGCCCATAGTTACAGAGAAGAATTGACTAGAAAAATAGAAAAAATAAGAATTGACTAGAAAAATAAAAAATAGAAAATCACAGATGTCATGGGAAGCATTTCAGGATTGCACTAGTCATGGTAAGATGACCACATGATAATAGCTACCATTTATTCATTGTTTACTTTGTGCTCGGTGCTTTTGTTTATTTAATACTAGACACTGTGCTGAGCGCTGGGCATACAGTGGTGAACAGGATTGTCTACATTGTACCCTCTTAGAGCTTACATCCTGGTGAGTTTTATGCTGTATGTCATTTCGTCCTGAGAACCACAAGAGGCTAGAATTATTATCCTCATTTTACAGACAAGAAGACTGAGGCTCAGAGAGGTTGAGTCAGTTGCCCGGGTCCCACATAGAAAGAGTTTGGTGGAGCTGGGATTTGAACACGGTTCTGTCTGATGCCTAAGCCGTTAAAGCCCGGTACTGTGAGAATATGAGTGGAGAAAGGGCATCCCGATGCAAGTGGAAGAAGCCTTTGAGGGGACAGTTGGGGTCAAGGGGTGGTGATAGAATACAGATTTCAAAGGAGGGATTGAGGGGGCAAGGAGTTTAGAGATTTTATTTGACCAAGAATGGAGGGAGGGCTTCCCTGGTGGCACAGTGCTTGAGAGTCCTCCTGCCGATGCAGGGGGCGCGGATTCGTGCCCCGGTCCGGGAGGATCCCGTGTGCCGCGGAGCGGCTGGGCCCGTGAGCCATGGCCGCTGAGCCTGCGCGTCCGGAGCCTGTGCTCCGCAACGGGAGAGGCCACAGCGGTGGGGGGCCCGCATACCACAAAAAAAAAAAAAAAAAAAAAAGAATGGAGGGATAGGGATTCCTTGAAAACTGCTTGCAGGCACAGGCCAAGTGCAAGGGCCCTGGGAAAATATGGACTTGACCTTGAGAGAGGAGTTGACATTGTCTTTCTAGGTGGTCAGCTGTAGCCAGCCCTGCTCTGTTGGAGTGTGTGCCACTAGGCGTGGCCTCCTGGGACCGTGGGGCCTGAAATTCCCAGGGCCCTTGAGATCTGAGCATCCTGGGGCCTACGAAGCCTAAACCTCCGGGATCGGGGTCTTCTCTGCTTGCGATCTCTATATGGAAGGGGAGCTTAGCGCCCCAGGCAGCCCAGAACCAATTATTCTGCCATGCTGGGTAGCCAGAAGGTATCTGAAAACATTGAGAGGAAGGTTCTTTGCCATAGCACATTATCTTTAGCTCACCAGCCACGCAGTGACTGCAATTACAAAGCAGCCGTGGAACAGACACAGCTTAACAGTACGTTGTAAGTTTTACGGTTAGTAAAGATAAGTGCAAAATTTATCCCTAAAGAACAAAGCAATTAAAAAAGTACATAATGAAGCAATTACCTAGAAATGGTGGGGAGCAGAAGGAGAGGACCCATGGACAATTTTATTCTGGAAGGGTCTTCACACTTACGTTTCTTTAATTGTGTTCAATGAGAGAGCCATAGCAAAGTAAGATTAATAAACTGCACAGAAGAGGTAACAACTGATAAAGGGGTTTGAGGGCCAGGCTGAAGAAAATGTTACCTTGTTAAAAAGTTAGGACCGAGGTGGAAAATAGCTATAAAGGCCATTATTGGGACCATTAATGAAATTTGATTATAGGCTGTGGGTTAGATAATAGTAATGTCTCAATGTATAATTTCCAGATTTGGGGAAAAAAGCAAGAGCAAAAGTGTAAAAAACCTGGGAGCCAGCAATGGATGTTAAAGCTCCAGAGAGTCAGTTTCTCACTCCTTTTCTTATTCGATTTTTGTTTTGTATTTTGTCTTTCTTTAATTGAGTCTGCCTGCTGCTTTGTGTTGTGCCCTTGGAAGGTAACTTCTTTGCCACCATTACATCGTGTTTCCAATTTTCCAGGAAGGGACCACCAGGCAAGGCCAGAATCAGCTCCTCAGAATGACTGATAGAAACTGAGCAGGGACTGCCCCCCACTTCCTTCTCCCGCCCCTCCTCCTCTTTCTCCTCCCCTTCCTCCCCCTCCTCTCCCCTTCCTCTCCCTCCCCTCCCCCTCTCTTCCTCCTCTCCCTCCTCCTCCCCCTCCTCCTGCCCTTCCTCCTCCCCCTCCTCCTCCCCTTCCTCCTCCTCCTCCTCCCCCTCCTCCTCCTCTTCCTCTCCTCCCCCTCCTCCTCTCTTCCTCCTCTTCTCCCTCCTCCCCCTCGTCCTCTTCAGCATCAGCATCTGTCTCATCATGATCACCATCCAAACAGTGTTGTGGTTTGCTTTCGAAAAATCCTCCTACTCACAAATCTGAAATTGCAGAAGGGGAATTAAGAGACATCTACTCCCATTGCAAATGCTCTTCACTTTGCAAAGCGATGCAAGGGGCAAGATCCTGATGAGTAAAATTTCCCAGTGCTTACCAATGATAGTTTACAGAAATTATCCCTACACACAAGTTTTTCCATCAAGCGGGCTTACCTGCACATAAAGTCAGCCCTGAAGATAGTCACCCCCAGTAACACCCCCAGGAGACATTTACTCCCCAAGGTCCTGTCTCTCTCTGTGTCTGGGCTCTCTCTCTAGTTTTGGATAGTCTAATGAACGGGACCTCTTTCCTTGCTTAGTGCTGGCCACACTCAATGCAGTGTGTCTGGCTTTATTCATTATGCCTACTTCAAATGCTGCTCATCAGTGAGTGAGGGTCTTGACGGCGTGTGTCATTTTCACTGCCTTAGAATTGGTAGTCCTATAAAGAAATCATGGCGTAGGGGAGAGAAAATATTAGTAATACTATGATTTCAAGGCAGATGCTTATCTTGGGTTTCAGTGTTTCTAAAATCAGGTTGTGCCTGATAAATTTGGCATATATAGATAAATAATAAATATATAAGTAAATTACAATTTATTATCCAAATCAGAACACTTTTGAGAGTAAAAGAGGATACCACTAACTGTTACACTGGACCAGCAGGCATGAACCAATGTTGTCATGGGCAAACCAGGACATGATCACTTAACTTATAACTTTATATGTACATTTAATGCAATTTCGTTCATTTGACGTTATTTGGTAGGCGCCTGCCATAGGTGACATTGGGCATACAATGTTTAACATTGAGCATGTAATGCTTAAAATTACATGCTTAATATTTGGCATACAATGTTTAAAAAGTAAACACAGCCCCTTCCCTCTTGGAGCTGATGGTATAATGGGACAGACAGCTGATAAAAGGGAACAAAGAATAGATGTATAGTTACAAATTGTAATGAGTGCTGTATTAGTCAATTCCGGCTGCCATAACAAAATACCATAGACTGGATGGCTTAAACAACAGAAGTTTATTTTCTCACAGTTCTGAAGGCTGAAAGTCTGAGATCAGGGAACCAGCATGGTCAGATTCTGGTGAGAGCTCTCTTCCTGGCTTCCAGACAGCCACCATCCTCCTGTGCCCTACATGGTAGAGAGAGAGCTCTACAGTCCCTGGTCAGGATTCAGTCCTTACAAACTTATTGGACCTTCATCACATCCTTAAAGGCTCTGTCTCCAATACAGTCACATGATGGAGGGCTGGTGATAAGGCTTCAACATATGAATTTTCGGAGTCGGAGGGACACAATGAAAAGCACAGAATGTAAGTTCCAAAAAGTCATGGGCTTTATAGTTTTCGTTCAGTGACAAAATTCCCATCTCATATTACAGCCCCCAGCACAAAGGAAGGAAATACTAAATAAATAATGGTTGAATTGAATTAAAGCGGAGAAGGGACATGATCTGATTTATAATTTTAGAAGATGGATTGGACGGCAACAAACTTGCAAACAAACAAAA
The DNA here is from genome assembly GCF_003676395.1 of Aethalodelphis obliquidens. Taxonomy (NCBI): domain Eukaryota; kingdom Metazoa; phylum Chordata; class Mammalia; order Artiodactyla; family Delphinidae; genus Aethalodelphis; species Aethalodelphis obliquidens. The sequence goes on from NW_020837958.1 coordinate 33,981,345, forward strand.
AAACTTGTTAGAAGGCTACTGATAGGCGGAGGGAGGGGACGCGGGCTCATTGCTGTGTGTGCCCTGCAGTCTGTCCCTCACTCGCCGCTGACGGCCTGTCTTGTCGCCTGCAAGCCGTGCCACCGCCCCACAGAAACGTTTTGATTACCCTCAGTCCTTCGCCAGATGAGGCCAGTGTCCAGGGCACTGGCTTCTCATCTCACTCGGGCTTATGCCAAAGATGTAAAATTTGGTGCGGATGCCCGAGCCTTAATGCTTCAAGGTGCAGACCTTTTAGCTGATGCTGTAGCTGTTACTATGGAGCCAAAGGCAAGGACAGTGATTATTGAACAGAGTTGGGGAAGTCCCAGAGTGACAAAAGATGGTGTGACTGTTGCAACGTCCATTGACTTAAAAGATAAATATAAAAATATTGGTGCTAAACTTGTTCAAGATGTTGCCAATAACACAAGAGGGTGGGGATGGTACCACTACTGCTACTGTACTGGCTCTATCGCCAAGGAAGGCTTCGAGAAGCTTAGCAAAGGTGCTAATCCAGTGGAAATCAGGGGAGGTGTGATGTTAGCTGTTGATGCTGTAATTGCTGAACTTAAGAAGCAGTCTAAACCTGTGGCAACCCCAGAAGAGATAGCCCAGGTTACTACGATTCCTGCCAATGGAGACAAAGAAATTGGCAACATCATTTCTGATGCGATGAAAAAGGTTGGAAGAAAGTGCGTTATCACAGTAAAGGATGGAAAAACACTGAATGACGAAATTAGAAATTATTGAAGGCATGAAGTTTGATAGAGGGTATATCTCTGCATACTTTATTAATACATCAAAAGGTCAGAAATGTGAATTCCAAGATGCGTATGTTCTGTTGAGTGAAAAGAAAATTTTGGTGTCCAGTCCATTGTTCCTGCTCTTGAAATTGCCAACGCTCACCATAAGCCCTTGGTCATAATTGCTGAAGATGTGGATGGAGAAGCGCTAAGTACACTTGTTTTGAATAGGCTGAAAGCTGGTCTTCAGGTTGTAGCAATCAAAGCTCCAGGTTTTGGTGACAACAGAAAGAACCAGCTTAAAGACATGGCTATTGCTACAGGTGGTACAGTATTTGGAGAAGAAGGGCTAACTCTAAATCTTGAAGATGTTCAGCCTCGTGACTTAGGAAAAGTTGGAGAGATCATTGTGACCAAAGATGATGCCATGCTCTTGAAAGGAAAAGGTGACAAGGCTCAAATTGAAAAGCGTATTCAAGAAATCATCGAGCAGTTAGATATTACAGCTAGTGAATACGAAAAGGAAAAACTGAATGAACGTCTGGCAAAACTCTCAGATGGTGTTGCTGTGCTAAAGGTTGGTGGGACAAGTGACGTTGAAGTGAATGGAAAGAAAGACAGAGTTACAGATGCCCTTAATGCTACGTGAGCTGCTGTTGAAGAAGGCATTGTTTTGGGAAGGGGCTGTGCCCTGCTTCAGTGCCTTCCAGCCTTGGATTCAAAACTCCAGCTAATGAAGATCAAAAAATTAGCATAGAAATTATTTTTAAAACACTCAAAATTCCTGCAATGACCATTGCTAAGAATGCAGGTGTTGAAGTTGAGAAAATTTTGCAAATTTCTTCAGAAGTTGGTTATGACGCTATGCTTGGAGATTTTGTGAATATGGTGGAAAAAGGAATCACCGATCCAACTAAGGTTGTAAGAAGTGCCTTACTGGATGCTGCTGGAGTGGCCTCTCTGTTAACTACAGTAGGAGTCGTAGTCACAGAAATTCCTAAAGAAGAGAATGATCCTGGAATGGGCGGAACGGGTGGGGTGGGAGGTGGGATGGGAGGTGGCATGTCCTGATTCCTAGAATAGTGCTTTACCATCATTAATGAGATGTGAAAGGAAGCTCAAGGCAGCGTTCCTCACCAATAACTTTAAGAGAGGTCAGTTGAAGGAGATGACTGAAGAAAAGGCTGGCTGATGTTTGAGAAAATCACTATAACCATCAGTTACTGGTTTCAGTTGACAACATAGAATGGTTTACTGCTGTCATTGTCCATACCTACAGATAATTTATTTTGTATTTTTGAATAAGGACATTTGTACATTCCTGGTTAAAAAAAAAAAAAAAGAAGGCTATTGATAGAGTTGTCCACACAAAAATGATTGGAGCAGAATGTTGTCTGTGCATATTGAGAGATGTGATTAAATTTAAGCTATATTTAGGAGGTAGAACTGACTGCATTTGCTGATGCATTACTGGCTGTGAAGGGGGAGGAAGAGGACATAATTACAGATGAGTTACATAATTATTTATGTAGGTTTCAGGCGTGGGCTATTAGACAGATGAGGGGAAGATGAAGGGACATCTGGGGAGGCAGGGAAGGAAATCATGAACTTGGTTTTGGACAAGGTAAGCTTGCGATGCCTGAGAGACACACACGTGGAGGTGACATGTAGGCAGGTGGATATATAAATCTCAAGCTCAGCAGAATGTGGTGTTTCCTCCTGCCCTGAAACGTTCTTATTACTGCGGTGGTGAATCTTATCATCAGTGGAATCTTACACTGGTAATAGTTATACCTCACACTTAGTGGGCTCTAAACTTGGGCTAGGTGTTGAAATTCTCTCATTTGATCCTCACATCTACTTTTGCAATGTGTCATTTTTGTGACACGTTGCACAGACAAGAAAACTGAATATTAGAAAGTGAAATGAAATGTCTGAAGTCACCAATCTAGCAAATGGGAAATGTAGGATTTGACAGCAAGACTGTTTAATCCCCTGTTCTCTGACCACAATGTCCTCCTGTCTCACAAGAGGCAGAGGTCTTGGAAACATTTCCTACTGTGCTTCTATATTATCATGTGACCTTGAACCTCAGGTGGGAAATAAAAGGTAATCTGTTAGGTCCCCTGCAGTTCTGCTATACTGCAATGTTGATCTCTTTTGTAAATCCCATTGTTTTTTCTTTTCTTTTTTTTTTTTTGCGGTACGCGGGCCTCTCACTGCTGTGGCCTCTCCCGCCGCGGAGCACAGGCTCCGGACGTGCAGGCCCAGTGGCCATGGCCCACGGGCCCAGGCGCTGTGCGGCACGTGGGATCCTCCCGGACCGGGGCACGAACCTGCGTCCCCTGCATCGGCAGGTGGTCTCTCAACCACTGTGCCACCAGGGAAGCCCGTAAATCCCATTTTTAATGTGAGTTTGCTGTAGGTACCTATCAGAGATGAAACCCAAGCTGACAATTCCTTTTGATGTGTATGAAAAGGGCAAATCTCTTTAAGTGAAAACCCAGCACACTAGCTTTCTTAATCTGAATTCCAGTGGAGTAAGAGGAAAACTCTTTAGAACAAATACTTCTGCGTGAGAAAATGTTCAGCATCTCAGATTTGTTTTATCATCTGAACGATAACCTCGAGCGTTCCTCTGAGCCGAATGTGGGCGTGATGCTTGGGCCAGACACACAGCTTTTCCTGTAATGTTTGCACCCAGGGTCTGCCAAACTTCCCCACCTATGCTGTCCCAGTGACACATGGGTCACCTGTCATCTGGCTCCACCATGCTGGGAGGTGACAGATTGTATTATACTTTCCTCTAGTGATTCTGATTGCCCTGCATTTCAGAAAGGACCCTCCTAACGTATCCTCCTGCCTTATCCTTTGAACCAGTGTCACTCTTTTTGTCTGTGTGTGGGAGGGGCATCTGGTATGGACAGTCAATTTGAATTTGATTGGAACATGCTAACGAGCCGTTCATATGGGGAGTAGGGGCTGTTTCTGATTAGATTAAGCTTCTGAGAGAGGAAAGAAACAGCCACTGATTAAAGACATAAAAAAGGAAACACATTAAATGAGTCAGTGGTTCATCTTCATACAGCAAAGTATAAATTAAACATATTCCTGGGGATCAGCTTTGAATAGCGGCTGGGTAGAGCGAGCTTTTCTGGATACATCCACAGGAGAAGGCGCTTACAGCAACTCAGAGGGGCTTAACCCACCAGAGAGGGCTCTGAGAACTCCTGAGTAAATGGATGGGCTGAGTTATCTGATAAAAATGACTCTCACACTAGGGACGGGAAGGGTTTTATTTGGATTTCAGAAAATTGTTCCCTGAGTCCCTGTGACATTCAAGCTCATTATTATTCTCTGCAGCATCAGTGATGGTAATGGAGCCAGAGATCTTAGTTCAAAACAAAAGATGCAATTAGAGTAGAGAGCACGCGTGTCAATGGGACCCTGATTTGGACCGTGGCCAATACTTCTGTCTCAGAGCTTGGGGCTTCTGTAGTTTTGGTTCTATAGAAACGCCTGGGCTGGAACTAGCCTTCTCGGCTTCATGCACGGGGAAGCTGTGAGGGTCAGCCCTGCTAGACTGTGTCACCTGACCAGGGCTGGCGGTGTGGCTGCAGCCCCGCCTCCTGCTGGCTCACACTAGGATCTGTGGAGCTGCCGTGGGGCTGCTACCTGTGGCCGTCGGAGGAGCCCTGAGTCATGCGTGGTCTCCAAGCCCCTGGCTTCTCCTCTTCCAGCCTGCTGGCTTCTCCCTTGGTTTTCTGACTGCTGCTCTGGTTCTGAACTGGAACCAGACTCTCCCCTACAGCCTGTTTTGCAGGAGTCCTAATACCTGCCTACCCCTGGCAGCTCCCTTTCTCCCCCACTGGGGACTAAATCTCCTCTCTGTATCTTCAGTCCCTAGTGGGGACCTGCTCTGAATGGACTCATCATCTGGACCTGGACAGTCTCTCCCCATGCCTGGAAACTTCTGCTGCAAAGTCTCACCCAATAGATTGAACCCCTTGTTATCCATACTGCAGGGCCCAAGCCTTTCTGGTCACTTTGCCTCTCCACATGCCGGCAGCTTGTGTGAATCAGGGAAATGTTCACAGTCTGCAACAGCAGCCCCCAAACCCCAAAGGCTGAACCCAGGACAAGTTTATTTCTCACTCACTTCACAGTCCTCTAAATGTTGGGGGGGGGCTCTCCTGGCCAGCTCTTCTCCAAGTGGTAACTGAGGACTCAGGTTGCTTGGGGGTTCCCCTTCTTTGAACTTCAAGGTCATCTTGGCGTAAACATCCAGCGGATTGGGAGGAGAAGTGGTAGAAGTGTTCATGGGTTTCCCACACAGGATACTTACCCACCTGGGCCTGAAAGTGACAGCTGTAATTTCCTCTGTTATTTCATTGGCCTGAGCTGCTCACACAATCCCTTCCGACTTCAAAGAAGGCTGGGAGATGTAGAGGAACACACAGATATGTGTTAGGAGTCAGCCACATTCTTGGAGACTCCCCTTCTCCTGGCTTCACTTCCCCAACCCCAGGTAGGACCAGGCCTGTCTTCTTCCTTTTCTTCCATTCTGTTTTGAGTCCACCCTAGCCTGCATTTAGACAATAGTAATCAGGGCTGTTGGCTGCTATGAGTTTTAAGGTAACCATGTATAAGTTCACCTTGTTTGGAACCACTGAAAGAGGGCTTCTAATCTCAATGACCACGTGTTTGCTAAGTGATCCTCCTGGAATTTCCCATAAGGAGATGAACTTTCATGGTCCCAATCTTTAGAGTCAGAGCATTAGAGTCCAAGGAAAGCTGGGGCCCCTGTCTATAATGGGCTGGTTTGCTGAGCTTGGCACCATGGCTGCCCCTGGGTTTCCTATAGGTAAACAGCTATTTCAGCAAATCTCAAGTCCCTGCAGAACAGCCTTTTAACTTTTTCTTCATGAAAAGTTTCCAGACATTCCAGCCCAGCTGGTCTCTTCTTGGATTCCTACCAGCTGAATCCTCCTGCTGCCTTCTGAGAGTTATGAAGGATCCCTTTCAAACAGGGAAACTGCTTCAAGGGCTTCTTATGGCTGACCCAAAATCAGACCCCTTCAGGGACATCTTCCAAGAAAAAGCATCGTTTTTTTTTTTTTTTTTTTTTTTCCCGAGCAGCAATTCTGTCCAAAAGACCTTTCGGCAGTGTTTTATTGTAAGAATAGGGCTTGGGAAACTGGATCCCCAGGGAGTGTTTTTCTGTGGAGTCTGATGGAAGAATAAGCATTGTCAGACTTTAAAAAATGTTTCCTTACACTTGAAAAGAATGAAATGTCTGCCTTTGGAAACCTGGGAGAGCACCGAGGAAAGTGCACAGGGGGATGACTCAGAACTAAGGCTCAACTCTCAATCCTTCATTCATGCAACTTATCGAGTATCTATCATGTGCCAGGCCCTGTTTAGGCTCTTGAGATTCCTTAAGGAGAGCAAGGTGGCCATGGGTCTTCTCTCACAGGCTGGTGTTTTGGGCCCATAAATAGGAAAAAATGCTCCATCTCACTGGTACTCAGGGAAATGCAAATTAAAACTACAGTGAGAGTGAATTTCACACCCATCTATGAACGATGCCAAACGTTGGCAAGATTGTAAAGCAACATGAGTGCTCATCTGTTCTGGTGGGACTGGAACATGGGATTCTCACTTTGGAAGAGTTTCACTCTCCCTGGGAGAGTTGAACGTGTGTTCTAACCTATGGCTCAGAAATTCCACTATGTGCAGATACACAGAGAGGTGCTCTCTCTTGGGTGCCAAGAGACATGTATAAGCATATTCGAAGGAACACTGTTCATAATCCTGAAAACAACCAGACTGTGGGCCACCAGGAGAATGCGTAAATAAACGTCTGTACGTTTATATGATGGAGCACAATGGTGATGAAAATAGATGAAGCAAGAAGCAAGTTGAAGGATGCAGAAAATACACTCCATGTATACAGCCTTTAAAACCAGGTAAAACTAAGTACGTAGTGGAGCTTGATGGCAAGGAAATTATTAACAAGATTCAGGGTAATGGGTTACCTTTGTGGGTAAGGAGCAGCACACAGAGATTTCTAAGTCGCTGCCAATACTGTTTCTTAAGTGGGCGGTCGGTAAACAGTTGTCCCTTGTGTTATGTGTCTTTAAACTGTACATATACGAGGTACCCAGGCACCCAGCTGGAGGAGGTATGGGTGGCACGGGAATGCAGAGCACAGGCATTTACCAAATTCAGGGCAGACAGGGAAAGTAGGTAGGAATTAGCCAGGCAAATAAATATATGTGACAGGGGGAAGAGGCTGACAGCCTCTGGCTTTTGACTTAGCTTTGCCCAGGTTTGACCTCTCTTTCCTTCTCATTCCCGTGCACGCTGCTACTAGAGTGAGACGCATGTGGTGTCTAGGTGATGCCCTAGTCAGTGTCTTTGTTTGCCTGCATTTCTGACCCTACAGCCACTCTGCAAACATGTTGCTGGTCTTCTGCCAGCCATTCTCAGGCCTCAGCCTCCATCTTCCTTGTCTTCCTCCCTCAGCCTGCCTGGGTTGGCTTTTGACTCTTGTCTCAGCATTTCACAGCCAAGTTAGGCGAGACAGCTACACATAAAAAGGTAATTAACAAGATGAGCCAAGAAATAAGGACCACTTGAGTGGTGCGAATCGTATTTCAGGACTTTGGAGGAACAGGGCTAGGCTGGCTTTGGTTGGACGGAGAGCAGGAAGGAGGATGTCTGGGCTAAGGGAACAGTGGGAAGATTTTGCCAAGAGAGAAGAGCTCATTAAATGTCATAAGGAGATAAAAGCTGGACAGGATTTGGGATCTTATCCTGTGGACTGTGCTTATGAAGTACAAGACTAAAGTGCCACTGCCCCCCAATCACTTACCCTCGGTAGATATTACTAATAAATGGTGGCATGCTTTTCCACTAAGCCCAGACGGAGCCTCAGAATCCTTCTTATCCCAGTGCTTCAAAAGGACATTAACCAGTGAACGGATTTAACATGGCAGTGTTATCTGCTGTTCCTACCAAAGACTACAGAGTGATCACCAGACTCTGAGTAGGAGAAATGGTCACACTGTATCCTGATGTCTTGCCTCCAGTGTCTCCCTATTTTATAACTCCCAATTCACAACTCTACCGGTTGTCTCAAATACTGGGTAATATTTGAGGTATTGGCAAGAACACTTAGAACCACAGAATGCAAAAAGTAGAAGGTATCTAACATGTCACTGAGTCCAGCTCCTCCATTTGGCAGCTGGGAGAAACTGAGACTTGAGAAGGAAGCAGGTTTATTTATGTAAGTGGCAAACATAGGACATAAACTCAGTCTTCTGACCCTGACCTTGTACCAGCAGCTCCCAGTCCTGGGAAGGGAAAGGAACCTGATCCTTCCTAAGAACCTACTAGATGCCTGTCTTTGCTAGAGGGAGCTTTTCATACAGCATCTCTTTTAAACCTGCCAGTTGCCCCAATCAAAAGGCAACTGACATCCAAGAACAGGTCCAAGTGAAAGGCTAATGTGGGACAGAGGCAGGATTCACACTCTGTCTACCAGCCCGCAAGACCTGCATGCTTTCTTGTAGTTCCCAGATGGAGACACCAAGTTTCTTCAGAAACAGTCACAGGATTAGGGCTCCCTGGGAAGGGCTGTTGGTGAGTGTGACTCGCCCTTCTGTTTACAACAGTTCAGGTTCTCAGTCACGTCTGGGGGCAGCCCAGCAGCTCCTCCGTGGGCGTCTGGAAGCGTTGGCTAGGTGGGGGGCTTTCTCTACAGTGAGTTCATGGTTCCATAAGATGAAACCACCTGCAATCGCCCAGGTTCATTTGATAACTTCCCGAGTTTTATAACGGTAATTCAAGTCTGCAGCCAAAGTAACTCTTCTCGTTTGTAGCAGCATGCACTTAAATGTCAGAGCTTTGCTGAAAAACCACTTGGGTCTGAAGGAAGTCATTGTGTTCAGTAAAATCTGGCCCATTTTATGTTTATGGCCTTTAGTAGAGGAGCCAGCTAAGCGAGTTAAGCTGCCTCTCTCTATGGTGAATGAAAGCCCAGGGCTCTGGGATTGCTGGAATCACTCATTCAGATCACAGCTATTGAACATGTCCTGAGTGCCTGGTGTTGGTATATGCAACGTGCACCTTGTCTTCCTGGAGCTTATACTTTAGCAGGGCAATGGAGGTGGAGGGCAGACATTGAACGAAGAAATACGTTAAATAGAATAAATAGAAGTATTGTGAATAAGCATTAATAAGAAAAAGGGTGGGGTGCTAAAGGTATTCAGAGGGGATCTAATTTAGACTGAGTGGGTGAAAGAAGGTAAGATTTGAGGTGGGTAACAAGTGGGGGATTTATTCCAGAAAGATGGAATAGCAGGTGAAAAGGCACAGAGACAGGAAAAAAATTGGTGTGGTCAGGAAACATGTTGCCCAGTGCCCATCCAGAAGCCACGAGGTCCAGCCTTGGGCTGACGTGCCACCAGGCATCCCCAGGGCCTGTAAGACTAGCACACGCCTCACTCGTTATGAGCCTGGGTCACAAGCGCACTAGGTAGAAATTAAGTTCTGCCTTGGTAGTGGCTTCCTGTGCCCTGCGACCCCTGCGACCTCATCTGCCATCTTGGTTGCTGACCCTTGGTCTTCATCTCTCAGCCACCCCTTTGGCAGCCAACCCTTGCCCTTCCTCCTCTTGGCACCTCCACCCCCTAGAACTTGCAATGCTAAGCCATCATTCTGTCCCGCATCTTTGCCCTCCCTCCAGCGGCCCTGCTTCTCTGGCACAATGCCTCCCGTCTGTAGCCTCTATCTGGTTTGGGTCTTGCCACATCACGCCAGCTAAGACCTGTGTCCGAGGCCTGGATCCATTTTACTTCCTCATCCTCCCAAACCTCCATGGAAGCTTCATGATGTCATCTTTCGTGAGGTCCAAATGCCAATGATTTTCTTTCCTATCCTTTGTCTGCCATCCACGAGAGGGCCTCTGAGATCAGCTGTGGGTAAGACTTCTGAGATTCTCTCTGGAGCAAGCCATTGGTCAGCGGAGCTGCTCATCATGCGGGGATCGTGGAGCACAGGCTCTCTCTTGTTTATTTCAGGGTCATTGGTCAGGATCCGGAAGTGAAGGGGCAAACACGCCAAATACACATCTTCTGCTCCAACCAGAAGCTGCCAGGAACCCAAAGGCTATATCCGAGGCAGATGCTCACGATAGATGAGTTTCTTTTCACAGAAGAGAGGAGAGCGGAGACAAGCTCTAGGTGAACAGGTGCTTCCAGTCTCTGGAGAGGAGCCTCTCCCTGCTGGGCCAGGCACTCTGGAGGGCAGCACGTCTGTTGTCTGTTGGGCTTCAGCCAGACACGTGACTCCTCTGCAATCATTTGTCCCCTGAAGGTGGCTGTACAGGAGAAGCCACTAGCAGCAGTCATAATGGTTATTACAAAATAATAATAACAAGTGCAGGCTAATAAGGGCTTACAATATTCCGAGCACTACGACAGGGGCTTCCAGAGCCCACTGCTCAGTGTAGCAATCACTGTCATTTGAGTTTCATAGATGGGATGTGAAGTACCCCAGTGTTGCCGCTCAGCCAGCACATGGTGGGGTCAGAATAGACCCAGATGTCCTGATCCCACCTCGGCTGCCACGCATACAGAGCTCACCCGGAGGCAGGCTCGGGGTCAAACACCTACCTGCACTCCATCCCCTTCTTCTACCGGGCGAAATTGAGACTTGGGAGGAGAAATATCCTGCCAAAGGTGACACAGCAGCAGGTGGCAGAGGTAGAGACTGGAATCCACTTCTCGCTGGCTCCAAAGCTGTGCCTTTACAAACTATGCGCTACTCCCACCCAGCTCAGCCATCCCACCTCTGCTGGAAACCCGTGATCTGTTCTAGGCACCATTTAGCACATGTCTAAAGGAGAATGTGGTGAAGAGCTTGGAGAACATTTTGAAAGAGGGAAGGAGATTAGTAAACCAGTACCAGTGTCATGGTCGGGAAAGACAGGGCTGGGACCACAGAGCATGACAGGCTCACCTAGTTGAAGGGGATACAGAACTGTGACGCTGAACTGACACCCCAAGGATGTCAGGTGAAGCAGGGCGGGGTGGGTATGCAATTGCATGTGCAGAAATCCAGAGGTGAGAGGAAACCCAGCGTGCTGGAGGAAGTAAAAACTGTCAGCATGACTGCAGCACGGAGTATGTTAGGAAGCAAGCACGAGGCTGGAGGGGTGGGCAGGGGCCAGACCCCCGGAGCCTCAGGGGCTGTGCTGGGGAGGGCGCCGTGCAGGCGGGACGGGATCCAATGTACACCTTCAAAAGATCACTCTGGCTGCTGGGTGGAGAAGAGACTGGACGAGGAAGGCAGGAGGGAGGGCAGTTGTTTGGAGGCTGTTGCAGAGTCCAGATGGGACATGGCAGTGATCTGGATGAGGGCAGTGGCTACAGGATGGGGAAAGGGGAGTAGCTTCAAGAGGTCAGCAGTGAATTCACACGGCTCCTTTCACTGTGCAGCTAAGGGCAGAATGGGAGGTGCTGCCACCACCCTTCTGATTAGAACCAAGGCAGAGGCTCCCACTCTAAGATGAAATGGCGACTGACTCTTTGAGAGACAGGTCTTGGAATAAAAGAGCTTTGTTACAAATCATGTACTGTGTTGGGTCGCTGAAATATGTCAATTAGTAGCCTCCGTTCCAGTGGCACAAAGAATAATTACCCTGACTCCGTGTGTCATCAGTAACATATTCACAGTATTCACAGGCTTTCCTTGAAAATCTGAGCAAAGTGAGTTGGAAATCAGCACAGTCCCCAGAATATATGGGTCATGGACATAAAGGTACACACCCTAGAGCCTTCCATGGCTTCCTTTCCTGGTCCTCGGAACCACCCCTGGGTGTGGAAACTTCCTTCAAAGCATGGTCGCCTGGGGAAACACTGGCTCTTCCTTGAGCTTCGGTCAGGCTCAGACTCATCCTTTTTTTTTTTTTTTTTTTTTTTTTTTTTTGCGGTACGCAGGCCTCTCGCTGTTGTGGCCTCTCCCGTTGCGGAGCACAGGCTCCGGACGCGCAGGCTCAGTGGCCACGGCTCACGGGCCCAGCTGCTCCGCGGCATGTGGGATCTTCCCGGACCGGGGCACGAACCCATGTCCCCTGCATCGGCAGGCGGACTCTCAACCACTGCGCCACCAGGGAAGCCCCAGACTCATCCTTTTGCCTTCGTACTGGCTGTGTGGTCCTGGGCAAGGGACAGCCTTGGTCTCAGTCTCCTCGTTTGGCATTGGAGACAATAATCACTACCTCACAGGGTTATTCTGAAGATTCTGCTGTGTATCATTTGTTCAGTAATAGCCGAGGCTGACTGAGCGCTAATTATGTGCCAGGCCTCTTTCTAAGCACTTTGTCTATGAGCACTTTAATCTCCTCAGCAACCTCTTGAGATGGGAACTCTTAGGATCCCCATCGGAGATGAGGAAACTGAGGCACCCTGAGATCAAGTGAATAACCCAAGGTCACACAGCTACTGTGTGTGATTTGTGCCGGTGCCTGCCACATAGTGGACGCTCAGTGGGGATGCTTGTTTCCTTTCCATTGGCCCTAAATATTAATAATATACTAAATGCAAGACAGGCTTAGGAAGTCAGTCCATTGCCTTCCAACTTCCAACAGGACCAACTGGTGTGAAATAGCTTGGTGGAAGAGAAGACATTCTCTTCCTAACTAGCAGGGGGTGAGGAGGGGAATTAAGCTAAATTTGAAGCTGACGTTTCCTTGGAGGAAGACCTATGGTTGTCGATGGGTACACGTTATACGCGCAAGTGTCACCCGCCAAGTTGTCCAGTTGAGGATACCTAATAAGTGACCCCTGCTGTCCATCAAGAGATCCTGATTGCTTTCCACCAAAAGCCTCACTCATCCTCTCTGACCAGGTGTTTCAGATTCATCCCACTTTTCTAAGCACCAACCATTTACTGATTGATTGTCTGGTTAGGCATCAATCATTTATATATTTATTCAACAAGTACTTACAAAGTACCTGTACGTACCAGGCCTTGTGTTCTGTGCTGGAGATGAGAAACGAATGAGATATGGTGGGTTCTGCCCTCTAGCAACACAGTGAGGGGGAGGCTGACCTATTAGCAGGTAAGTTGTGGTATCAAGAGCTTTGAGGGCCAGAGGAGGAAGCTCTGCCCCAAGAATGAAGCAAAGACCCCACAATAGTGTGGCTGGGTGGCCAAGATCTTGAGAGATGATATTTTTTTTCAGCTGGAGAAGGAGTAGGGAGGACATTCCAAAATTACAAATAGAATGGGCAAAGGCCTAAAGACACAAAAGGATGTGCACGTTCCAGACCATTGAACTCCCACAGTGTCTGGAATGATTGTGGCAAGGGCTCCAAGACACTGTCCCTCAACGCTCAGGTTACAAGGTCATTTTTATTTTTCAAAACCAAATTGCATCCTGTCCAAGCTCCTACTCACCAAGGTCAGGGAGAAGTTTCATATTATTCCCTTCTTTTTTTTTTTTTATTCCCTTATTTATAGCTCCCCCCCCCCCTCACTTGGGTTCTGACAGAACTCAGAGCCCAGGAAAGATGGCGCTGCAGCAGGGCGCCTAGCTCTCCCTGTGGAGATCACTCATCTGTGTCCAGGCCCAGGTGGTCCATTTTAAGGTGATGTCTCTGTTGGGAGGCTCTGCTGGTCCCTCCATGTCAAGCACTGCTGCAGAGACCGTTATCAAGGATTTTGTTAACTTCTTCCCCGGGGCAAGAAGAACCCAGATAGCTGGTCACAAAATGTCTAGTCTCTTCTTTGGGGGAGGGAGGGTGGAAAGACTGGAGAGGGAGGGTGCATTAATTCTTTGCTGGTAAATCCACAGCAACTGGAGACAAGACACAAATTAATGACTCAATAACCTTCCTGTTCTAGGAGTAGAAATAAGGTACAGCTGGCTCCCTTTGCAGACAGGAGAGTAAGGTGAGGAGAGCTGGATGTCTGAGCTCGCGTTCATGGTCACCTATGGTCTGGGTTCCAGGCTCAGGGTCAGGTCTGGGCACTGATGCGTGGCCCGTGTCTTCCGCAGGTGTGGCAGTGTGGCGGGAGCGTGGAGGTCCTGCCCTGCTCGCGGATTGCCCACATTGAGCGAGCCCACAAGCCCTACACCGAGGACCTCACCGCCCATGTCCGCAGGAACGCCCTCAGGGTGGCTGAAGTCTGGATGGACGAATTTAAAAGCCACGTGTACATGGCATGGAACATACCCCAAGAGGTAGGAAGCCCCCGTGGGGGTGGGTTTCTTGGAGGTTGACGGGGGAAAAAAAAACAAAACAAAACAAACCTGAGATTCAACCTTTCTTCCCAGGGGACAGCCAGAGTCTTGTTTGCCATGCTGGAGTGAATTCTCAAACCCTAAGATACAAGATGTTGAAGAAAAGGGGCTGACTATAGGGTGCTAAGGCATCTTACCCATCCCGTCCCTGGTTACCTCCTCCTTGAAGGAGGGCTCCTTCCCTCCAGACAGCAGTGTCCTCATTCTATGTGAGAAAGTTGGACCAAGTGGCTCCAAGGTTCCAACATGCTCCCAGGTTCTCAGCTTCTCTGACAATAGATGTTTCATGGTCCTAGATTACAAATATCCCAGTAATTACCAAAATTCACAAAATGCACCTTAATTTCCCTGTAGACTGGATTCAAACTTCTCCATCGAACCTTTGACCAGACCAATAAGGAATATTCCCATGCCTTTGGGATTGCTTGAGCCGCATGGATGGGGCTGGGCTACATTCCCACATGTTTTAGGCTACTTTTAACCCTCACAGAACCTCATCATCACCTGCCACTGTCCTCTAGCCCTCTAGTCACCCACACTTAAGAAGTGTGAGAGAGAAAGCAATGTTTCTTTGGTAGTTCTGTTCAGCCTTGCTGTGTGTCATATGGAAGTAACCTTGGACCGCTGGGTTGGGAGAACCCAACAGATGCCAGCCACGGGATCCCCACCTGCTTGCCAGCTGGTCTGCCTAGAGATCATTGCTTATGTTGCATTTTATGTGAAACGGAGCTGTTGACTGCAGGACCTCTTGCTTTCCTCCCAAGGCCATGGCTTCCCCTCGTGAGTCCTTTAGAAAGCCTCTGCTGTCTCTTCCTAATAGGGCAATGATTGATCTTTGCTTAAAGTTTCCATATGAAGGCCTTCTTCCCCGACATGTCCACCAAGCTCATGTTTTGCTCAGGCAGAGTGATTGAGAAAGTAGGCTGGGTCATGGGTGGGAGCTTTCAGGCAACCCCCTCACTACCACGACCGGGGGGAGGGGTCTTAGGTTGATTGCATCCTCCTACAATCAGTGAGATTTCAGCAGTTGGGAAGAAGAATGAGGAACCAAGCAGTACTAGCGGGAGTGCAGCCAGCCCTGATGAACCAGCCCCGAATGCAGCTCTGACAGTGGGAGTGTTTCTAGGGAAACGGTGGTGCCTTCTAGCCCCATCTGCGGCTGTGGGCGTTGGATCACAGCATTCTGGGCAGGATGCTGAGCCCTGCTGTGGGTGTCCTCTGATAGCAAAATGTTAAGCACACTTGGAAACTCCCAGGAGCTCACCAGCGAAGAGCAGTGTGGATTCCCGGCTTCTGCAAAGGACTGGGATCCTGTCCGTTACTGTTGTCCCCCGTCTCTCTGCACCCCAAAGCTGCAAACTTGGTAGCCCTCTCCCCCCGATTGCAGCTGCCAGATGTTGAAATAGACAGCAAATCCAAAGAATAGTAGAGAAGTGAGTGAGTAGAAGTAATTGGAAAATGATGAAACTCAGTGTCTGCCTGTGACTCCTAGAAGAGTTCAAACCAAGTCAAGTGGGTGGGGCTGGGGGGTAACACAAGAAAGGCAGATGAGGGGTGGAAATGTCCAGGATGAAGCCTTAGGAGGAGAAGGAAGGGGTCAGCGTGTTTCCTCTTGACCCCCCTGTTCGCTTCTATGTCCAGACTCCCTCTTCTGCCTCTTTCAGGCTTGTGCAGAGTCAACACTTTTCCACCTCCCGTCCACTTCTCAAGTCACATCCCAATACGACCTCGAAGCTGCTTTTGGCAAAGTCATCATGGGCCTCCTAACTGCTGGATTTAATGGCTGTTTTAGAGTCTTTCACTTACAGGATCCCACCTTTTCCTTGAAACTCTTCACTCTCTTAGCTCCAGGATTCCACACCCCAGAACATCCTCATCTCTCCGACTGCTCCTAACTCCGTGTGGGCAAGGCTTACTTCCAGTGGTCGCTTAAGTGCTCCCCAGGGACCCGTCCTTGGCCACCTGCTCTCATGATACGCATCCCAGGGTAATCCCATCTGCTGTTGGGTTCTGCAGCACCTATACATTGAGGGCTTCCTAGTTACTCTCTCTAGCCTGACTTTTGCCTTTAGCTTCAGACTTTCAGCCACACATCTCCTGGGTGTTCCCACAGGCACTTCAGACTGAATCTGACTGAAACTGTGTACATCTTTTCCCCCCCGCCCCGAATCTGCTTCTGTTCTTATTCTCTGTCTAAAGTCATGATACCACCATCTGACCAGACATGTGAGCTTAAACCTGAGTGTCTTCCTTTAATCGTCTTCCATTCCCAGTCCATCACCGAGCCCACCTTTCCATTCCTCTCACTTCTGAGTTCAGGCCTCGTCTCTTCCTCTGCAACAGCCTCTGGTTGGTTTCCTGGCTCAAGTCTTACCCCTCAAGTTTATACTCCCCACTGCCCAAAGTCATCTTTTTAAAAAACTCACCGCGACCATGTCGTCCTACTTGAAATCTTTAAACGACTCTCCATGTGCACAAGATCAGGCATAAAGTCCGGTGTTAGACATGGATCTAAGCTTTCTCCTCCACCCACGTCTTCAGCCCCACTGCCCACCATCCTTGTTTTGGAGGCTCTGCAGACAGCGTGGACTTAGGGGAACTGCCCTGCGCTCCCTGTTCACACCAGGCTGTTTCTCGTCTCTGTGTGTTGGCCCATTTTGTCCTCTCTGCTTGGAATTCCTCCCAAAACCTCTTCCCCAGCCTCCACCCTTACCATTTCTTCTCCATCGTTTTAGACTCAGCTCCAGTGACCTCTTTTCTAGAAGCCAGCCCCAGCTGGGGAGAAAGCCCCCTTTTGCCCGCGTGTCTCTGTCATTGCATCATCACCCTTGTAAGAGAATGTTCCGTTGTCTGAAAGTCTCTCTCTCATTAGACCAGTGTGTCTCAAATCTGGCTGAACTTTGAAATCACTTGGCCTCCACCCCAGAGATTATGATTTAATTGGTTTGGAAGGGGACTTTTTTTTTTTTAAGAAAGCTCTTTGGGGATTTTAATGTCCATCCAGGGCTGAGAAGCACTTCACTAGAACATGGGCTCTCTGAGGACAGATTTTATTATTCATATCTATGTCACCAGGCCTAGCACAAGGTGGGGCACGTGGTCAGGGCTCAGTAAAACCTCACTAATTCTTGTTAACAAATGAATCTGCTGGCCATACGTGTGATCCCTTTTTCCCTTGATCAGTGGCTCCTAAAAGCAGATCTACAGACCAATTGCATCAGAATCACTTGGAGACCTTTTAAAAAATACTGATTCTGGGTCTCATCCTCAGAGATTTTGATGAGGAGGTGTATAGTGGTAGCAGAATCTGTAAAAAGCTCCCCAGGTGCTGGTTTGGGGAAACCAGGTTTGGGTGACACTAGTTTAGCTAATCCTGCTTATCTTTCCAAACTCACCCTTAGCATCACCTACTCCAGGAAGCCTTCCTTGACTGCTCTCCTCCCTTTCCCCTTCATCCTCGCTGCCCCACACCAGGGGATGGACTAAGGGCCCCTCTTCCATTGTCCCTCAGCACTCTCTGCTTCCCGCCGTGCTTCACACTGTGTGCAGAGAGTCTGTTTACTTTCTGGACCTTCCAGACTCTGCTTTCAGGCAGACTGTGACTCCTTCCTATTTGTATGCATGATGTTTGGGACAGCTCCTGACCCAGTCTAGGCACTCAGAAGAGGGAGGAAATGTGGGTGCTGCCTTCCTCCATGTTTTCGCCAGTAATTTTCCCAGCTGCCCTTGATGTGGCGGCATCTCGATACATTCTGTTCAGTCACAGGCACGTGTGTTCCCGATTTACTTAACCTTTCGTCTACAGCATCCCAACTGCAGATGTAGAGCTGGAACCCTTCACCCCTGCCTAGTGGCTCCTTGGAGAATTAAATAAGTTAATATGTGGAAAGACTTTGATCAGTGCTTGGCAAATGGAAAGCACTAGAGAAGTGTTAACTCTTGTTGTCGACGTGATCACCTGCACCCTCTGCATTCCCGCCCCGGCTTTAAAATGCCCTTGCTGGGCAGTCATCCTCCCTCGCTTCCTTCTATGCAGAGTCCTTCCTGGGCCTTGCACTGGACAGAACCAGCTCTCTCACTCACTCCGTAATCACATTCAGTCCCAAGCTTTCGGAAATCCAGAGGAGCCTTCCACTCATGCAGCCTCTACTTTAATTGAAAATCAGTTTGCTTATCAACAAACAAAGTCAGTCTGCAGCAAAGCATCAATATTTCCTTACACAGGGTTCAGGAACTCTAGACGCGCCCCTGCTTCCTCTTGCCCGAAGACAGGCTGAGTGCCAAGGATGACTCACCACGGTTCTTAGGCAACAGCCCTTCTTTGGGTTTGGCTACAAGGAATTTTGTGTCCGGCTGCGCACACAGGCAGGAATACTGGACAGCTTTTTGTGTGGCTAAGTACATTAGTGTCCTAGGGCTGCCAGAACAAATTACCACAACCTGGTGGCTTACAACAACAGAAATGTGTTCTGTCACAGTTCTGGAGGCCAGAAGCCCCAAATCAAGGTGCTGTCAGGGCCGTGCTCCCTCCAGAGGCTCTGGGGGAGGATCCTTCCTTGCCTTTTCCGGCTTGTGGTGGCTCTAGGGGTTCCTTTGCTTGTACATGTATCTTTCCATTCTCTGCCTCTGTCTCTGTGTGTTCAAGCCTCCCTCTCCTTTCTCTTATGAAGATGTAGGCTCATCCTAAATCCAGAATGATTTCATCTCAAGATCTCTAGTTAATTACATCCGCAAGATCCTATTTCCAAATAAGGTCACGTTTGGAGGTTCTGGGCGGACATGATACTGGGGAGGGACACTATTCAACCCTGTACACTAAGTATTTGGCAAAGGGGGGAGATACATTTATTGTTTTCTAATAATAAAGGTCAAGGTGACCTTCTCTGAGAATGTTTGCTTATTTCTCAATTTCCTCCCCCTGCTCTGAAAAAGAGTTTGATGCAGTTTACAGTAAACACACAGTACAGATGTGCTGAACCGTTCAAATGGAAAGGCAAAAGTCCATGAATAAACAGGAAGAGGAAAGGGACATGATATCCAGACGCGTAAGCTGAACAAAACTCTGATTCTTGAGTCTCCTAGAAGTTAAAGTAGAGATGGATTGTCTCTGTCCCACTTCTGATTAGATTATAAGTAGAGAGGCAAACCTTCCTTTGATCCTGAATGTAGAAAGGAAGTTTTCCCATGGGAACCTAGATTTTTAGGAAAATACAGAGGCCTTGCTGAAGTAGGTTCTTCTAGTTGCTTTCCCTAAAAGCTGAGACAGTGTTAATTTGTCATCACATAAAGGCAAGTATAGCATGAAGTGAGAAGACCTGGGTCCAGGCAAATAGCTTTGTGATGTGAGGATAAAGTGCAGAGAAGTTTAAAGAGTTAATACTTAACAGATGGGGTAGGGGAGGGGTGAGCAGGATACATTTATTGTCAGTTGCTAAGTTCACTATTTCATAAATACTTTTTCAACTCGGTCTCATCAGTATAGTTCAGGTGAAGCGCTAGACTGTGGGTACAGAGATCAGCAGAACATGTTTCCTGATCGTCAGGGAGCCGGGGTCCAGCAGAGAAAGGCCAAGTAGCAGTTGCTGGGAGGGCTCCCGGCAGGAGCCAGGGAGCAGACCCATCAGAGAAAAGGTCATCAAGAAATATTCAAAAGGTATATCCTCTCTGAAATTGCACCCTAGGAGTCTGGAACTTAAACCTTCAGGCTGTGGCAGGTTCACATTTTTACATGACCTGAACTCTGGTGGGCAAAAATAAATGTATTTCTTCTATATCTACATTTTTTTTGGACTCAAGCCCCTGTTGACTGATATCAAAAATGTGTTCTGATCATGTCCAGATACATGCAGCAGCCATCTTTGTGATTTTTCCCAGACATTTCAGACTTAAACTGTCAATTTCATTATTTTCCCAACCCCCGTAACTTGATCCCGGAGTTGATGGCAGAACCAGATGGGGTAACACTGCCAGCACGTGGACTGCAGTGTCAGTGGGAGAGAGCTGTATGTGCTTCCCCATCCTCCTCTGTCTCTGCTGTGGGCTTATGTCTCATGAGATACCACGTGCCCCTCTGATCCCTGGCTCCATGGTGTCGTCCTCTGAGATGTCACCCGTCGCCATCTGATCCCCCACTGGAGGGACCCCTTTGCATCCTCTGCTGTGGCATCAGCTCTTTCTCAGCTGCTTCTGTGCCCTGTTCAACAGCTGGGGTGCAAGCCCAGGGCTTCCCCTCTTCTCTGGGACCACAAGAAACGTAGGGGCTTCTCTCTCGCTCTCACTCAAGGACACATCCATGTCTCCATGTCTACTCCTTGTCTGCTGCATGTCGATGGCTCAAGGGCCACCTCTCTGGTGCACCTGGGAAGTGAAAGACAGAGTGCTGTCTATGCTAAGCCCTCAGGCCTAAAGAGATAGGCTGCTTCTCCCATAGGGACTTGGTCTTAAGAGGCAGAAGGGCAGGCTCCTAAAAATGCGCTGGGTAAATTTTAATGCACAAACTCCAGACCCAGGTTGATTGGGTTCAACTCTCAGGTCCACCACTTATTAGCTGTGGGACTCTGGGCAAGTCACCCAGGAGGTCACTGAACCTCCCTTTGTCTCAACTCTTCATCTGTAAAATGAGGATTATATAGTACTCCCTCATAGGTTTAAATGGGACCATGTACATAAATTTAATATTAGTAAAATATAAATATATGTGCCTGTCTCATGCAGAGCACAGCCTGACACATTGTGTTATGTAAGACTTAGCTGCCATGATCCTTAGGAATAGTAATGTAATTAGCATTATTCCATCTTCAACTCTTTCCCTTCCCTCTTCCTCTCCCCTAGCAGTTCAGAATCTCTCATCTTATCTCTTGAGGGAGAGAAAAACCTTAATCAGACTGTATTCTTCCCATTTCTTTCACTTATACAAAGACTACAGCTTTTTTTTCTTTTAGTAATTTTTAAGGATTTGCATCTTTATTTTCAATGGCCTTTGATGACAGTCCCCATCAGTGCTGGTCTGATGTTTCACAGACCAAACGGGGACGGTTATGGGGCCAAGGCACACGTTGGGAAGTGCATGAGTTATATTCCCAGGTTGTCCCTTCACCAGACAGTCTCCAGAACCATGGTTGGGCAGGTTCAGGGAAAAGCTGTGCCCTGGTGGTGGCTGAATCTCTGTGTTTGCATCCTGTGCAGGACTCAGGAATCGACATCGGGGACATCACTGCAAGGAAGGCTCTGAGAAAACAGCTGCAGTGCAAGACCTTCCGGTGGTACCTGGTCAGCGTGTACCCAGAGATGAGGATGTACTCAGACATCATTGCCTATGGGGTGGTAAGGAGCTCGCCCCTCGGGGTTTCACCCAGACACAGACAGAGAGCAGGACCAGAGAGAGGTGTGGAGAGTCAGGGAGGGGAAGAGCCTCTTGGCCCCCAGTATGGGACGTGTGGTAGACCTGTGGACAAGAGGCTGATTTCTGGAGCTGAGTGTGAGGCAGCCTATGCTTTCATAGCCCAAACCTCTCCATTCCCTTGAGAGAGGTGCTTAGTCTCTCCTTTACAGTCCTAAGCAATTCAGCTCTGGCCCCAAACCTGCATATCCCACTTAATAAAACAAAAACCTGAAGTCAGGTTAAGATTGCAAGACAACATAACAAACTCCACTGTTCCTCAAGCATGGGTGCCTGAAGTTCTACCAACCAGCCTTCATGCCTCCCCCACCCACGGGGCTATGTCTTTCACTCACACAGAGCCTCCTGGTAAGGCATTCTGGGAAATATAACCTTCCTGAGTTGCTGTATTTTGAGGGATGTTTTAGTACCACTTATTGATTGGCAGCGAGCAGTTCCCCCAGCAGAGGCAGCAAGATGGAGGGACAGAGCAGAGGGTTTGGACCTGGTTCCTATCTTGACCCAGCCACTTCCTGGGCAAGTGTCTTAATGTCTTTTGGCCTTAGCTTCTTCATACGTTAAGTGTGGTAAAATAATACTGTCCTCGTGGGTAGAAGAAAGTCTCCGATACATAAATGTATTTTGTGTCTAAGGTTAAAATACTTTGAACATTATAAACTCTTCCATTCTTCCAATATCCCCAGGACCATACAACCCTTAAGGTATTTTCAATACCTGATTGATTTTTGGATATCTCACCTGTTTTTTGCTGACTGAACACATAAAGATTTTCTATGACAGTTAAGCCCTCAAAACTATCCCCTGGGGCCACCTGCCTTACCCCCACCCCCTGCTGTGTTACAGATGGGGAAACAGAGAGGCAAAGTGACTTGCCCATATTCACGCAGTTAATCAACAGTGAAACTGAATCTGAAACATCAGCTTCTGATATCACTGTCATTCCTCCCTTTGCAGTGTCCCCTCAGACCTTTTAGATATCCCAGGATGAAAATTTGAAGGAAGAACTGAGGCCTCTTCCTCTGATGACCTGTGCTCAGAACTGAGTTCAAGGCCTGCCTCGGCAGGAACATTATGGGTACAACGTCAGCCTGGGAGGAGAAGAATCCTTGCTGAAGGGTTGGCCTCAGTGTTCCCTGGGGGCCTCCCAACTCTCACATCCTAGGATTCTAAAGGAGACAGAGCCAAGGTCCCAGGAACTCCCCCCTTCCCACCCTCCTGCAGGGCCTCTGTTGTCCCCGGAGGCCAACCTGTAGGAGGGGGTCATATCTTCCCACAAGAGTCCCCATGGCATGGCTGACATGTCCTGAGAGAACCGCCCAGTAGCCTCTTGCCTCTCCACTTCCCAGGCTGGTATAATTCAGATGTCAGAAAACTCCTCAGCTGGCGCCGCCCAGCTGTTACCTGAGGCTCCAGATCCTGTCATCACCGTGGAAACACACTGGACTGTGAGGTGCCCATCAGTCCCATCTACCTCCCCAGAACCATCCTGAGGATGCGGCAGTTACTGGTACCCCTACACTCAGCCCATAGCAAGTTGTGTGTGCTGCTTGGCCACTGTTGAACCCAGCCCAGACAGAATAGTTATACTACTGTGGCTCCAGAGAAACTATTGGCCCAGACCTCTGGGAGCCAGGGCAAGCTTCTGGATTCATGGTCTCACCAAGCTATCAGCTGTAGCTAAAGAATATTAGCCAAACTCAGCCAGAGAAGCGGGGAAAGCAATACGGTGGAGGTGTATGCACGCAGCCATTGCAATTCTGGGTCTTGGCCCAGGGTGTTCTTGTCTTCCAAGCAAAAGGGTCTCATCTTATGAGCACATACAGCAGGTTTACCATGTAGTCTCCTCACCACCACACCCAGAAACCTTTGGTTGGTCAAATAGTAAGTGGCACATACGGGCTTGTGATCCAGATCCGTTTGAGTCCAGAGCTGGGGCTGTGTTCACTCTGTTGTGCTGAAAAACCTCCACTTGCCATCCCAGAGGGCTGAGCTGTGGCAGCCGTTCCTGGGCCTGGCGGAGGTCTCTGACCCCCTGCATGTTCATCTGCCAGCTGCTGTTCAGGGCCCAGCCAGCCCCCCTCCCTCCTGCCTCCTCAACAGGCTGGGTTCTTACGTGAGCAGAGCTTGCTTGTCCAGGAGCATAATGAACTCTTAATGGGGGCAGTAAGGTGACAATGGGCAGGGCAGGATGCAGCACAAGAGCAAGAGGATTTCTGGGGCTGAATCTTTCTTCCTGGTGATTACTTTTATTCTGAAATGGAAAGACCAGATGTCTTCTCAGGGGCACGTTGTTTTTTTTTTTTCTCTCTTTTTCCCTTCCAACTCATGCCTAAACTGCATTGCTCAGGTCAAATAACCCCCTGGGATTCTCAGGCCATTGTCAAGTCTATATAACCCTGCCCATTAATCCAGTAATAGGTCCCACTGATGCCTCCTGCAGGCTGAAGGGCCTGTGGGCCCCGCTGTGTGGGCATGGGCATCCGCCTGGATCACCGAGCTCCGGGCCTGGGGGACGGCATGGCTTTGCATAATCCCAGCTCTGGTGCTGACCGTAGAGATAGAGCAGCATCTGGAAACAGACATGCCTGCTTCTGAACATTAGCTTTGCTACTTAATCACTACGTGACCTTGACAGTTTGCAAAACCTGAAAGGTTATAGTCACATCACTTCATGGGGCGTCTTTCACAGTCTCAGGATCGTCTCCATTTGCATGAGGGAAAGAGCTTGGACTTTGGAGACCGACAGACTCCACCTCTGCCATTTGTCCAACTATAATGCCATCCATTCACTGTCCATTTTCTTCATTCATTCACACATACTTACTGTGTAATATGTGCCAGGGCTGACCCACGTCGCAGGCAGTTAGAAAGCCTGAGAGCTAGTCTGATGACTGATAGAGGAGACGGGCAAGTGGAGAAGTGACAAGAATACGGCGTGTTAAGTGCTGCAATCAGAGAAATGGAGATGTTGGCCTCACACCCAGATGTGGGTCAGGAAAGGCTTCCAGAGTGACAGAGAAGCTGAGGACCACAGGAAGAGGAGGATTCAGTCAGGGAAAAGAGACCAGAGCAGAGGGTCCGTGCAGTGGGAACAGCATGACAGACCGAGAGGTGTGCAGAGCTTCCTACGGTAACACACTTCTTGCACCCTTAAAAGAGATAGTATTACCGATCTGGCTATGTTATTTTGAGAATTAGGTGGGATAACGCATGGAAAGCACTTCACCTGGGACCTGGCACATAGATGCAGTCATAAAAGCTAGTTTCCCTGAACGGCCTTCAGAAAGGTTATAGCGGTAATAATAGCAGCTAACAATTATTGCACATTTGCTATTTGTCAGGCCCTGTGCTGAGTACTTGTAGATATTGTTTCAGTTAATCCACAAACCTATGAGGTTGGCACTAGTATTATCCCTCTTTGAGAGTGAAGGAAACAGACCAGGAATTATGTTGCTTTGTCCAAGGCCACACAGCTGGAGCCAGGATTCTATCTCAGCCCTCTCTCCCAGCTTCCTCAACAGACCACCTACTTGATGGGGGGTGGATGACACAGAGCCAAGGAGGACTTTATCAAAAGGCACCACCCACCCCTCATTCAGAGGCCAGCTTTGGGGATCCAGGGGAGATCCAAGTCTGACATCAGGGCTTTCTGGAACTTTCTCTTTGCAGTAAAAGTTAGCAGGTCTCACTGATGGATTACAGTGTTCGGCTTCAAATGTGACACCCGCCCCTCCATGGGCTGTGGGAGAAGTCCAGAGAGTATTTGCATATGCTCCTCCCACACAGGCCAGCCAAGTAATTGGTTTATGATAGAGGATTTGCTGCATCGATGCTTCTGGGGCCCTGCCTAGGGAGCTGACACATGCTCATATTTCTGCAGAACCCCTAAACTTCAAGTTTGAGATTGAGCTGCTATCACCCAGTAAAGGAAAGGGAGCTCGAGAGAAAAAGATTTGCCTCTGTTCCTTGTCGCCTGTCAAGAACAGGGGTCGCATAGAGCACACGTGGGCCTCTGGTTATCTGTTCCATTTCGCACCCCTTAACTGGGTTCACTGCACTCCTGCCACGTCCATCAAGACTACGAAAACTTAGCTGCTGTCTGCCTCTGGCCTTCCCCAGATAGATGACCTACCTGTGGCCCACTGCCCTGGTCTCCCCTGGATTCTGATCTCCAGCCTCCTGTTGTGAACAGAGTGCTTTGATGGCTAAGAAGAGCTGTTGAAGCTAGCTCAAGTTTAGGTGGGTAAAGATACCACAAACTCTCTCATGGGCTTAGGAACTAAAGTACAGCTGGACATGAGCACTTGAGCTGGGAAGCCACTCAAACCGCAGCGGGGGCAGGATGATCTCTCTTGTCTCTAAATCTATCTGCCTCCTGCCTCATCTCCTTGATCACACTGGATTCCTCTGCTTGCACATGGCCCAGCAGATCCACCACACCCAGTCTAAATGGCCTCACCATCCTAGTGGCCAGCACCCACTGACCACGGTGTCTGGTCTCTCATCTGGACTCCTAGGACAGAATAAGAGGATCATGAGATAGTTGCATTCCAGAAAGAGAAGGACCAGGAGAGGGGAGGAAAGAAAGACGACTGTTAATTCATTCTAAGCTATTTGTTGGCGCCTGCCACGGTCTACTCAGCTATGGCATGCGAGCAGGACCATGTGGACCGTAAGCTGCCCTTTCCAAAGCTGAGAGTGAGCTTAAGCCGGAAGGGGACATTGAATACCTGCTTTCCTACCTAGATGTGGTAAGACTTGGTTCATGGTACCCAGACATTTGTTCTGTTGATTGCCATGTGCTTGTAGGTGAGGATAAGAGACACCTCTCTCTTCCCCTGCTCCCACTCTGGCCCCCTTCTCTCTTATTCTCCCACCAGACCTCCCACTCTGGAGAGCCCTCATCAGCTGGGCCTCCGCTGGGGCCTGGCCAACCACTGCTGGATTTGCAGGAAGCAGAGAAGGCCTGGTCCTAGAGGATATCCCAGGCCCCCAAACAGCTGACATGTTGCCCACTTCCCCCAACCCTCAAGAACAAAGACTTCTATCCACGGACTTCTGAAGGCCATTATGCCACCCTTGTGCAAAAGGAGGGGGTGAAAAATCTAGTAGCATCTCGTGTGTGTGCATGTGTATCTTTTATTTTTACCTAGACTATCCCAGCTCCGCAAACCCAGCTTGCTGTGTAACAGCATCCTAATGCTTCCCCTCCAGAGGAGGCTGGTCTTTCCTCAGCACCTTGATGCAAGGCAAAAGCTGGTGCTTGTTGGTTTACATAGTATTCAGAGGGCCTCGGATTGATTATGGAAGCAGAGCCTGTCTCAGTGGAATGCTTGTTTCTCCTGATTTAATGCATCTGTTTCTCTGTTCCTTTCTCTTCGGTGTGGCCGCCTCTCCCCTGGTGTTCAGCTGCAGAACTCTCTGAAGACTGATTTGTGTCTTGATCAGGGTCCAGACACAGAGAATATTCCTATCGTGTACATCTGCCACGGGATGACGCCCCAGGTGAGTGCTCTGGGAGATCCCCGTGCACGCGTGTGTCTGGTGTGGGGAAGGAAAAGCTAAACCCTGTCATGGCTACTCTGGGCCCAGAGGCCTTGGGAGCTTTTCATTAGGAAGTATCCTCATGAGCAAAAAAGCGAGTCATACCTGCCATGCCTGGAAGGAGTCTGAAGGAGCAGATGCTGGGTTGCCAGGATCCCCTGGGGTGGGGCACAAGGAAGGCGATACATCTCTAAAGAGGAACACCTGCCTCCGTTGGGGAGACTGTGCGTAAATTACAGCCCTGGCTCTTGCAGCCATGCCTTTCCCTAGCGGGAGGGAACCCAAAGTTCCCCAGGCTCCCTGATGTCTCAGAGTCCCTTCGGAGTGCCACTTCACAGCCTCAGGCTCTGCCCTTTAGTAGATCATAGCTGGGACCAAAATTTATAGCCATGAGATCCTTTCTAGCTCCTCTGACTTTCTGGTGGAGAATAAAGGGAAGCTACCAGGAAAGTAAGTTATCCCCCCAAAATTCTCCATTCATAGCCTAGGCTTCAGATATCTGAAGAGGTTGTTGAGACACTGGCAAGAGAAATGGTTTATTCAACAGAGTACAGTGGGCAATTCTTGACCAAGAGTGCCGTAGACTGACCTGTTATGACTTGACATTTTCAGAGTTTACTTACCTTACCTCCAGAAGTGTACAATGATTTTTAAAAGATATCTTAGTATAGAAGATGCGTATATTCGTGCAATTGCAATTTAGTGCTTAAAAGAGTTGTTACCTGCCTGAACACACAGCTAAAGGAGATTGCGATGTGTGTGTACCCGGTGTACGATGCTGAGACTTCCCAGCAGCTGTCCACCGTGATCTCCACCACCTTGTCCTTTCTGTGGGCCAAGCTGCTGTGACATCACTGAGTGCTCAGTCACAGGTCAGCAGATCGCACTGCCTTCACACCACACAGTATAGCAACTCATTCTCCATTATTACAATGGTGTGACATTTTTAATGAGTGACTATTTTTATGTAAACTTTTTATTGACATAGAACATATATACAGAAAATAGACAAATGATAAGTGTACAGGATTAATGAATTTTCAGGGCAAACACACTCGTGTAACCAGCACCCAGATCAAGAAAAACCATTATTGCTTGATTTTGAATTTTATGTAAATGGCATCATAGGGTATATGCTTTCTCATGTTGGCATCCTTCTTCCATCATATCTGTAAAGTACTTCCTTACTGTTACGTGTAGTTGTAATCCGCTCATTTTTGTTACTATGTAGTATTGCATCTTGTGGATATACCATTTTCACTATATAGTCTACTGTTGATGGACAGTTGGACTATTGCCAGGTTGGGAGAATTATGAATACTGCTGCTGTGAACATCTTGTCCATGTCTTTTGGTGCACATATGTACTAATTTCTTTTGGATTTATACCTAGGAGTCGAATCACTGAGCCATAGGGTTGACATATGTTCCTTTTCTTTTTATTAGTTATCTATTTTATACATATTAGTGTATATATGTCAATCCCAATCTCCCAGTTCATCCCACCCCACCCCCCAGCTTTCCACCCTTGGTGTCCATATGTTTGTTCTCTACATCTGTGTCTCTATTTCTGCCTTGCAAACCAGTATATGTTCATTTTCTGTAGACAGGACCTACATTAGTCTGCTAGGGCTGCCATAATAGAATGCCATAGGCTGGGTAGCTTAAACCATAGAAATTTATTTTCTCAGTTATGAGGCTTAAAGTCCAAGATCAAAGTGTCAGCTGAGGGGCTTCCCTGGTGGCGCAGTGGTTGAGAGTCCGCCTGCCGATGCAGGGGACACGGGTTCGTGCCCCGGTCCGGGAAGATCC
>NW_020837958.1:34610577-34760849 GCF_003676395.1 Aethalodelphis obliquidens
CTTTGTCTCCTTCCCTGGCTCCACCCAGCAGTAAAACCAGTGTCCTGGACACCAGAAGCCCCAGGTATGGGAGGCAGGTGCTTGATGTCCCATCCTCTATGGAAAAGAAGCTTGGAAAGGGTCAAGAGGACTGTTCCACCAGGATGGCTTCTAGTGGTTCTGGTCAGAGAGTAAGAGCTATGAGATAGTAGCTGTAGAAGTGCCTAGGACAGAGCAGAAAGTGCTTTGGAAATGTTGCTTGTTATTACAGATGGTCAGGAATGTACATTACAATTATTTGTCCTTGGTTCCTATCGTGAGCAATGGAGTAGCTTGTCATTTTTTGTCTCTCTGAGTCCCCTGTCAGATTGCATGCCAGCTACTTAGGGTCAGGGGCTATGTGTGTGTCTCCAACCCTCAGCATAAGCTCTAGTGTGTGGTAGGAGCTTAGCGAGGGAGGGAGAGATGGATGGAGGGAGAGAGGGAGGGAGGGAGGGATGGATGGATGGTTGTGTGGATAACTGGCTGTATGGATGATTAAATGCCTAGAATTAAAGGAGGAGGAGATGGACAGGAGGGAGGAGGAGAGGATAGAAGATGATGGATGAATGGCTGGCTGGCTGAGTGATACCCCCCTACCCCACAGAGTAAGGCTATAATAGACACTGTGTGCACTGTTGCACTCCTGAAGTCTGTGACATGAGAGTAAAAACAGTGATGAAGAAGGCAGGATAATCTCGGGCGGGGGGGTGTTGACCCCTGACTGCTAGGAATAGACTGGACAATGGCAGGAAAGAGGGTCCACGGAGGCAGGGCAGGCCATGGGTGCATGGGGAGATCCACACAGTGGGCGCTGGGAGCCTTCAGGAAACCGGGATCTGGTCCTCAGCGCTTGGCAGGGAGGAGCCCCAGGTCCAGCCGAGCTTAGCGGAGGCACTTCTGCTCTCTCCCATGCTCTTAGCACTCGCTGTTGGAATAATCATTTGTTTCACAAGTCCGCAGAGAGTCCTTTTATCCTGTCACGAGAGTGCTAAGTCCTCTTTGCGGCCAGGGCCCTCTATCCAGAGGCAGTCCCTGTTTGCCCTCCAGGCTGTGAGAGAGGGACCTGGGGATACAGCTGCAACAGTGCCCACCCTCTGTCACCATCCTCACTGTCATTGTCACCCTTAAAACTAGCCTGGAAAGGGGGGATTATTAGCTCCACATAATGTTTGAGAACTTGAAACTCAGAGAAGTTAAGTGACTTGCCTGAGGTCACCCAGGTGAGACTCCAGTGTGGACCTCCCGACTTCACCACCCCACACTGCCTTCCTGCACAGTCCTCTTCCAGGCTGTCTGCCAGCATCCAAGCGCAGGAGCTAAACTCCCCACTCCTGCCTGGACTGGGGCTGGTCTGTTGCCCAGAGCTTCCGAGCCAGGCCTAGTCACATGACATTGGGGAAAGGAAGCTCATATTCCCGTCTGTACCACTGGCCTATATTTATCCCTGCACCCAGGCAGTTAGGAAACTGTTGTGCATTCCTGGGAATTTATGAGCGAAATAAACATCTAAATGTTTCTATAAGGTTTATTTAAGGAGAACAAAATGTGACCTGCTGGCTTATTAAAGGGTGAGCTTTCCGGGAGATGGCCCAGCTCCCGCAGTGCTCGGCTGACTCCAGGGAAGGGGAATGGATCCCTGGGAAGGCAGGGCCCCTGGAAGGTGAGAGGGGTACCCCTGCTGTCTTTCCTCTAGCTGTGTGTTCAGCCTGGAGGGCTTCCTGGAGGAAGGGGCTCGTGAGGGAGGGTGCAGCTGGGAAGAATAAGAGAGGCGTGTCAGAGGCCTGCAGAACACCAGGAACCAGGGGAAGTGAGACCCAAGACCTGGAGACGACTTGTAAGGGCAGTGTGTGTAACAGGAAGGCCAACAGGCCTGGTGTTGGTCTCTTCCCCTATTTACCAGCTGTGCAGCCCTGGACATAATATGTCTGTTTTTTTGTTGGTAAAGTGGGGATTGAAGTGGGAAAAGAGGGGAGAGAAAAGAAATGTATTAATTCCCTAATTCCATGCTCAGGGCTTTTGCTTTCATCTTCTCACTTCCTCTGCACAATTCTGTGAGGTCAGGAGGTATTATCACCCCAAGCTGTTCATGGGTGCCCTGAGGTTCATTCACAGAGTTGCTGGGAGGATTATGAGAAAACACGCGGGAAGTGTCCGGGACAGAGCCCCACATGCAGTAGGTCTGAGTAAATGTCACTTCCTTCTATCCATGTTTGTGTCTTTGCTTCTGCTATATGTAAAAGGCATCTCTACTTTGTCTGAGATGCAGATGGTGAGAGAGGGAGTGGAGCCAGGTGAAGGTGGCCTTGGAGGTGGGCTTCCCTGGGTCATTGATTACTTGGGCTTGTGTGGCCAGATGCCCCAGGGGAAGATGCTCTGTGACTCTGTGACCAGAAGGGTGAGGCCCTCCTAATTTAACTCCAAAAGGTTGTTCAGACACAAAACACAGAACAACAATCTCCTCAAAACCAAATTCCAAAGTCATTAATTTAGCCCCAAAGTTACCAATAACAGAATATAACATCTGACACTCATTGAGCATTTACTAGCTGCCAGGTACCCTTCCGCGAGCTTTCCATCTGGAGCTGCCAGATTTAGCAAATGAAAATACAGTTACGTCCATGCACTATTTGGGATATACTTATACTAGAAAAATTATTTGTTGTTTATTTGAAGCTCAGATATAACTGGATATCCTGTATTTTGTCTGGCAATCCTGTTTCTACACCAATCTGTGGAATTCTTGTAACTACCCTGTGAGATAGTCATTTTACAGATGAGGTAACTGAGGCACAGAGAGGTGAGGTCACTTGCCCAAGGTCACACAGCTAATGCGAAAAGCTGTATGATGAATTAGTGTGGCTCCGGAGCCTGACGCCCTTGAAGTCCGGAAGCCAGGAACTTGCCTGGCGAACTCTGTTTGAACCCGCTGACCCACAAGCTTTCTTGAGGTCCTGCCTTCTGTTTCAGCGGTTCAGAGTGGGAGCAGGGATGGGTATTTACACTGCATTAAAACCTGGCAGAGTTCACCCAGAGGGCCGCTGGAATCTTCCCACACTCTCCTGAGTACTCTCTCTCTAGTACCTGCGAAAGTGAAACCCAGCCAGCACAAGACTGAATGTTCCCCACAAAATCAGTTTTGCAGAACATTAGAAGTTGCCCAGAGCTTTCTGTGAGCTGATTAGGGAGAGAACGATTTGATTTTATTACCATGTAGTTTGCACACATTGGAAGGAGAGAGTGAGGATATTCCAGGACATTCCATCAGTGTATTAGAGGATTTCTCCCTGATTGCTTTGTGTCTCCTGATTTTTAAGCAGCTTCAGACTGCGTGCGTCCATGGTTACATGCTTGGCGCTTGCCACCATGGCTTGTGTCTGCCTTTCTGTGTGGGGACCTTTGCTCCTGACCTTCCTCTGACTGAGGGTGCCTGCAGCCCCATGCGTGACAGTCACCTCAGGAGAGCTTTGCTGCAAGTGACCTTCACCAGGAGGTAGAGAAAACTCCTACCAGAAAGCAGGTCCTCCAGTGCCTTGCAGACCATTACCTCACAGTGTCAGCATTAAGGGCATCAGGCCCGGGCGCCACCTGGGATGGGGTAGGGGTGAGGAGGAGGGTACTTCCACCCCACTCCCCATCACACTGTGCTAACTGGGATGCCTTTCAGAGGCTGCCTAGTTCACCTTTGCCTCCAGGCCCTAGCATAGACCACAGCAAGCGCTAGGCATTCAAGAAACGTTCGCTGTATGAACGGACAGAACAAAGCATAGTAATGTGCAAATGTTTACAGGCTGGCCCCCTCTCTTAGACTCTAAGACTTTTGAAAACCTTTGTGTCAATCATAAAAAGCAAGGGTAAGACAATGTGCACAAGAAAGAATTTAATGAAGCTGGAGGAATAAGCTGAGGGGGGAGGGAGGGAAGAAGGTGGGGAGGGAAGGAGAGAGGGAGAGAGGGAGGAAGAAAGAGAGAGAGAGGAGACTGGGGCGACGGGTAAGCAAGTGAAGAGTCAAAGGGGAGAGGAGAGGGGAGGGTGGGAGTTAAGGTTTGTTCTCCTTAGAGGTGAGAATGAAGAGTGGACTTCTCTCTCTCTCTCTTTTTTTAAAAATAATTTTTATTGGAGTATAGTTGACTTACAATGTTGTGTTAGTTTCTGGTGTACAGCAAAGTGAGTCAGTTGTACATATACATATATCCACTCTTTTTTAGATTCTTTTCCCATATAGGCCATTACAGAGTACTGAGTAGACTTCCCTGTGCTATAGAGTAGGTCCTTATTCGTTAACTTTTATATTTAGTAGTGTATATATATCAATCCCAATCTCCCAATTTATCCCAATCTCCCAGTTTATCCCAGAAAACATTTGCTTTTTATCTGCTGAACGATTCTCTAAGGCAGACTCTCTCAGAGACTCGCCCACATGGATCACAGCTTCATTGGCTTTCAGATCAAATAGTTTAACTTCCGGGTCAAACCATGGATGCTAGAAGAAGCATATATTTTTCTTTATCTGCTAGGGATGTCTGTATTTATCCAATTGTTCCCTCCTTTTTATAGTTTCATCTTCTTATGTCTTATAGTTTATTGTTGGTGACTTCAGATTGCTTTGGGAAATAGGTAGTGTGTCAACAAAAATAAATAAACTGCATTCTACTTACTTAGCAGCTGGAACATATGAGACTCTTGGAAATGGGTATATGGTATAACCCGAGCACCACCACCACCATTTTATTTCTAGAATACAACATGCAGAAATTAATGTTTGGCTCCTTCTGCCCCCTTATGTAGACCTAGCCCATCATCACCAGTGCATGCTGGGAATTTGTAAAAGCCCCTCCAAGGGATGTCAGAAACCATATGATAGAACAAATGGGAAAATGATATTTTAGCCAAAGTGCATTTCTTCTTGTTTACCAGAGGATTCATACAAGAAAAAAATTCTCTAAATGTGATGAACATGGAAAAGGTGATTTTCAGAGGCCAAATTTTCACTGTAGAAATAAATTCCACCCAGGGAAGGAACCTCACACATACTATAGGCATAGTCAGTGTTTTGACTGGCATTGCCATGGTAACAGTCACCCATGAGGCCATATGGAAAGTAGTTCCGTCAGGATGTTGTGGAAGTTACACGGCCACGAATAACTGCTAGAGATCTATTGTACAGCAGAGTGCCCAGAATTAACGCTACTGTATTGTATACCCAAATATTTGCTACAAGGGTAGATCTTATAAGTGTTCTTATCCTCAGGCAGGAGGAAATTTTGGAAGTGATGGATAGGGATTGTGGTGAGGGTTTCACAGTATATACTTATCTCTAAACTCATCAAGTTGTGCACATGAAATATGTCAATCACACCTTAATAAAGTGGTTTGAATAAAAAAAGATGACGTGGGTGGAGGAGGCTTTAAGCACAAACCTCCTGCGCTCCAGAAAACCAAGACAGGCTAAGAATCATGGGTCACAGGAGCCGTAACTCAGATGCTTTTGGGGCCAGGCAGGGAGTGTGAATGACTGAAACAAGCCAGCGTGAGCTGACTCCAACCAAGGGTTACTCGGCAGAACGGTGGAACCAAGATGGCTTGATCTCCTGGTTTTTTAGGAAAAGCAGGAAATCCAGACCTTTATGGGAATTCTTCTAATTATGAAATGTTGGTAACTAATATAAAAACTTGTAAATGCTACTCACAGCAAACAGGCTCCCAGGTCTCCAATTTGTACCTCTGAGCTCAGAGGATAGGATTCAGAGGATGCTAATTCTCTCACTGAGATCCAAGAGGCCATGTTAGCAAGAAACCCTTTTAGTGAGGTGAACAGAAGCCTCTGGGAAAACTTCAGCCCTTTCTGCTCCCCAGAGAATCTACCCAGGAGAAACACCTTCCCCCTGCACCACATTCCTTCCACTTCACTGGCTCTCCCATTTAGCTTGGCACTGCCTGGGCCCTGCCTGCCCCAGCTCCATCATCACCTGCCATTTTGACACTCTGCTTCCCCTTCCTGACCTCAGCAGCTCCCATGGGTGCTGTTCCACTGTGTGTCCTCAGGCCCCACACCATGACCCAAGATCCTCTGCTTCCCTCCTGGCCCCTTGGAAGGCGCCAGCCCCTCTGCTGCTTGCTAGTCTCCCACCAGTGAAGCCTGGTGGAAAAAAGGTGGGGAGAACTGAGTGGAGCTGCTGTTCATTTGAGTGATAACCATGATTAATGGGTATTTGTAGATCAGATGACAGTTATAAAAGGGCATACACATTCATCACTTCATTTTATTCACACAAACATCTTCTGAGACCGCAGACCATTGACTACTTTATAGTGATGGGAACTGAGGGACAGTGCAACAAGAGGACGAAGCAGGTGACTAGCTCATCACCAGCCCATCAGGGTGAAACTATCCACAGAAGGAGTTGTTGCTTTTGGGGAACCTTCCTGAGTGTCTCTTCCAGGAGGAGTCTTTGACAGAAAGATGTATATCTGCGTTCTTGGAGGGACTGGAGCTCTGGGGTCATGAGGACAGGTTGGCCAGTCCTGGCTTCAGCCACAAGCATCATGCTGACTCCCTGTCACTCTACCTTCTCCAACCGTGCATATCCAATTGGAGAGTGACACGGCTCCAGTTTACTAGGGAGCTCCTCAAAATTCCTATGGGGCAGAATGGTGCTTCAGTAACAGGGCCTCCTCCAGCAACTCAACCAGTGGGAATCACGGGGATCCATGGACGGATCTGCTGTCAACATTTCTGTTTTCTCTTTGGGCAGTCAAGTTATTCCCAGGCCTAATCCTCAGTGTTCCCCATCTCCAAAACCACAAAGACCAAACTCACTGGAGTAGCA
This sequence comes from Aethalodelphis obliquidens, assembly GCF_003676395.1. Taxonomy (NCBI): domain Eukaryota; kingdom Metazoa; phylum Chordata; class Mammalia; order Artiodactyla; family Delphinidae; genus Aethalodelphis; species Aethalodelphis obliquidens. The sequence goes on from NW_020837958.1 coordinate 34,617,426, forward strand.
ACCAAGGTCTTTCAAAAGCTGGCTCAACCTCTTATTCTGGTTTCATATTTTGCCCCAAAATTAGTTTCTTGGACCTCATTATAACATGTCAAGCAATTCTCTGAAGCATTTTCAGGAACTGAGGACAAAAGACCAAATATTATAACAAAAGATGTTTCCCCAAGCTTTTATCACTCAGGAAGTTCCAAGTGTTTGGGGAGCTGTAAGCCAGGAACTGTGGATGAAGACCAAATATATATGAGGAATATATTTTTGTCATCTGAATGACCAAATATATACATTTCTTATAAATCACAATATGGCAGCCCCCATCCCTGGGCCCTCCTATTTCACATACTCTATAGTCTATGCTCTAGCTACATTGTGAATCCCTAATGCCCAGTTATGCCTTTTACTTATGCTGTTCCCTTTGCCCAAAAACCTCTCCCCTAATATCTTTGTCTTGCAAGCTCCTATTCATCCCTCAAGACCTAGCTCAAATGTCCCCTCCTCTTGAGAGTCTTCTCCAGCTCCCCTCCTGAGAGAGTTTTCTTTCCTTTTCTTTGAGCTTTCACAGAATGTGCTTCATTCCTTATCACCTTATACTTATTATAAGTATTAATTACTTCTCTGTATCCCTTGCTTGGCTGTGAGCTCTTGAGGGTCTTTGTATCTCAAACTGCCCCTGGCACATGATGGATAACTAAACTGTGTTTGTCGAATGAGAGAGAGAAAAGTAATCCGACAGTAATATTACCATTTACTGAAAACATCAGTCATGTGCCAGGTGCTGGGTCAACATTATTTTTAATCCTCACATCAACCTTGTGAGTTAGATTTTATGATCATGGGGCATAGAGTGGTTAGGTAACTTGCCCAAGGACACACAGCTAGCAGATAATGAGCAGAAATTTGAGTGCAGTGTGATTCTTCCAAAAGGCAGTGCTGCTTCCTGTTCCTCCTACCCAGCCAAAGTCCCTGCCCTTCCATGTGCTCGAGGATTCTGAGGGCTTCCCCCTCCTCCCATCACTGCAGCTCCCTCCTGCTGAAAGGTCCTGGAACACAGGGGTCCAGCGTCCCCTGGCTAGACTCAGAGACTCTTCTCCAGCTCACCCGGCCTCATGTTTGAGGCCAAGGGAGGGAAGAGATGCAAATGACAATGGGAAGAGCTGGTTCCACTAAAAGTTGTGGGATTTGAGAAGTCCAGATGGTACTGTACAGCACCCACTTGACAACAAAGAATGATGTGAAAAGGAGAGAGAGCCTCCTCCTCACCTCTCAAGGAACCAACACCTGCATACCAAGGGCTCAAGAACACAGCTCAGCCTGGCTCTGTGAGGGCAGCCCCCAGGCCATGGCTTCAGTGGGGCCAGTAGAGGTAAGAGCACTTAATGCCCAGGGACTCCAGAAGGACACGACCTCCAGAGACGGTGGCCATGGGCACCTGCTGCTCTGAAGATTCAGGAGGCCACACCAATAGTGCAGGTGGTGTGACATGCTCGGGAGCCCAGGGAGACAGGACTTTGGCAGGGAGAGTAGGGCATTCACAGAGGGCCCGGGCTGTACCCACCAGTAAGGGGGCAGGGCAGAGGAGAAGGCAAATGATGAAGGGTCATATGACAGGACCTCTGGAGAGTCTCCCAGACATAGCTGGGAACAATTCTGAGATGGAAATACCGCAATAGCACGTGGCAGAAGAACCAGAGAGATACTGTGTGTTACTGTTAACTGGTCCTATTTTTACCCCCAGTACACTTAGGTGTAGGAAAACACAGGTTGATATGCATCTTCATGGATCTTATTGTATATCCTATACAGTATTGCTTTTATTTCATTCACTCATTTACTCACTCAGCAAGTATTTTTTCTACTCCAGATAGGGTTTTACAACTCACACAGCCATTAGCAGCATAACGGTATACCAATTTCACTACAACTTCTCCAACCTGGGATGTAATAACTCTTTCATTTTGATGGTTAGTAGTTTTGTTCTATTTTGTTTAGTGGTTGCAAACTATCTCAAAAATCTAAGGATTGGCTCCTAACTTTTGTTCTTATTTCAGAAATGTGTATTTATGTAGATAAACATTTTTACAAAGTTACAAAAGTCAAAGCGTGTTCCATTATCCATGGAACAAATCACCTTTATTGAAAGGTCACAATTAGCCAAATGTAGGGCGTCACTGAGTATTGGGGAATGTGTGGTGTCACTGCCTTTTCTGCTGGCCTCCATCCTTCCCCAACCAGGCTGGTTGCAGCCTGAGGACCCTGCACCATTCTTTTTCTACATTGTTAGTGAGAATTAACCAGGGATGGCTTAGAAGTTCCCTAATCTTAGTGCATGAAAATAGACCAAATTAAGCTCGGTAAATGAAGGAGAAACTGCCTTTTTTTTCCCTCCCTGAATAATCCAAATAAACAGCATTTGACCCTTGTCAAGAAGTCTCTGAGTGTCATGATACTTGAATAAGGGCTCCAGCTCCTGGGAGCTTAACTCCATCTGTGTTTTTTGTTCTAAACAACCAGGGCCCTCCCACCGCAGGAATATCTTGCAGTCCACCCACCATCATCCTGACTGGGGATGCCAGTTCACCGGAAGAAGAAACTGACAAAAACCTGGTCAACAGGTAACCTCCTATTTGCCTAATCTGTGCTGTAAAGAGCAGTATTTCCTAGCATGTGCGGATTAGACAGCTCTATTTTTTACAAATCTTTTCTTCGTTCTTGATCATTTTATTGATGAAATACAATCAAGCAGTTTTTCAAAATGGGAGAGAGAGCTTGGGATTTTTCCATTATCTTTCCCCACAAATTATTTCTTCTCTCCTAGATTTGGCTCTTTGCACCTTGTTAACCTTTAAGAAAAGCACAGCTCATAGCAGGGGAGTTTTCTACGGTAACTGCTCAGATATTTTCAAACAGACCTAAAAGATGTGAATTTTTTACTAGAATCCTGCTTCTGGCCAAAGTGGGTCCTGTGGGGAAGATGATCTCTTGGAAGGGACACTGGCTCACATGCGCAGGGATGTCCCTGCCTCGGTTTTACACAGCACTAGCCCATGCATTGGTCTAGCTGGAATGAGATTTTCTAAGTTTAATTTCCAAAAAGTTACAAAGATAATTCTAATACAGATATATAGTGAGCATGTGTCAAAGATTTACTTAACTCATTAACGAGGGGACCATCAGGATAACAAAGCCAGCTCAAAGGAGGATACGAGAAATGGATGTACGTAGTATAATCAGTGAGGAGGAAAAGAAAGCTGGAATAAGATTGCTAAGTTAGAGACTTCCCTGGTGGTGCAGTGGTTAAGAATCTGCCTGCCAATGCAGGGGACACGGGTTCAATCCCTGGTCCGCGAAGATCCCACATGCTGTGGCGCAAGTAAGCCCGTGAGCCACAACTACTGAGCCCTCGTGCCACAACTACTGAAGCCTGTGCACCTAAAGCCCGTGCTCTGCAACAAGAGAAGCCACCGCAATGAGAAGCCCGCGCAAGGCAATGGAGAGTAGCCCCCGCTTGCTGTAACTAGAGAAAGCCTGTGCGCAGCAATGAAGACCCAACGCAGCCCCCCAAAATAAATAAATAAATACATCTTTAAAAAGAGAAAAAAAAAGATTGCTAAGTTAGATACAAGATAGGTTAATGTTTCACAGGGCAATGAAACCTTATTTTTATCTTTTCTCCCCAACAGAAATCATCTGCATCTCTACCAGGCAATTATTCACAGTTTATGAGTTTTCTGCAAGTTAGATATTCACTCAGAGTCTGAGCCCTAATAAATACTAAATCGTCAAAGTTACAAAGGGCAGTGGTTCGAAAACTTTGGAGAGCATCAGGATCACCTGGGTTTGGGGCCGGGGCTTGTTCAGTCACAAATGGTTGGGCCCCATCCCCAGAGTTTCTGATCCTGTCGGTGGGTGAAGCCTGAGAACTTGCATTTCTAACAAATTCCCATATTTTTTCGCCCTTGAAAAAATAACAAGCTTGTAAGATGATGCTCTAGGATGACTCTGAAAGATTATGCAAGCATCTGGTCTCCTATTTACCAGCTGTGGACAAATTTTCCTAACAAGATGACTCTGTTTGGTCTTTCAGAGCTCACAGTCCCCACAGGAGGCTTTCTCACCGACACCTGAAGGTTTCCACTGCTCCCCTGACTTCTGTGGGTAAGGGCTAGGCCGATTTGTCTTATTTCTGCCACCGGAGATAGGGGTCCAACTGAAGGTGTGTTTGAGTAGGAAGAAGACTGAGGTCTGGCAGCTTGGCTGGGCTTGGCCCCTTCCCCTCTTCTTCTTCTCAGATTAGTAGTCCAGAGGGGATAGTATCTGAGTTGTGCCTTAGAGAGTCGGACAGATAGACAAGAGGGAGGAAACGTCATTTGGGTGGAGGAAGCAATTGTGTTGCTGGGCAGGAGCCATAACAGAGCAATTGCGTGCTTGGCTGTGTGTCAGGACTCTTTCAAATGACAGAAACTCAATTAAACTAGCTTATGCCAAAACACATAAAAATAAATAAAAGCCAGGGTCTGTGTGTTCAGGGAGCGCTGAGCCCAGATGCTCATGTTGGGTCATTAGCAATCATCCCATCCCATCTCCCAAGTTTCCTCTCTTGTGTGTTGGCTTCCTTCTGGGCAAATGGCTACCAGCAACTTACATCCCTTCAGTGAAAAGAGAGCTCCTCTTCCCCATATACCCACCACCATTCTCAGAGTTGCCTCTCACTGGCCTCCATGGCCATCCCTGAACCAGTCACCCAGGGGGATTGAGCTCATTGGCTGGCTGAGGATGGTACGTGGTCCCCTTACTGGCACTTGGGCTGAGATGGGCAGTATTGTTTAGCTCCTTCCTAACATGACTGAGACTCAGACGAGTTTCACCCAGTGCAAACTGGGGAGCTATGACCAGAAGGAGGAGGAACGGAGGCTGGAGAGGCACAACGGGAGCCATTCACTACCAAGGGGCTGGAGGAGAGGAGTATGTGGGATCAGGGAAAGTGGCTGGGCGCAGTTTGGCATCTGGACGTCACACGGGGGACCAGGAGGAATCCTGATGAGCTGAGGCAGGAGAATCGCATGGTCAGATATGGCCCTTAGGAAGGTCACTGTGATAGGCAGTGGAGGATGGGAGGGAGCAGATAGCCTGGAGGTGGAGGGCCTATGAGGTGGCTGATGTAATTGTGCAGGTAAGTTACAGCTGATGAGCAAGAGTGGCGATGAGGCACAGGTTCCAGAGATACTTACTTGATGCTGAGTTGGTTGGACCTGGGGGCAGCTGAGGAAGAGGGAAGAGTGTGGAGTGACTCCTACGTTTCCGAGCAGCTGGGTGAGAGGTGGTGTCACTCACCCAGGGAATGCGTCCTGGAGAAGGGGCAGTTATGGAGAAGGATGGGGGTAAACAATGTGAGTAGAGGGAAAAAGGAGGGAAGGTGGCCATGGGGTTGTGTCTTTGGCCCATGATCTTTGGAGTGCTTCCTTTATCCACATATGTTAAGCTCACTATCTTGTTAAAGAAAGAGAGACCGAAGGAAGAACACTAGGGGAGCAGGTAGAACAGGTGGGTCTCCTGGTGGCCTTCCCTCATGGCAGAGTGGAGGACAGTACTGGGAACCTAGGTGGCTTCACGGCCATTTGTGACAGAGGACCTGCCACATCCACCGGCTACAAGCTGGAGGGGTCAGGCCTGCTGGGGGAGCCCTGGCTGTCCCCACGCAGCCCTCTCCAGGACCCGGCAATGGGCTGAGATTTGGCTGGCCAAGTCCCCTCTGGGCAGTGTCCCTGGGCTGAGGGGTAGGGACTGGGGGCAGGGCTGAGGTTGGGGACCAAGGATTCCGTGGCTCTCACGCCGTGCTCACCCCTCCTCTGCAGACCCTACGGGGCACATCATTGACCTGGTAAACGGCCAGCTGCCGGACATCAGCATCTCAGAGGAGGACAAGAAGAAAAACCTGGCGCTGCTGGAGGAAGCCAAGTCGGTGAGTGAGCGGTTCCTGACCCGCCGCGGGAGGAAGTCCAGGAGCAGCCCCGGCGACTGCCCGTCAGGTAGGACGACAGGAGGCCGCCCTGAGCCCCTCCGACGGGGGCGGGCGTTGGGGAGGGCCCAGCCCCAGATGCAGCAGGAGCCCTGCTTCCCAGGGGTGGCTCTCGACGCGCCTGCCCCCAGGCCTCTTGGGCCCGGGAGGACTGAGGCTCGTGGAGAGGATCCTGTGGGGAGAGGGCATCGCACCCCGTATCAGAAGCTCTGAAATACTGATCCAACTCTAGCCCAGAAAACTCTGCTTTCCATTTTTTGGGGTCTATGTGTGACCATTTTGTCTTCCTGCTTTGCCAAGAATTGCTAGCCCATATGACACCCATGAACTTGACCTGGGCTCCCCAGTCCCTGAACCCTGCCTGGAGAGAAACCCACTGTGTGATGCCCGAGTGCGCAGACTCCCGGGCCACCCTGCAGGGCTGGAGTCTGTGTGGTCTCCCACCATCCCCAGGAGGCCCTGCTCTGTGGGCACCTCCTCTGCAAAGGTCAGGAGAGGCTGGCCCTGGGCTTCCTCTCCCTGACCTCCAGCTGTGCCCCGGGAAGGATCCTAGGGAAGGGAAGTGTGGTCTTTGGTGTCTCTCTGGAATTTCTGGATTAGAAGAAAGGTTTTCTGAAATTCTCCTGCTATCCCTTTGGCTAAAGTCACTCTTTTTCTTGAGGAAAAAATTGGGGGAAGCTAAACAAGTCTGAATGTACTTAGGAGGGAAGGGGCACATTTGAAATCAGAGCCATCCTGGCAAGTCTAGGAGGTATAGCCTTTGGAGCTGTACCTGCCAAGCAATGCCAGGTCCTCTGTTTCTAGAAGGTGCTTTGGGGTGAGGCCAGGCAGACTTGAGGAGTGTGACCCCAATCACCCTCCCTCTCCCCCAAATGACCCCAGCGCCCCCTCTGTTGGGCTGGCAGCAGGGAGGCATTGGGCTGTGGTAGGAGCCTCATATGGAGTCCAGAATCAGCCCCTGAACCTGACGAGGCAGACCCAGTCCCCAGAGGCGAGAAATACCTGAAAGGATGTCTTTGTTAGGCTGAAGTCCTGAACCTTCACGAATGCTGGCCAATTTGTGTCTGTCTCCACAGCTGTTTCCCCAAACCTCAGCCCCGGAACTTTTCCTGGGTCCTCTCAGAGCAACTCCCTCACCGTCCCCAAGCGGCCTGGTGAGGTCCACCTCCCCCCCGAACCCCACGGCATTGCCCACTCTGGCTCCCCACCTTGGGTGGTGGCTCAGTCCCTCCCCTGGGCCCCAGGACTCCTGTCCTGCAGCCTTCCCAGTCAGGATGCCCGTTTGGTCCCCTCCCCAGGGGCCTGGCTGGGCTGCCTCAGAGGAGGAAGATGTGCTTTCTTTGGGGTTTCAAGCTAGCGTGGGGAGGTAGGCCTAGCCCAGGATGAGGATGGAGGGAAGGGGGCTATGGCTGGGGCCCTCTGCCCAGAGAGGACCTGGAGAGAGGTCACCTCAGAGCTTATTTGCAAAGGCCTCTATTTGGGCCACTCTCTGTGTTTTGACTGCTTCCCTTTCATTAGGCTGCGTTCAGGGCCACACCCTCAGCTCAGCCAGGGTAGGGCTGGGGTGCCAGGGAGAGCAGCCTACCCTTGTCAGAGCTGTGGGGCAAGCTCAGGCTCGGGCCAGGCAGCCCGGGTTCAGATCCCAGCGCTGACACTCCGGCTGTGTGGCCTTGATTTCCCCCTGCCCTGGCCTCATGTGGTTTCTGGGATGATTAGATGGGGACTCCCCACAGAGCCTGGCATTGTGAGAGGTACTCAACAAGCATGGGCATTACTGGCTCCTGGGCCCGAGGGACCCAAGGGAGGACACTCTGGGGAGGTAGATGCGTTTTTGCTAAAGGGACAGCTGAGGGTCTGGGGTGCTGGACATCACTTGCCAGTGTCTGGACCATTTTAGGTTTGGATGCGTGCAGTGGCCCAGGGTCCCCTCTGCCCGGAGCACCACCACAGGTAACGGGGCACCGTTTGGGGTTTCTATGTCAACTAGTCTCTCCTCTAACCCCTTAACACCTGAGAGGCCCTCCGTGACCCGCTGGAGGCGAGGGTGCTGGGTGGGGGAGACATCGACACCACTGTAAGGGTCTCCTTGAGGGCGTTTCAAGAGGAGGTTCAGCCTCTTCACGTTGCTGACTGACTCGTGTTTACTTTCTCCAGCAGAAGGGGGATGCGGCCGAAGTCTCTTCACCTCCCCTTGGCGAGCCTGTGAGTTTGAGGTCTGCCCAGTTTGGATGATTTGAGTGTGGGAGACACGGTGTCCCAGAAGCCTAGGCTGGCCCTGGGCAGCCTGCCAGTGGGTGTGCGTGAGTGGAAGGTCAAGGCTGAGGAAGCTAGAAGGTTCCTCTGCCCTACGGTGACTGGAAGCCTGAGGTGGAGGGGGTGAGGCTGTGGGATTCAGTGGGGATGACCTCCATGGTGGTCCTGCCCATAGTCCTACATTCCCAGTCAGGCTGCTGCCAGAGGCCGGGGGGACCACTGGGCCCAGCAACAGCCAGGGAAGACGGCTGCCCCCGTCAGCTCTAGTGAAAATTGCAGGAAAGCTCCAGCCCCTAGCTGGGACTCTACCTGGGGGCAGCCTGGAAAACTTCATCTCTGCTGACGAGCAAACGAAGAGCCCCACACCTGCTTAGAACCACCTGCTCAAGGTGGTGTCAGGGCAGCATAGAATATAATCTCATCTAGAACTGGGTCTGGGATAGAGTCCTCTGGTAGAGTTTCAGCACACACACAAGACAGCCACACAAATACCCAGACAGACACACGAACCTGCACCTCACAAAGCAGCTTTCCCTTGGGAAATGAAAGAAGAGCACAGAATCTTGGAACTTCTGAACAGCAAGCTATCAGCTTTGCAAGAACCCCCTTATTCAGTGATCTGTAACCTCTTTTGGATCATAGAACGCTCTGAGACATTGTTGAAAGCTATGGACTCTCTTCCCAGAAAAATACATACAACACACAAACACACATATACATTTGTATATAATTTCAGGGAGTTCGCAAACCTGATGGGAAATCTGAATCCCTAAGAGTTAAGGGCCTTGCCAGGCAGAGCTAGGACTAGAATCTGGGGCAACAGAGTCAAAGCCGAAGCTTGTGGCTGCACTCCATTCCACTGTCCTCTGCAGCGCCTAGCCCTTGGGAAGTTCTTGGCAGGTTTTGAATGGCAGGTCCCCTTATCCTGTCTGTTTTACAAACCTCAGTCTTGTTTGTAGGTCCCCTTTGCCGGCTCAGATGTGACTGAGAAGTCCTCCCTTTCTACCTAGCCCATACCTCTCCAACACCTCCCCACCCCTACACACACACACACACACACACACACACACGTACACACATACACGTGTGTGCACGTGCACGCGCACACACATGTGCGGGTCCCTTAGCAGGGTCCATGGGGTTAGAGACCCCACAGCAGAGGTGAATCCACCCTTCTCCCCTCCAACCTGCCCCCGGGGTCCCAGCTCTACCTTGTCTCTTTCAGAATGTCCTCAAAGGGCTAGCTGACCGCAAGCAGAATGACCAGAGGAAAGTGTCTCAGGGCAGGCTGACTCCTCGCTCTCCCACAGTTGAGAAGTCCAAAGAAATTGCAATAGAACAAAAGGAAAACTTTGATCCCCTCCATCGCCCAGAGGCCATACCCAAGGGCCCAGCTTCTGGCACAGGCAGTGGTGGGAAAATGGCCCTGAACAGCCCCCAGCCTGGCCCTGTTGAGAGCGAGCTAGGGAAGCCGCTTCTGAAGACAGCCAAGGAGGGCAACCCTCTGCCCAGAAGCCCAACCCAGGGCTCTGGAGGGGCGGCTCCCCAGTCCCCCCAGGGGAAAAGTACAGTCGGAGAGCCCACAGGGTCCAAGGTTGGCTCCAAAGCTGAGCTGTGGCCCCCTGTGTCCCGGCCGCCCCTGCTGCGGGATGTCTCCTGGGACAGCAGTCCCGAAGAACCCGGCCCCCGGCTTCAGAAAGTGCTTGCCAAGGTGCCGCTGGCAGAGGAAGAGAAGCGTCTTTCAGGCAAAGCTGGCAGCAAGCTGGCCAAGGCTCCTGGACTTAAAGACTTTCAGATACAAGTGCAGCCAGTGCGGATGCAGAAACTGACCAAACTCCGTGAGGTGGGTTCCTGGGGTCCCACTGGGCAGGGTGTGCGTCCAGGTCCCCAACCTGGGCTGAGGGCCTCTGGGCCGGGCTGACCTGGGCCTGGGGTGGGGCAGCTGTGGCCCAGACGTGGGCCTTGTGGAACCCTGAACCTCCCCACCCCAAAAACCAGCCCACTGGGCAGCATGTCCTTCATAAATATCACCTTTCGTGCCTCTACCCTGCTCACTCGGGTGAGGTCAGCTGGTGTAGAGCTGCCACATTTCAAGGGGAAGGTGGGTATATGGAAGGACACGTGGGCCCTGAGTCCTGGGCTGTGTTTTCCTCTCTAACTGGAGCTGGTGGCTCACGAACAAGAAGCCTTTGATGGAGCACCTTGTCATGCCTAGGATGGGGCAAGGATGGAATGGCTTTTCCCTCTGTCTTGCCCCCCAAGCTTTCCTTCCTGATACCTGTTAACAAAGGGCCTCAAATCCATCCAAACATGGCCATGAGGGGCTGCTCCCCCTGTGGTGAATTTCTTCTAACACCCCTGATGTCCCTAACTGTCATTGGCCATCAAACCAGGCACAGCTGTCTCTCATGGGGCTACTGCCCTATTCATGGAATGACTGGGGGTCATCCAGAGATGCAGGGGGAGAGAGCCCAGGGTGTGAGGAAGAGAAGAGTTTAACAGGACAAAGAAATCCTTACCCAAGCTCCACTTCCCCAGAGGGCCAACCCAGGCCACAGGCCAAGGCAGCCGGGACTCCACAGTGGGGGGGGGCCTGGCGCCTGCACAGCTGGAGTTGGACGAGGCCCTCCTGGCTCCCCTACAGAGGGGCCGTGGGACAGGGAAGGAAATGAGGCACTTGACAGCGGTCAAGAGCAAGTGCGGGGCTGGGGGTCTGCACTAGCAGGAACGCGTTCCAACCATGGCCACTGTCCTGCACAGAAGCCTTCTGCATTGGAGGCTCCGGGGGAGCTGGGGCCTGGCTGCTGAGGTTAAAAACATTATACACGGAAAAGCCCACCTAGCCAGGAAGACCTCACTAACTAGCGGGTCAGCACAGGCCTGCAAGGGCCGCCCCTGCTGGGCCGCAGCCCCAGACCCCTGGGGAAGGTGACACCAAGGAGGCCAGACAGGCATTTGCCTTCACGTGCTTCTGGGCAGCAGAGGCCAGGCCAGGCAACAGACCACCCCCAGACCCCTGCCAGTTCCCCTCTGCAGCAAAGAAAACCACAGAGAACCTGGAGGCCCCATCCCACTAACCACTGCCCTGCGTCTGACCACACCTCCAGCCCAAGCCAGGGTGCTGAGAGCCGCTTGGTTGTGGGCCTCTGGTTAAGGAAACAGGTCAAGGGCCCTGGTGCATGACTTCCATCTGGGCCAGAGCTCCCTCTGCTGGCCCTTTCCTCTCCTTCACCGGGGAGGAAAACCGTCCAAGTGGCCTTTGCTACCGGGACACTGAAAATCCCCTTAGAAGCACAGGTCACAGGCCCAAGGAGCTCTGTGTGGCATTTCCACTTGGGAGCGCCGGTCTTGGACTTAGAACAGGTGTGAGCCTACCTGTGCCACATACCTGCCGTCAGCATCCCCATCTCTCCTCGGCTCTGCTGGCCGAAGCCCCAGGCAGCAGTGGCTATTGGCCTGCAGCCTTGGGACGGCAATCTGCAGGCCTCATTCGTCTGGAGAGTTTAACAACTCAAGAGGTGCTATCACAGGCCACTGAGGAACTGGGGGCAGGGGAGGCCACAAGTCCTGAGAGTGGGCACTCACTGCCCAGAATAACAAGGCCGGAAGCTCCAGGCAGCTCAGAGCACAGCCATGAGATCACAAACATTGTTTCCATCTTTGGCGGCTCCATACGCACCCAGGGGACCGTCCTATCCCCAGAGCCCTGGGCTCTGCTTCTGTTTGTCCTCCAGCCTTCAGCCACCATGTGGCTGGCAGCTCCCTCACCCTGAGGCTCACAGGCTTATTTAAAAAGCCGGCCATGCGAAGGACCATTCCTGACCCAAGGAATGGGGCACTGATGGTGGGGTTTCTAGCACCTTTACAGGCTGGGAGAGGAGCGGTCTTCCTGGTGCCCCTCAGATGTCGTGACTATCCCTGCCCCAAGTGCTGCCCCGTGAGGCTGAGGGGTCACAGAGCCATAGAACCAAGGGAAGAGTCCAGCCTGAGGTCACCATCTGAAACGTTGTCTTTCTTTTCCTAAAAAGGAGCACATCCTGCTAAGAAATCAGAACTTAGTGGGGCTCAAGCTTCCAGACCTTAGTGAAGCGGCTGAGCAGGAAAAAGGTAGGTGGGATCGGAGAGATGCTCTCCTCAGGCTGGGGATAGATTCATTTTCTCCAGATCAAAGAAGGTGAATGTGTAAACACTGCACATCCTGTCAGGGCCTTTGTCCATCCCAGTGGCGAGTGTGGGCCAGACGCAGAGCAGGCCCTCAGTAAATATTTGCAAATGGTTGAATAAGTGAATCAGATGGCGTTTCCTGCCCACTCAGAAAACCTCTAAACTTGTCTTCTTCCAACCAGCCCCGCTTCTGGACCCCTCCAGCCCTCCCTGAGCCTTGTTAGCACCTAGTGGGTCTGGAAGGGTGACCCAGGCCTGAACTTCTGATGCTTCCTTTTCCTGTTCCTCTCACACCCAGGAAGCCACCCAGATAGAACAGTTCCTCTTTTTGAGACATCAGAGTCATCTCTTGCTTTCTAATCTGCTGTCACTACAAAGTCCAGACCCCAGCCCTTCCCTCCTGGTGGCTGCAAGGCCCCACCCACCCACTTGCCAGACTCGCCTTCAGAAAGTAAAACTTGGGGTCTCTTGCCTCACCTCCACCCCAGCTCCCATCTCCTGACTCACTTCTCCCGATGGCTCACGCTACTCGTGGTCATTCTCAGCATAGAAACCTTCTGCTTAAGGATTGTTCTGTGGCTGTGTCCAGGGTGCCACCAACCATGTTGGAAGCCCCTAGTCTGAAATATAGTAACTAACACCTACCTATTCAACATTGACAAGAAGATTCCCAGAAGTAAAACATCCAACAATTATTTTTTTTTTTTTGGCAATCCAAAGTTATTGAACTACTGATGCTAAGTTATGCAAAATTGTACCACTTTAATTAAGGCTTTTAGTTTACGTTTGGCCACCTCAAAAGGAGTTGTAACATTAGATTGGTCAATTTAAATACTGTGGCTCCCTGTTGGATAGACACACAGTGTTTACACCCAAATGTTAGTGCATACAAAGCAACAAGGCATCGTTAAATAAAACAGCAATAGTTACTGCAACTTAGGCCTTGTGACCAATTACACATGATTAAAATTTCTTCCCACATTCACATCCACAGTACTCATCCACCATTTAACATCTCAACCAAAACGTTACACAAGTGAAACAATCACTAACAGGCAAAAATACTAAACCTGTATATTTGGTATTGCAAATACACTTATGCATGAGCAAGCAGGGGATTCACAGTGAGAATCTACAGCTGCAGAGCCTGAAAATGAACTACAAAAATTGTTAAATCATTAAAAGATTGTTTGAAAATATACACTTCTTGTTGTAGACCCCCCACTGTACACACAACTATAAACATTGTTCCCTATGTAAACAAAAAAGGAAACATAATAAAAGATTTGAAAAGTCTGGACATTTCCTTCCCAACAGATATTAAAGGCAACGTCTTTAAGACATTATACTGAAAGAACTATCATATCTTTTTTTGTTTTTTTTTTTTTGCGGTACGTGGGCCTCTCACTGTTGTGGCCTCTCCAGTTGTGGAGCACAGGCTCTGGACGTGCAGGCTCAGCGGCCATGGCTCACGGGCCCAGCCGCTCCGCAGCATGTGGGATCTTCCCGGACCGGGGCACGAACCCATGTCCCCTGCATCAGCAGGCGGACTCTCAACCACTGCGCCACCAGGGAAGCCCAGGACTATCATATCTTAAAGACAAGATCACTGTCTCCACAGATTTTTAAAAATTAAAAAACTATATCGCTGTGTTAAAACGCTTATCTGTACAATATAATGGTAATGACCTTGAATTTATGTTTTAAAAATTCAATAAGCTACAAGTATCAAAGAAGTGAAGTTATCTGGAGTACTCTATATAGGAGCTCTTTGGACTCTCTTCTATTATGCTAAAATAATAGTGGTGCTTTTAGGATTTACATTATTGTACTCTCCAATATAAAGTATGGGGCGTGTTAAAGTATACAGTACACCATTTTCATACATGTACAACATTGGTGGATGAAAAATGTCTCTTAACAGTAATACTGGATTGTAGCCTCTGGTTTTACCAGCTGCATACTCTAGGACTATTATATAAGTAAAAATCTCTCTTGTGATCCTGGAAAGTGATTAGAATGTGCAAACTGATGTAGTAGCTTTCATCCGCCCCTTAAAGGGTACCACCACAGAAAGTCCATTTAAGATGTTGGTAGGTTTAATAAAGTTGGAATGCTGGCACTGTTGAATTGGGCAATAGTTCTTCAGACCTGGCTCAGAGCTACAATGCATTTAGTATAATAAAGCAGCTGACATGACGACTTTTTGTGGGCCTTCCCAGGCACTGGAGTTTTTCTGTTAATTTGCCACACTAGGTCATAAAAGATCTCATTAACATTTATTTTTGATTTTACAGAGGATTCTAAGAACGCACTGTTGTTCCATTGTCTTGCTAAATTTTGACCTTGTTCCTTTCCTACAACTCTTTCATCTTCCAAGTCACACTTATTACCAACCAGAATCATTGGAGCATCATCAGCGTCTTTAACTTGAAGAATCTGTTCTCTCAGATCTTGTAAATCATTAAATATGGACTGTGATCTGATGGAATAAACTAACGCAAAGCCTTGTCCGTTTTTCACGTACAAATCCCTCATTGCTGTAAATTGTTCCGTTCCTGCAGTATCCAAGATTTCAAACATACACTGTTGTGCATTACTTCAACTTGCTTTCTATAAGAATCTTCTATCGTAGGATCATATTTTTCAACAAAAATTCCTTGAACAAATTGTACAGTCAGAGCAGATTTTCCAGCTCCTCCTGAGCCAAGAACGACTAGCTTATACTCACGCATGGTGCAAGCTTGTAAAATCTAGTACTTCTCGCACTGTCACCGGGTCCCCGCAGCCGGCGTCGCCTCGCGCTCCCTTCCGGGTCGCTGCTACCAGCGCTGCCGCTCCGGCTGGCTTACACGCCTGACTCTCCAACAATTTTTTAAAGTACTAATTAAAAAAAATTATTCATCTTTAGATGAAATCTTTGGGAAAATATGATATACTTCTCTACTTTTAATTTCGAACTTGTTTATTAAAGCAGATTTAAAACCCTAGGAAAAAATTTATCTTAAAATTTCACCCGCAACCCCATAAATTCTGAAAAAGCAAGTTTTTACTCTTTCCAGTATTTACCCTTATTTATAATTTTTTCACAATTGATTTGGTGGTGTAGATGTAACTCCCTGTTTCTACTTTTTTTTTTAAGATTTAATTTTATTTATTTTTGGCTACGTTGGGTTTTCGTTTGCTGTGCGTGGGCTTTTTCTAGTTGTGGTGAGCGGGGGCTACTCTTTGTTGCGGTGCACGGGCTTCTCACTGCGGTGGCTGCGGAGCACAGGCTCTGGGCGCGTGGGCTTCAGTAGTTGTGGCTCTGAGGCTCAGTAGTTGCGGCGCACAGGCTTAGTTGCTCTGCGATGTGTGGGGTCTTCCCAGTCCAAGAATCGAACCTGTGTCCCTTCCATTGGCAGGCGAATTCTTATCCACTGTGCCACCAGGGAAGTCTCCTGTTTCTACTTTTAAAATACTTATTTCACGACTAATTCCATTATAGTTTGACTTGTCCTCATATTTATCATTTAATGGGTGCATAGTTTCCTTTTGTATTGATGTATCTATTGTTGGATATTTCAGATGTTTACAGTTCTTTTAACTATGATTAACAGCACTACTATAAACAACTTTGTACTTGTAGGTTTTTTTCTTTCTTCCTCTAAGTTACTCTCTTGGGATAAATTCTCAGGCTTGAGAGTCACGGGGTCAAAGTGTAGGAATATTTGTAGGAATATTTGCATTTACCTTATTGCCTCCAATGGGTGATGCTCCCTGTAGACTGAGTGAGGGGTCTTCTCACTAAACACTACCTGCACTAGACTTTGCTTTGCTTTGCTTTTGCTCCTTATTGGCCAGAATGTAATGAGAACAAGATGATCCAAAATAACAATTACTACTATTAGTAGTAGTAGTGCGAAATACCGTTCCATTATTACTTCAATTAATTTGCTTAAACTTAAAATTTTAAAACATTTTTTTCTTAATGGGTGAATTAACTATTTATTTCTTTACTCATGTGTTCATTGGGTCTTGGGTTTTTTGTTGGTCATACATGTAGACCTTATAGATAGTAACCGTTCTTTGGCTGTATTTTTTGTCAATACTTTTTCATTTTTCTTTTTTATTTGCCTTTGAACAAATTTTGTATTATTTTAGAGAGATCATAAAGTTTTTATACAGTAATTTTAGCCTATCTTTTCCTTTGAAAATCTTCTATTATTTAAATCATTATAAAAATATTACTTCTCCTTAATTGGGATAGCAAATCTATTTTCTGGTAGTTTATCTACAGTTTGATTTATTTATATTTATTTTGCTAATACCTCTGAAATTTGTTTTAAGATATAGGTATTTGAAGACTTAAGATTCTGTTACCTCAATAATATTTTAATATTGTTTATATTTCTTATTACATTGTGGCTTAGATAATCATACACTGCATCTTTTTTTTAATGTATAGCAAAGACTGGTTCTGGGCCCTTGATTCTGTTTTATTCTGATCAGTATTGTACCATTTTAACTACTGCTGCCTTATAATATGTTCTAGTGTGCAGTGGGTTACTTCTCCCCCATTGCTCTTCTTTTTCAGAGTATTCATTATATTCTAGATACAAAGATTCAGTGCAAATTAGTAGAGCAACTGGACAAGAATTCAGGAGATTGGAGTTCATGGCCAGACACCACTTAACGGTGTCCAGTGTCTTTAAATATGTTCCTCAGCCTCTGTGGGCCTCTGTTCCCTATTGGACTAGGACACTTCAGAAAGCTCTTAACTGTAACCTAAGATTTATGGATTCCAGGTCTTTTCCAGTTTTGCCTCTCACCTACCTATTCTTTAAGTGAAATTTATGTCATCTTATACAACATTTTAATTGTGATTGCTCTAAGGCTACACACTGGATTCAGAACTGTCCTAGTTTTGTTTGTTTTACAGTTCATAGATTTTTCAGTTATTTAGTTTGCAAACATTTAGTTCTCATTCAGGCACGTGGTTTGTCCCTCTATTAATTTAAGTATTCCTTTCTTTTTCCTGTACTAGATTTAAGGATCTTTGTAAAGGTCTTCCATATCTCTTATAGAGACAAATTCTACATGATTTATATTTTTGCTTATTTATGAAGACTTTTTTCATTAGATTTTCCTAACTGATAATTAGTGTCATAGATGAATGCTGCTTGGTATTATACATGTTTCTTGTATAATAAATATTACTGTTAACAAATGGTAGTGATTACAATAGTGGTTAAGTAGCATGGTTATGATAACTAGGGTGATTACTATGTACCAGGACCCATGCTAAGCATTTGACAATATTTCGCTTAATGCTTACAACAACCCTGAGGGGTGGGTCTTATTATACCCATTTTGCAGATGAGGAAATTGATTCAGGGAGATGGTAATTAACTGCTAAAGCCAGGATTGGAACCCAGATGTGTCTAAATCCAAAGGCTCTTGACCACTTTGCAAAATACCTCATTTTTTCACATTCACAATCTGTTATTTTATTTTATCAAATTCACTATTTGTCTTAGTTGTGTGCTTGTGCATGTGTATGTGTCTTTCTCTTGTATATCTGTATATGGTTTATTATTTTGGCAACATTCTCTAATATGACAATGGTGATAAGGAGAACTCTTGCCTTTTTTCTGTTTTTAATTGAATTTTTTGTGTGTTTTTCTTTCAAGGACCATGTTGTACCTAATTATTAAATAGATGCACTATTTTAACTTTTTATTATTATTTCATATTTATATTATCACTAAATAGAAGAACATATAATATGTAGAAAGATAAAATATATAAAATATAAAAATATATTATTTCATGTATTATTTTATATTTTTATTTTTCATTATTTTAAGGAAATATATTCTTCTCTTCCGAGTTTTAAGATTCATGTTGAATTTTGTCAATTTGTTTTGCATATCTATTTAAAGAATCATATAAATTATATCATTTAATATATTAATTAATAATTTTCCATATATAGAAATAAACCCTTATGGTCCTGCAATAAAATGCATGTGGTCATGGTGTACTTTCTTTTATATTTACTACCAAATTTTCTATGTAAGTAACTCTTTTAAAGTATTCTGCAACCTTCCTGCTTTAATTAAGATAAAATCTAAGTTGCTTTGACATGAGGCCCCAAAGTTTGCTAACCTATAGGAGAGAGAAGATTGTTTCATGCTTAAGTAACAATTCTAAGGTGAGCTGTCGGGTTACAGGTGGCTCTGCTCCATGTGATCATTTGGAGACCCTGGTTTCTTCTCTGTTGTCATTTTGCCATCCCCTGAGGTATTACACTTGTCTACATGGTTGAAGCTGGATCATGGGTAAATCTGTGTTCCAGTTTGTAGGAAGGTGAAACAATGGAAGTTCAGAGCAGGCTTTTTTTTTTTTTTTTAAGTAAACTGGGAGTTGCATATCTCTTTTTAGCTCCCAGTTCATTGGTGATGATGTGGCATGGCAATACCTAGCAGCAAGGGATACTGGGGAATGTTGTCACTAGCTGGGCTGCTGGCCATATGTCCATGTTAAACTCCTTTCACATGGAAGCTGAGGAGGGCAGATTTTGGTGGATGACCAGTTGTCTCTGTCACATTGTCTTTCTTACATAACAATATTAGAAAGTTTCTCATTTAGTGCATATGGAGCTTTTAGTTTTTTAATAAAATTTAATACTGCTTTGTAGCATTCTGTGGTATGAGGAACTATATAAATTGTTTGACCTTTCTCTTATTGATTACTATTTAGGTTGTTTGTATTCTTTCTCTACTATAAACGATGTTATAATGAACATTCTCCATGATATATCTTTATAGAAATGCATGAGTTTTTCCATGGGATAGTATCTTAGAAGTAGAATTGCTTGATCAAAAGGTATTTATATTTAAATATATATGCATACTGCCAAGTTAACTTACAAAAAATTATAACAATGTAGACATCCACTACTACAGCAACACCTCACTATCTAATACCAACAGGGAACAAGATGGATCTTAGAAATAAAATTACCAGGTAAATGAGTTTGATTCCTATAAACACTAAATTGTAAAAAATTAACCATGGAAGGTGTTCAGTAAAGGTACCCTCCCTCCCACTTTTCTCTCATTTCTAGAATCTGAGTGGTTAAAAGCTCAAGCTTTCCCACTTACCAGCTGCATAGCCTCAGGCAAGTTTCTTATGCTCTAGATGCCTTGTTTGCTCATCTATAAAATGGGGGTAAGAATAGTACCTACCTCACTGAGCTGATGTAATGTTTTTATGCGATACTGGTCTTTATTCCAGCAGGAACCTGTCATACATTTTAATTCCTGTCACCAAGGTTGTAGAATTCTTTCTTGCCAGCTAAGTGGGACATTGTACTCTGTGCTCCACAGTACATAGGGCAGTCTGGAGATGTGGCGGGCAACCACATGTGCTTGATCAGCAGAGTTGTGACTTCCTTTTCCTACATTCTGAAAGCTCCAACAAAGAGCCTCGTCCCCGCCTGTACCTGGGACCAAAGGTATTGTAAACCCCCCCTGGGAGCTAGAGAGTCTGGCCCCCTTAACAGGTTCTAAATACAACAGTGCGTATGAGCTCATTGGCTGTTCCTTTGGGAGATGGGGAAAATCTAGAACATTCTGGAGTCTTAAGAACTTTGGCTCTCCTTCGGTTTCTGAGGACTTGGAGACTCTCTTCCCTGTTGTATCTGGTCTTTCCAACAAGCCAACCAGTTCTCTTCACAGGGACCCTTTGAAGGATGTTTGGGTCTTGATCATCTGCAGGTCATTTCAAGCCAAAGACATGAGGCTGACTGTGGACCAGTTCCTGGGCTGCATGTTGGGGGTGCAGAGGTGAAGGAGACTCAGGCCCTGCCGTCATTACCAGTCCCTTGGCTCCCTCAACAACCTCCTGTCCCATCCCTCTGCTTGCACTCCTGACCTCCTCACCCAGTTCAATCCACCATCCGCAGGCAGCGAGAGGAATCTCTGAAATGCAAATCTGGTTCAGCCTCTTCAGAGGCTTCATTCTCCTCTCAAAATGAGCACTAGAGTCCTTAGTAGAGCTTAAGAGGCCCTGTGCGATTAACCCTGCTCACCTCCCCAGCATCTTCTAGGACCACTCTCCTCCTCCCTCTCAACGTCTTGGTCTTCCTTCAGCAACTCGTTCCTCCTCCTTCTTAGGCTTGGCTCATGCTGTTCCCTCTACCTGCAATGTTCTTCCTCTCTTCCTCTTTGCCTAATGAACTCCCATTCAGTCTCTAGATATCTTCTCAAATGTCACCTTCCTAGGGAAGACTTTTCCAGCACGCTCCAGATGCTTCTCCCTTATAAAATCTATCACAGCATGAAAAGTAACATTTGGGTATTTCTCTAATTAATCTGTCCTGCCAGGTAACAAGCTCCCAGAGGACAGTGACATATCTGTTTTGCTCAGCATTATATGCCTAGCTCCATGCTCATTGCCTGGAGCGTAGTAAGCACTAAATAAATATTGAATAAATTAATGAGCTCACCCTCACCTTGTAGGAGAGGAAATACAAGGGTAGACAATGTCATTACAATACATTGTGTCAAGACTTTAAGACCATAAAGTACCTAGGAACACAGAGGAATACGCAGCCAGCTCAGTAGGGGTGAATGAGTCAGGGCAGGATCCTTGGAGGAGCAGCTTTGAGCTGAGGAAGAGAAGGGAATCCCAAGCAGAGGGAATAGCAGGAGCAAAGGCACTCAGGCATCTTCTAGCACTTGGCATGTTCCAGGAACATAAGGAATCCCAGGTGAACCAAGTGTGAGCCATGTGTCCCAAAGAGATGGGCAGCAAGGGTGGAGTGGAGGTGGGAATCAGAGAAGGTAAAGTCTTTGAGGTCTAATTAATGAGTTTGAACTTCCTTTAGCACCCCTTGCAAAGCCAGAGAAGCCTGTAGGTAAGGAAGCATGAGGATCAAAGCTGAGTCTGAGAATAATTCTTCTGGACAGTTTATGAAAGCTGAGGCTAGAGGTGGGGAGACTAGGTAAGAGGGTATGGAAGCAGCCTGGTGAGAGGTGATGGGACTGTAGACTGAGATGGACAGGAGGGAACGTGGGGAGGATAGGTTTGAGAGCCATTTGGAGGTCAGCTTGGCAGGACTTGATGAGGGGATGGGGTGGAGAGGGAGACCAGAAAGACCAACAGGTGTGCATCTGCATGGCCAAGGGGGTGATGGTGCTATTAATCAGGGTGGGGAGCACAGAAGAAGGAGCTCCCTTAAGGAGAAAGACAACGCGTTTGGGTTTGGACATCTGAATGCCTGTGGGAAGAAGCCTGGATGTCGCAGTCTGACAGAACTGGCTTTGCATCCTGGCACTACCAGTATCTAGCTGGGATCCTGGGGAATCTACTTAACTTTGCTGAGCTTTGGTTTCCTAGTTCGCAGCATCCCCAGAAACTGAGCTTAGCAATATTTGCTCTGCAAGGCTATTCTAAGGAGTAAATGAGAAAGTGCATCTAATGCAAGCTTATGTTTGATCAATGGTGACTGTTGAAGTGGTTTTTGTTATCCTGATCCAGAGGGTAATGTCTAGGACGTGGCTGGATATCTGGACCTGGACGTTGGGAGAGGTGTGGGCTGAGGCAGTCCTTCCAGACACCCCAGTCTGGGGCTCAGGGCCCTCAGGTCTCAGGCAAGGAGAAGGCCTCCCTGAGAAAATAGATCAGAAGAGAGTTGATCCCCAGGTCAAATATCTTTGACCTTTTGGGGGATCGTCCTGGACCTCAGCACATCTTTAACCAGAAGCCCCCAAAGTTACTTTTCCAAGTCCTGGAGATTGCCAGAAACAAAAGCTTTCATTGGAATGAGGTGGTATAGGCAGATATTTTTAAAATAATTTTACTGTTTTTATTAAAAATAGCTCGTCGATTTTCAAAAAATTCAACTAACAGTGAAAAATACAAAGAAGAAAGTAAAAATCGCTTACATCAAACATCCCCTTTCCCACAAATACAGAAGGAGTGAGGGAGATTATAGATTGCTCCATATACTTTTTTTTAATAAAAAGTATGAAAATTTAATTGAACTTGAATTAAAGTGAAGTGAAACTGTAGGGCTTGCTGAATTTTGGTAATTGCTTCCTCCAAAAAAAAAAAAGAGGTTAGTTTTAAAAAGTTTTAAAATAGATATTATGAAATGCATTAAGGGTTTGGAGTCATTGAGGTTCGTTTTTATATTACATATTTCAAGTTTGGATTATTGCAGGGAAAGATGAGAATGGCAGTATTTCTTCCCACTTTCATATTTCTTCCTAACCTTTCCATCTCCACCTATACAAATGATAAGTTATTCTTTTTATACTCTCAAGGTTGTAACATTTACATTCCATTCTATAACCATAATTTCCATAGTTGTTTAGCTTTAAGCTTATATGTAAGTGAATTTAATATTCACCACCAGTCCCTTTACTGTGGCTCACAATTCCCAAGCTTAAGATTTTGATTTATGTCTTGTTTAGCTGGATTTCATCATCCAATAGTT
Organism: Aethalodelphis obliquidens; assembly: GCF_003676395.1. Classification (NCBI taxonomy): domain Eukaryota; kingdom Metazoa; phylum Chordata; class Mammalia; order Artiodactyla; family Delphinidae; genus Aethalodelphis; species Aethalodelphis obliquidens. The sequence goes on from NW_020837958.1 coordinate 34,640,342, forward strand.
TTCCTAGAAGGGCTTAGAGGTGTATTTTCCTTGAATTCTAGCATGTTTGAAAATGTTCTTATTCTTGAAGGACAGCTTAGATGGTTATAAATTCTGGATCACTCTTTTCCCCAGAGCTTTGTAGATGTTACGCTGTATTCAGTGTTGTAGAGAAGTCTGAGACCAGCTTATTTCCAGCACCTCTCAACCCTTACCTTTCCCTGTAGGTTACTTACTCTTTCTATGAGGGTAGTTGGAGAAGCATTTTTATGTTCATATATAGCTATGGATCTATATAAGGTATATATACATGCATAGAAAAGAGTAAGGTTTTATATATATGTATATATATATATATATATTTTTTTTTCTTGGTGTGCTTTTTCAGTCTGCAAGTTCAGCTTTTCTCTCAGTGGAGGAAATTTTTTCTTCTCTTATGTCTTTGAATGTGTTCTTTGTTCCTTTTGTTTTTTCACTACTTCAGAGCCACCATAATCTGTAAATTTCTCCTCAGTGTCTCCACTGTAGGTCCATTACTCTACCTCTCAATACTTTAGTCTTTCTTTCCTTCTTTACTTCCTTGTGCTCATCTCAATCTCCCCCACTAATTCAGCTTGAGGCTCTATCTGTTTTACTCCTGCATATTTCCAACATATTGGTTAGCTCTATATTTTTAGAATTTTTTGCTTCATTTTGTTATTTTGGTCTTCAGTTTATTTCCTTAAATTGTAATCTTCTTCCATTTTGTGCGATCCTCTCATCTCACCTCTGATTCCTATTTTCATTTTTTCAGGTTCTAATTTCTCCTTGAGTCAAGACATTTGTGGTATACATTTTGCACAAAAAATGCATTTTATGTGTTTCTTGCATCTATGTTTCTATTCTGACATCTGTCTCCAGCATGTTTCTTTTCTTCTTTCCTTTATACCTTCCTCTCCTCTTTCCTTCCTCTTTTGACTATACTATTTTTGTGTAGTTGCCATGCCATTTGTTTTCATTTAATTTTTTTTTTGATATGGACATTTCTACCTGGATTTTCTCTTGACCTAGATATATTGTGTAGGTCAATTTTCACTGACTTTTTCCTACCTTTTCTGAGATCTCTGTCCTCCTGGCAGCTCTTAGTTGAGGACTGGGTATTTTGTGTCTGCGTTGTCACTGCTTGGGTGGTGGGGAAAAGAGGAAGTTCAGCTGGTGCTGTGGATAGTGGTGTTGTGGGTTGGTTTCTGCTCTTTTTCTATAACTTTGTTAATAGTCTAACACTTGAATTTATTCCACTGAAGTGGGGGCATATCTTATTCCCTTGGGTGGGCAGTAGTGGGGCATGGATTATTTCACCAGTTCAGGGTAGAATTATAGGGACAATCTGCCCAGGTGTTTATTTTCCACACTTAACCCAACTATTCCCAGCAGCCACTCTCACTCCCCTGCCAGATAAAGGAAGGAAAAGATAGACAAAATCCAAAGAGTTTGGCCACTCTGCTATTTCTCAGAAGTGCAGGATGGGGGTAGGGGTTGTGACAGCTTCAGTTGGGGCTTTCTATGTGTCTCCTGTCACTCACTCTATCAGAAGGGATTGTTTTATTTGTTTTCTCTTACTTTCCTTTCTGGTAAGTCCCTCTGTGTTGTTTGGGATCATCAGCTCTGGTAGAATACTATGCTGTCATTCTGCTTCTCCTCTCCCCTCCTCCTCAGTACGAAAAGCAAATAGCAGCACAGGCAGTTTTTTGTCTTGTTGGAGTGTTCTTACGGTGGGATGGATATCCTTCTACTCTGGAGAAACTTTCTGAATCGCCTCTGCAGCTGCCTGCCCACCCCTCGGTCCACTTCTCTCCCGGCTCTGTAGTCACAAAAGTGACTACAAAAGTTTGCCACAACGTTTCCTCTCACATCTTCCTCTCAGTACTGATTCTTTGAGGGAGGAAGAAAGGGTTATCAAGGGTGGGAGCTCTACATTTATTTCTAGTAAGTTCTGTTTTTCTCTGGCCATTATTTTTTTTTTTTTTTTTTTTATCAGTGTAATCATTTTATTAACAAAAGGAACCCATGGGGTTCAGACAAGAGTACAAAATACAATCTCCCCACCCCACCCCCCGGGTTAAATTGTTACATTTTTATAATAAAAATAAAAAGCTTTCATAGTTAACTTATCAAAAACATAACCCCTGCCTATTGAGTTTATTGTGCAAAACAAAAACATGAAAGTAAAGTTCTGCCCATGGAAGAATTTTGTGTGCCAGAAGATGCACTTTCTCAATTTCAAAATTTTTGCATCAAAAAGAAAATTCTAAGGCCACAGTTTCTTTGCAAACTAAGCAAGAGGAGAATAAACAAGCAAATAGCAGCTAAATTTTTACCTTCATTCCCAAGTATTCTCTGTTCCAATGTAGAATCTTCTACCTTCATCAAATAATTTGATTATAGAAAGGTATGCAGTTTCAACGTACTGCTTAAGGTCAGACATACCAATATCAATTCAATAAGGCAAATCATACCTTTTAGCTATTCTCGTAAGTGCTAAAAAATCAGCTTTGTTTTAATTTGGTAGGTGCACTTCATTTCTTTAAAAAAGGTGACAAAACGATCCTACTGAAGGATTCCAGTAAGCAGCTACTTTTCTACTTGCAGCCAGATAGATAATTAAACTTTCTCTTCCTCCATACCATTTTGTTTTGTTTCTTTTACTTTGTTTTGGTATCATGGAGATGGAAAATGTCTTGACAAAACATGTAAACTGCAAGTCAGAGGTCAAGAAATAGCTGAAGGTGATCTTTTTTTAAAGTAAAAATAAAACTGTTTAGACAGCACATAGCTAACAAACACACAAAAACAAAGCAAAATAAAAGATCACCAAAAAACCAAAGCAGGGAAAAAAGATTTGTGACAATTTCAGTACCACAATTATTGGTAAAACAGTTTGTATCGTGATTTTCATTCAGTGGCTTAAAAGATGAAAGAACGGCTTAAGATGCTTATGTGATTACAGAGAAGAGACGTATACCCAAGGGTGAAAAGCGTACATTTACCTAATGTTTGTATAAAAATCCCTGATCAAATGTCCAGCTAATTTTTACATACAAAATTTAACCTTAAAACTTTTCTAACGGAATATACTGACTGAAAGAAAAGCTAATCGTTCAGCTGAACGAAGTACAGTATTCTGCATGGGAAGCACCAGCGTTTCCAGATCTAACCCTCAGGACATGGAGAAAACCAAAGTACTGGGCTGGTCCAAAATCTCTATCATGGGAACCCCTACCTCCCTTCTACTTAGTGTACAGAAATGCTCTCAGCTCACAAAACCAACAGATTAAAGTAAAAACAAGTGAACATGTGACTGTGACTAGGAGGGGACAGAGGGACAGTAAAAACACTGCTCAGTCTTTTAGCAGCAACACAATCTTTTGGAACGACCCCAGGCACCTGATCATCTGGCCATTATTTTTAAAGATTATTGCCTTTTCCTGTACTTGAGAGTTGCTGGTCTATTTTTAGTTGACTTTAAATTTTTTGTTGTTGTTATTGTTGTTAATTTGGTTGAGATCAGGAGGGTGGCAGGTTCTGGGATCACTCTATTTATTTATTTATTTATTTATAATTTTTATTTACTTATTTATTTTTGGCTGCGTTGGGTCTTCGTTGCTGCGAGCGGGCTCTCTCTAGTTGTGGCGAGTAGGGGCTACTCTTCGTTGTGGTGCGTGGGCTTCTCATTGCAGTGGCTTCTCTTGTTGCAGAGCATGGGCTGTAGGCACGTGGACTTCAGTAGTTGTGGCATGAGGGCTCAGTAGTTGTGGTTCACTGGCTCCAGAGCGCAGGCTCAGTAGTTGTGGCACATGGGCTTAGTTGCTCCACGGCATGTGGGATCTTCCCGGACCAGGGATCGAACCAATGTCCCCTGCATTGGCAGGCGGATTCTTAACCACTGCACCACCAGGGAAATCCTGGGATCACTCTTAAGACAGCCATTTTAGCAGGGCTAGAAACCCATCCCTTTTTGGGGAGTGGGGTTCTACCTAGTGGACTTTTCTAGGCAAAAGCCCCTCGTATGACTTCCCTGTGATTATTAGACCTCATACGGTTATGTCAATCATAGATTTCTCAGGAGCCCACTGCTTCATTATCTCTCTGCTGGGTGCAGTGGGGAATACATAAAGGTAGAGTGTGACCAGAGGCACCACAAGGTTTGCCATCTGTCACATGGAAACGTTAGACAGCAGTAAGTGTCAGGACAGAACCCAAGAGGTGACAGGTAACTAAGAGAACTAGCTACCTGATATGAGTCGAATCTCATATCCAAAGAAGGATCGCTGACTGCCCTGACTCTGACAGATGGTCCTCCAGACTTTGCTGGATTCCTTGAGTACCAGGAAACTCATGAACACTGTTCAGTTATCAGGAAGCTCAAAGTATTTAAACGTTGTTTACCTGGAGCCAAACTATACCTCCTCTTCTCTCTGCATGGTCTCCCTTGAGGAGGCTTCTAATTCACATGACTCCCAATCTTAGCTCCATTTAGATGGCTACCACAACCTTGCCCGTAGTCCTGATCTCTGGCCTGGACTACAGTTCTGGAAATCTGTTGGGTCAAACCCATGAAAGACGGCAAAACATGGATAACTAAAAGTCCTGCGTGCAAATGGAAAATAACCGTTGTATTGGACAAAGATACCTGATTTTGTTCAAGTAAAAGAGATTCAAGGCTTTTAATCCTAAATGTGCTGTGAGCCCATAGTGTAGGGCACAGCAAGTCAGTGCTAAATGAATAACTGATGTCAATGCCAAGACCACTTGCCACTGTGTTCCTGAGCTAAGAGCTTGTTAGAGCACATCTGGGCTTCTGGGACAGCAACAACCAGAATGTGTGCAGTCAGGGGGTGGCATCTAGAGGCCGCAGTGAACAGTTGGGAAAATCGGGCTACAACCCAGAGAAGGGAAGCTTTGGAGAGGTACAAGAGCTGTCTTCAAGCAGGAGAAAAATTAGTGGGAAAGAGAGTACTTGGTTTGTTCTTTCTGCCTTCAGAGCACAAACCCACGACAGGTTTAGGAGATTAAAAAAAAAAAAAAGGCTATTTATTGGTTCTGTTGACGAGGAGGCATCTATTTCTGAGATCTGTAAAAGATCTAATGACCTTAGCTTTACTCTGGAAAAACCCTGTTTCTACTCCTATCTATGGGGATGTGGAACCAGATGCTGATTTCTAAGTAGGACACAGATGATAGAACTTCTGAATTCATCTGAGGAAGAATAGTTGGGCAGCAGGCCTCTTGAGAAGCCTGCCAAAGAGAGGGGACTTTTCCAAACTTTATAGCCAAAGAGCCAACAATTTTCCAGTTGCCAGAAACCAACCTCAGACCCCAGACACAAGAGCCTGCTTGGTACCATGGAGAGCAATGGGAAGAACATAGAACTTAGAGCAGATAGAATTATTTGAAGCCTATACTATTTACCAGTTCTGTAACCTTAAGCAAGTTATTAATCTTGCTGAGTCTTAGTTTACCCACCTGAAAAATGGGATGATTAAGGTCTAGCTCATTGGGTCATTGTGGGGATAAAATAACAATTATAAAGCCCCTGGCATATAACCAGGTTCCAATAAATGTTAAAGCTATTCCTTACCCCCTGAAGCAAATTGCCAAGAGTATTACATTTTATAAATTAAACACTTTTTTTTTTCAGGGCCCCCTTCTGAACTCTCCCCAGCTATTGAGGAAGAAGAGTCAAAGAGTGGCCTGGATGTCATGCCCAATATTTCTGATGTGCTGCTTCGCAAACTGCGGGTCCACAAGTCTCTCCCTGGAAGGTAAAATTGGGGCATGGGTTGCACAAGACCCCACATTGGGTGGCCCCTGTATTCAATTGTAGATAGGACACAGGAGCACCAGACTTGATTTTTGACCCCAGAAGGGTCAAAGTCCAATAGTTCAGACAGGACTAATGCACCCAAAACGAAAAGAATAATAAAGGGCCAGGTGAGGTGGTTCAAACTCAAAGAGGAGCAGGTGGGGTTCATAGGTGAACAATGCCATCAAGAAAGTGAAAAGACAACCCCCAGAATGGGAGGAAATATTTGCAAAGCACATATATGATAAGGGACTTGTTTCTATAATATATCTTCGAAGAACTCTTATAACTCAATAAAAAAAACAACTAATTTAAAAATTTTTTAATTGAAGTGAGGTTGATGTACAGTATTATATGTTACAGGTATACAACAGAGTGTTCACAATTTTTAAAGATTGTACTCCATTTATAGTTATCATAAAATATTGGCTATATTCCCTGTGTTGTACAATATATCCTTATAGATTATTTTATACATAATAGTTTGTACCTCTTAATCCCCTACTCCTATCTTGCCCCTCCCCACCTCCCCCCGAACTGGTAACCACTAGTTTCTTCTCTATATCTGTGAGTCGGCTTCTTCTTTTGTTATATTCACTAGTTTGTTGTATTTTTTTAGATTCCACATAAGTGGTATCATACAGTATTTTTCTTTCTCTGTCTGACTTATTTCACTTAGCATAATACCCTCCACGTCCATCCATGTTGCTGTAAATGGCAAAATTTCAATTCTTTTTTATGGCTGAGTAGTATTGACAACTAATTTTTTTAAGTGGGCAGAATATTTAAATAGACATTTCTTCAAAGAATATATATGGGGGTCAATGAGCACATGAAAGGATGCCCAGCATCAGTAGTAATTAGGGAAATGCAAATTCAAGTGGTTTATCATGAATAACAAATGATAAATTCATTAAATGAATGATTTATCATTTATCATAAATGATTAAAATGAGATATAATTTTATATCCCTAGAATGGTTTTAATAAAAAAGATGGGCAATAACAAATGTTGGTGAGGATATGGAGGAATTGAAATTCTCAGTAAAATGGTACAGCCACTTTGGAATAACAGTTCATCAAAAAGTTAAACAGGGCTTCCCTGGTGGCACAATGGTTGGGAGTCCGCCTGCCGATGCAGGGGGCGCGGGTTCGTGCCCCGGTCCAGGAAGATCCCACAGGCCGCGGAGCGGCTAGGCCTGTGAGCCGTGGCTGCTGGGCCTGCGCGTCCGGAGCCTGTGCTCCGTGGCGGGAAAGACCACGGCAGTGAGAAGCCCACATACCGCAAAAAAAAAAAAAAAAAAAGTTAAACATACAGTTATTGTATGGCCCAGCAATTCCACTCCTAGGTATATAACAAAGAGAAATGAAAATATATGTCCACACAAAAACTTGTATGTGAATGTTCAATAACAAGCATTTTTCATAATAGCTAAAAATGGAGACAAACCAAATGTCCATCAGCTAATAAATAAATAAAATCGGATATATCCGTAAAATGGAATATTATTCAGCCATAAAAATGAAATACTTATATAATCTACCAGATGGATGAACCTCAAAAACATTTTGCTAAGTGAAAGAAATCAGTCATGTGTTGTATGATTCCATTTATATGAAATACCCACAATAGGGAAATCCACAGAGACAAAGTAGGTTAGTCATTGTATAGGGCTGGGGATTGGGGGAGTGACCACTAATTGGTATAGGGTTCCTTTTTGGGAGGATTAAAAAGTTCTAAGATTGACTGTAATGATGGTTGTACAATTTTATGAATATACTAAAAACTACTGAATTGCAAATGTAAGAGCATGAAAAAAAGGAAAAACAGTAAATGCAAAGGCCCTGGGGCCACAACAACGTAAGTGTGTTTGAAGAGCAGAATGGCAAATGTGGCTGAAGAGTGGGAAGAATCCGGTAGGGGCCAGTTCACAGAGGCCTTTGATTTTATTCTAAGGCCTATTAAGGCAGTTTGAATTCTGAGGCACATCCAGAGTGGTCTCCTTGTACGTCACCTGCTAGGCCTCCACCTTTTTGGAGGGTAATGGCTCTGCCCCTCCCTGCCTCTGCCAGTTCATGAGGCATAGCTCTCTGCTTCAGGAACTGACCTTGTCATGTGGCTTCTTTACCTAAACCACACCTCCCTGGGTCCTCAGGGCCTTGTACATTTTTCAAAAATGCGTTCTATAGCAAAAAAGCAGAACGTGAGTAATCAAGGTAGAAAAGTAAGTTTGGTTAATAATCGATGAAAACGTAATTTTCACATAATATCCAAACAAAGCCAGGAATCAAACGCAAGCTCAGTGAGTTTGATAACCCACTTAAGCAAGATGTGCATGTCCTATATGACAGCTGAGATTGTGCTGGCTGGCCCCCAGAGGAAAGGGCCTGACGGGTGGGCCTGTGGCCAGAACTGCAAGCCTCAAACAGCTTTGCACTTGTTTATCTCGTGCTCTGTACTCTGCTGACTTGATGGCCATGGGGTCTTGTTGCCTCATCCTGACAGGAAGGTTCTCATAGTCCCTTGTCAGGGGTGAGAACCAACCCCTTGCAGAGATTGCTGACCCCTACCTTTGCTCTCGGGGTCCCTCCACACCCGTCAAAGGGAGGAAGCTGTGTTTCCTGAGAACCTTATCGATGGCATGCTGGTTGCCAAGTCCTGTGACGCCAGCAGGACTCCTCCCCGTTCTCCCGCCCCAGCACAGGAAAGGGCCCGGTGCGTTATGTACATCGTCCGGGTTTCAGAGCAGGGCTTGCTTTAGTCGCCAGCCAGAGCAGCAGCCGCGCAAGGGTGCAGAGCGGAGGATGCTCGCTGTGGGAGCCACACCCTCTGCACCAGCCGGGGCTCTCTCGGCCGAACTCTGATTCCAGCCATCAGAAGAGGCTCTTGCTGTGGAGAAGAGCTCTGGCCACTCTTCCCTACCGTCTATTCTCTGGCTCACATGCACCCTTGTCACACCCCTCAGAGGCAGGAGGAGGGTCAGGCTTTGCAGACCTGGGCAGCCCCAGAAAAATTATAATGGCTGTCCAGATGTATACAACTTATGAAGTATAGAGCTTGTATAGTCTGTTATTAAGTCCTCACAGCATGCCTGTGAGTTAGTCATAATAATAAACATCTCCTGAGTGCCCGCTGAGTGTGGATGTCATATGAATATACACATAGGTACATATATATACACATACATACACGTGTGGATGTCATATATAGGTGAATATAGACACATATATATACACATTTATACATACGTATATATATTCCTTATAAGACTCCTGCAAGGTAGATATTATTCCCAATTGACAGATGAGATTAAGTAACTTAGATTAAATAACTCATCCAAAGTCACACTTAGTAGAGGCACTGGTGGAGCACTGACCCCAGGATCTAATAGTTTCCGCCATACTTCCTCTGCAGGAGTCACTATCTTGGCGAATATCTCACGTGTTACAGAACTCACACAAAGGGTACCCTGCATCTTTTCCATCTCGCCAGCCCTGCTTACTCTAATTCCTGGAAACACCTGGTCTGCATGCTGTTCAAAGGCACCTTTTGGTTTATTTCAAAGGTTGGATAAAGTTCATTTGCATGTCTTTTCTTTTTCACAGTGCCCCTCCACTCACTGAAAAGGAAGTTGAGGTAAGTAACTCCAGCGTTTTATGAAATTGAGTACTTGAGCTTGAGTGGGTTCATTCAGAACATTTCCTTCTCCAGCCTCTGCTCCTGACATTTTTATACAAACATGAGAATGAGTGGCCATGGGGGGAATATGGGCATCGTGATCAGCCCTGTTGAGCTACCAAGCCCCCGACCACCACTCCAGTTAATGGAAGATTTTGACGAATTTCGTCAGGGGTGAGACAGTAGCTGGAAGTTCCACATTTCTTCAACGGTTGTTTGTTTTCTTTAAAAGTATGACTTAGATACACAGAGCAGCTGGGAGGCTGCAGAACTGAATCAAATTTATTTCAAAATTATTAAAAGATGGTCAGATTTCACGTTTCAGACTTTGATCTGGAGGAAGAAGGTGCTTTCCTTCTGAGGGTTTCAGACGTAAGGAAGCCAGCTCAGCCAAGGTGGTGGCTATGCTGTCAGCTCTCCCACCTTCCCTGATTCTCCCATGATTCTCCTCGGGGCCTCCTTGTCTCTGTAGAGAAGCTGTCCCAATGGGGCTGGTGAGTGAGCTGAGAGGAATTTGCATTTCGTTCTGTCGAAGGGGTACATGGTCAAAGAGAATGCATCGGAGGTGAGACAGTGAGGACCTCCGGCACCAGCAGTAGTTTGTTTCCATGACAATTACATTGGAATTGATAGAAGGAAGGGAGCAAGAACATGGATGATTCCAGAATACTTCACTCCGGGTTGGGAGGATGGAAGATTTTACAGTTTACCCTTGATAACAAGAAAACGAACATACACTTACTGAGACCCGGTGGACCACATAAGCACAGGGAGATGGACTGTGTAAAATATCTGGCACAGATAGTAACAATTACCTGGCACACAGACGTAGAACTCACAGTCTTTGGCACACACATATCCATCCTTTCAGCTGACCCCCCCATCAGCTCTGAGAAACAGGTAGAGCAGGTAGCAGAACAAAGGAGGAAACTGAGGGATTAAATAAGTTATCTGAGATCCCAGACCCAGTGCTTAGCAGAATCAGCATTTGGAGTCAAGTGTTCTGACTGACTTCAGGGCTCTTTATATCACTGCCATTAAGGGGATAACCCAGTTATAGAGAACTAAATATTGAGCATTATTGATAAACTTGACTGAGGCTTGGGCAAGACAGAGAATCCCCACCCGCTGACGCTGGTGGTGATGGCCGCGGGCACTTTGGTTAAGGGTGCGCTCCTGTCCTCAGGTGTGTGCTGACACAATCTGTGCTCAGCATGGTGAGAGGAGCACAGGCTTTGGAATAAAATCGTCTGAGGCTGAATTCTGGCTCTGCTACTCCCTTGTGACACCTTGAACAAGTTAATGACCTCTCTGCTCTCGGTCTCTTTACCCATAAAGTGGACATAACAGTTCCTATGGCAGAGGATTGTTGAGGGATTAAACAAGCTAAGGTGCGTAAAACTCCTGCCAGTGCTGGCGTATAGCAGATACTCAACAGGGAGTAGCTTTCAATGTGGCCCTCATCATCATCATCATCGAGCAGTTCAGGGTCTTCAGTTCTCCGTCTGGAGATGTCTGCCCCCCGTGGGCCATGTTACATGAACTTCAGATGCTCAGGCAGAGTCAACTCACCCTAAGGGTGTAAATCTTCTACCACTTGACACAGGCAAGGTAAATGAGGGCTGTAAAAATGAAGGCCACTGCTTCCTTCCTGTGTAGAGTCCATCTGTCTATTTCTCCTCCCCAGTAGTTTCCTATTAGACCAGGAATTCCATGTCTGATCAACACCACCTTTCAAAGTTCATTCATGCAGGCTGCATTTTTGGCATGGAATATTTGTTCCAGAAAGCTTCTCCTAACAGGATCATACTTGGCTTTGTTTAATCTCCTGGCAGCTTGTAAAAGCTGCTTTCAGCGTAGGATTTGGAATATTCAGATAAGATGCTGGTTGAGGTTTGCTCTGAGTCAACAGGCCTACATCTCAAGTGGGGTTTCTTGAAATACAGTGGTTTCATGTGAAATCTCCAGAACCCGCATGCCATAAATCCTAGCACGAATCCAAACTGCTTTCGCAATCAGCTGTGTTGGCCTGAGTTTATCTAAACCCATATACAGGATGTTATTTTCTTGACATTCAGAAAAAGCAAAGTGTTATTCTCTTATTCTTTTTCAGTAAAATGTGTTTGGTCTTCTGGTCCTGGGAAGGCCCTAGCCTGGACCTCAGGTTACTATTTCGCCATCTTTTGTGCAGTTTACTTCATTAAGGGAGAGTTTCACTTGTTCTTGGCTGCTTTGGGGGCTGGTTCCAGGAGCTGATTTAAAATCCTTGAGCAAAAACTCCACCAGCAGCCTTGCTCCCAGCACTAACTCCTCCTAGCACCTCTCCAACACTCTTGTTCCCAACAGAACGTGTTTGTACAACTGTCCTTGGCCTTTAGAAATGACAGCTACACCCTAGAATCTAGAATTAACCAGGCGGAAAGGGAACGCAACCTGACAGAGGAGAACACAGAGAAGGAACTGGAACACTTCAAAGCTTCCATTACGGTAATTGTGGAGCCTGATTGGGGAATCCTTGCAGGAGACACTTTCCCCAAGGGCTGTGCCGGCTCTCCTGCTTTTCTCAGTCACCAAGTAGAGTCTCCTGAAGTGAGAAATGGGGTCAAGGCCCTGAGCCAGGCCGTCTTCCTCAGAGCTGGGCGGAGCTGAGGCCGAGATCCCAAAGGCTTGGTTACCTCAGGGCTGTGGTTAAGGCCTCTGAGCCCTTGGCAGCCTCTTAGGAGGGGGCTGGATGACCTGGGATGGCAAAGGGAGCACCCTGGGGACCAGAGACCTGGAAGTGATTCCCTTCCTTCAGGCCAGCCAGCTACAGAGTGTCCACATTGGGCTTCTCCAATCCCAGAAGTAGCCATCGCCTGGGCCCTGCCGAGGCCCCTCCTCTCGGCCAGGATGGGGCCAGGGCCTGTCTTGTGACAGCCCTGGTCAAGTCTTGGTCTGTGAGGACCCCATGTGATGTTCCTTCTCCCTCCTCAGTCCTCAGCTTCACTCTGGCACCACTGTGAGCACCGGGAGACCTACCAGAAGCTGCTGGAGGACATCGCTGTCCTGCACCGCCTGGCTGCCCGCCTCTCCAGCCGAGCCGAGATGGTGGGGGCCGTCCGCCAGGTGAGCTCTGCTCTGTCTGCAGTAACTGGAGCAGGGATGTAAGCAGTGGCAACTACAGATACTGCTTATGGATGGCTTCCTCTGTGCCAGACATCCTACGTCCATAATCATAGTCGTCTCAGTGTATTTTTGATGGACCACTATATTCTTGAGGTGCTCCCCAGTAAAAGCTTTCTGTGGATACCTACATTTGAGAACTGCTGCATACTACCTTCCTTTCTTGGAGACTTCTAATGTATGTTGGCATAAGCAAGGCTTTGAGAAGTCCTGTAATGAAAAAGTCTGTTTAACATTACCGACGTATTTCTCAAATGTATTTGAGTAAAGAATCGCTTCCCCCTTCTTGTTCCCACAAAATACCTATTCAACTCCCAGGGAACTAGTATTTGGCAAAATGTGCTTTAGGAAAAACTGCTTTGTTTCATTAATCCTCCCAGCAACTCTGTAAAGTAAGTAATCTTATCCCCTGATGAAGACGTGAAGTCTCAGAAAGGTAATAGCACTAGCGTGGGGCAAAACTGGGGTGCAGGCCCAAGTCTGGCCCCCTCGCAGCCACTTTGAAGTCATGAGGCACTCAGGGTGCCACCCTGATCCAGCATGGTGTTGTGGGGTCAGACTGCCTGAGTTCTCATCCTGGCTCCACAAGGATTCACTGTGTGGCCTTGGGCCTCTGTGCTCCAGCTTCTCCAACCGTAAAATGCGGATGCTGACAGTACCTGCCATACAGGGCACTGTGCCACTTGTAAAGCACCTGGATGTTGTTATCACTGTTGCTGTCACTGTGGACCCATGTCCTGCTGCGTGGTTTGCATGACAGGGGTGTTCCTGGGGCCCAGCCCTGGGCAGTTCTCATAGAATGAAGGAAGGACAAGCCACGGGGTTGTCCCACCCGTGTGCTTCCGGCGAAAGGGCACCCAACTCAGCAGCAGCACCCAGGAAGCCACTCCAGCTGGGAGCAGCACCAAAGGGAGGGCTTTAGGGAAGTGGCTGGTCTCAGCTCAGGGTTGTGGGGACTTTGTCCAGGGGACAGTCACTGAGCGTGTCCCTCTGTGGACAGGCAGGCCGCGGGCAAGGATCTCTGAGGGATGCACGGGGTGTCAGTAGAGAAAACTCTTCCCCATTTTGCACAGCCCTCGTGAAAGTGTTTCTCAACCCACGCACGGCTCACTCCAGCCTTCACCCTTCTCCAAGTGGCTTCCGTGTCTCTGTCCTCACTGTCTTCTCTGGTTCCACTGGACTGGTTCAGGCACTCATCCTCTCTTCTCTTGTTGCTCTTGCTGCCACCAGTCTCGCACCCTTCAGTCCAGTCTCCACTGGCGACCTGATTATGACACTCCCTTACTTTAAGACATTCGATGGCTCCCCTCTTCCTTCAGAATAAGTCCAAATTCCTTAGTCTAGCATTCAAGGTCCTTCACAACCCAGCCCTAACTCACCTTTTCTTCTTGCAAACAAACCCAGCCATTTGCTGATTCCTACATGAGTAGGATGACCTGTGCTTTCCTGGCTTTCCAGACAATTCTGGTATATGTTTATTGTCCCAGCATAATTCGTGATGGCATCCCCTTTCACTCTGCAAAGGATCCTGTCTGGAGGGGAAATCCTTACCTCGATAGAAGCCTTGTGATGTCCTGCCTCTGGACCTTGGCTCTTGGAGTTCCCCGGCTAATGCTCTTTGTCTCTCCTGCCCATAGCTATGTGCCCAGACGCTACAGCACTTCACTTCGTCTCAAGAAGCCTCCCCTGACCCATTCTCTGCAAGCAGGGATGACTCTGCTCCCTCTCATCTCCTGAGGCTTTGTGGCTGGGCTCGTCCTTGTTATCCCTGAGTGCAGGTGCCTGAGCCCCTGTCTCAACTCACATCCCCGACAGCAAACTCTTAGAGGGCAGAGTCACGTCTGATTGGTCCTTGTATCCTTTCAAGTCCCCCAGCCCAGAGCTTGGCTCAGAACAAACAGTGCTGATGAGCTTTTCATCCAAATGCCCTGTGTGTTCACACTCTTCTTCCCTGTAGGAAAAGCGCATGTCGAAAGCAACAGAAGTGATGATGCAGTATGTGGAGAACCTGAAGAGGACGTATGAGAAGGACCATGCAGAGCTCATGGAGTTTAAAAAACTTGCAAATCAGAATTCAAGCCGCAGCTGTGGCCCCTCTGGTAAGAAACTGGGTTCCTGCCCACCCCCAACCTTGGCCCTGTAATATTGGGTCCCTGATGGATCCAGGCTAGCATCATACCTATGGGACAGCCCCAGGACCTGTGTTAGGGTGAGCAAAGCTTGCTGCCTGGCCCAAGGCTGCCCACAGGGCCTCACAGTCACTGTTCCTGTGAGCTTGGGGGCCTGGAACCAGAAAGCATGAATGGCCCCCAAGCAACTCCTAATAAAAGTAACCAGAGAAGCTGATCACTGATGCAAAGCCCATAGGCTGCAAGAATTCAACCTCCTTTGTGAGAGTGGCACACCCCAAACCTTACAACCTTTGTGCTTTGGGGTCCCCACTTTGGGCAGCACATGCTAAGGAAATTGCACTTTATCCTGGAAAGCATTAGGGATCCAACCAAAGATTTTAATCAGGGAAATGACATGATCATATATAGTTTAGAAGATTCCCTCTGGCAGTGATGTGGCAATTACATGACTGGGGTAAAGCCAGAGACAGGGAAACCCACAAAGCGACTATTATAGTAATGCAGGTGAGAGATGGAGTCTGGGCAGAGGGGTGGAGTGAGAGCCTGGGTAAAGGAGATACTGCTGAGATAACTTTTAGACTCGTGGGCAAGACAAATGCTTTAAATAAATACTCTTTTTAAAAGAAGTTCTATACAGATTGCTATAGAAGCACAGAGGAAGGGCCATCTGGTTCCACCTGATATTGAGTTGCTGTGGTTTTGTTTTGTTTTGTTTTTTATTGAAGTATAGTTGATTTACAATGTTGTGTTAATTACTGCTGTACAGCAAAGTGACTCAGTTATACATATATATACATTCCTTTTCATATTCTTTTCTGTTATGGTCTATCACAGACTTTTTTTTTTCAGGAGAATATCATTGTTATTTATTTATTTATAATTTTTTTAACATCTTTATTGGAGTATAATTGCTTTACAATGGTGTGTTAGTTTCTGCTTTATAACAAAGTGAATCAGCTATACATATACATATATCCCCATATCTCTCCCCTCTTGCGTCTCCTTCCCACCTTCCCTATCCCACCCCTCTAGGTGGTCACAAAGCACCAAGCTGATCTCCCTGTGCTATGCAGCTGCTTCCCACTAGCTATCGGTTTTACATTGGTAGTGTATATATGTCCATGCCACTCTCTCACTTCTTCCCAGCTTACGCTTCCCCCTACCCGTGTCCTCAAGTCCATTCTCCACGTCTGCGTCTTTATTCCTGTCCTGCCCCTAGGTTCTTCCTGACCTGTTTTTTTTTTTTTTTTTAGATTCCATATATATGTGTTAGCATACGGTATTTGTTTTTCTCTTTCTGACTTAGCTCACTCGGTATGACAGACTCTAGGTCCATCCACCTCACTACAAATAACTCAATTTCGTTCCTTTTTATGGCCGAGTAATATTCCATTGTATATATGTGCCACATCTTCTTCATCTATTCATATGTCGATGGACATTTAGGTTGCTTCCATGTCCTGGCTATTGTAAATAGTGCTGCAGTGAACATTGTATCACAGACCATTGAATATAGTTCCCTGTGCTATACAGTAGGAGAGTTGCAGTGTTTTAAAGTAAAAGTAGGAGTTCTCCAGGCTAAAGGGGGAAATACACCCCAAGTGGAGGAAATAGCATGTGCAAAGGCGTGGAGGTTGGGCTGAGAAGACTATGAAACAAACAGTCTGCTGTGGTTTGGGGTGTTGGAGCGTGACAATGACATGTTGAAGGTAAGACTTGTTAGACCAGGGCCACATGCCAGGCCCTGTGAACAATCTGGGTCTTTGTCCTCCAGGCAGTGAGGAGACACCGGTGGGTTTACACCAGCTGACATAGTCAGATTTTATTTTTAGAAGATTGCTGACTTCAGAGTGGACGATGCATTAGGAGAGTGTGGACACTGAGGGATGGAGAGACGCGTTAGGAGGCTCTGCCGCAGTCCAGGAGGAGGAGGACGGTGCTGTGGACCAGTATCTCTCCTTGGGAGCTTGCCAGGGTTTGGGCTCTGACTGATGAGGTGTGGTGTTAGCAGGAGAAAACAGACCTTTTAGCAACAGGAATCCCTGTTGGAATGCAAACATCCGTGTTACCAAGAGCAGAAGGAGGGAAAGTACACAAAGTATAACAGATGGAGAAACCTTTATAAACAGGAGGTTTCACAAGTTTCCTGGGGAATATCAGTGACGCTTCCCAGGGTCCAAAGGCAGTGTACACATGCTCCAGACCGTCTGCTTTGGTCTTGGCAGCAAGGCTCCTGACCCACATGCATCTGGGCCTCTAAGAAATCTCTCTCTGTCAGTGTTGGAAGTTGGAGAAGCTACCACCAAAGAAATCCTAACACGGGCACTCTTACAATATTGTCCTGCAAGGTGCAGGGTCTCCTGTGAACCACCTTACCCACGATTTATGGAATGAGCACAGTTGCCCGTGAGTCTCATCCATTCATTCTACAGGTGTTTATTGAGCATCTCCGGTGTGCCCACGTGATACTGGAATACAGAGGTGAAGTGTACCCAGCCCCCGGCCCAGAGGAGTTCCCAACCTGTGGTGAGGGCAAGGCAGTGTAGGCAGTGCTGTGATAGATGTAAGCAGATTTTATGGGCGCACATGGCAGAGTCCCACGTTCAGTCTGGGGGCCTGAGAAAGTGCTTACAATCAGATGGGAGCCGGTAGTGGAGTGTTGAACGGTGAATGGGTAGTTTTCACACATCTGTTCCCACTCCACTGTTTTTCCAAGCTACACCTCAGCTTGGGCTGGTGCGGAGGGGCCAGATGTGCCCATCAGATACTCTGTGACCATTCCCTGATGGTGGTTGTTCTTTAAGCTTTTATATGACTTCTTTGTCATATATGCAGTCTTTGTCTGTGCCTGAAGACTACAGTGAAAAAAAAAATCTCTGATTTCAAGAAAGGTGATACACATTCAGAAGAAAAAAAAATCTATTTTTTTTTCTGAATATGAAACATGCTGATTGCCTGCATTTTGGATTATTTCCTTAAGGTAGATTTCCAGAAGTGTAAACACTAGCTCAGGGGAAAGGAATATGTAGAAGGCTCCTTTTTTTTCTGTATAAATAAGATCTTTATTAAACAAACTGAAACAGAGAATTGAATAGTCACTGGGGAGCTTTAGGGGAAAAGTCAGTTTTACCAAATATCCAGAGAGGGAAAAAAACACAAACTTCAGTTGGCAGGAGTTGTGACCAGAATCATCAATAAAGTAGTGTCATTGCAATGCCTAGCTTTTAGAAGAAATTAATCAAGAGTCAATATAAATATCTCATAGATTCTCTCTAGTCATAGTACTCCAGGTTTACCTTTAAAAAATGGGAAACAAGTGAGGTTTGTTCTCAAGGCATCTTTTCCCACTTAGAAACCCTCATGCTGTCCCTTGACTGAAATATATCCCTGAAATCTTACCTTTGTCCGTTCTACTGTAAAAAATGCCCCAGTTTTGTGTTCAATTCCTTGTATATTTGCTCTCTATATTTAATGGTGACAAACTAATATATGCTCAGTTTTCTGTGATTAATAAAGAACAATCATTCCCTCTATCAGGTGGATTTGCATTTTAACGGGGAATTCTGATGACAGACAGATTCAGAGTTTATGTCACTAATCTTTTTTTTTCTTTATACAGCAGGTTCTTATTAGTTATCTATTTTATACATATTAGTGTATATATGTCATATAAGGCTCTTAAAGCAAATTATTTCCAAATAACCCATTGATATTTCCATTTAATGGGTAACGGTGATGCTCAATTCATTGTGCCGTGGACATTCTTGGCTTTTCTTTTTGAAAATATTTTTGACTTTGATGGGCCAATATCGTATCTCTTCCCATAGTTTTAATTTGTATTTCTTGACCTTTTCAAATGTTTCTTGGGCATTTGTATTTCTACTTGTGTAAATTCTCTAATTCTTTGCCCACTTGTGACATTGGTATTTTATTAACTGTATGAACTCTTCATACACAAAGAATATTTTCTGGTTCTGCTGTTTTGGCTGACTGGAAAACTTGAAAATCCTTTGACTACAAATACTTAGAAATTTCTGCTGGATAAAGTGAAGCAAACATTAGTCTAAAAGAATAGCTGACTCCACAAGAAAAGAAATTGAAATACTCAGATACAAGAAAAGAAAAGAGAACTGAAACCAAGCTGACCCTGCAGCTTTCCTTGAGGATAAGAGTCAGCCTCAGCTATCTGGGCTCTGGGCTTTTGCACTCACATGCAATCTGAGATGAGGCCTCGGACACCCAAGGCAGAGAGTTGACTCTGAGCCTCCCATAGAAAGTTAAGACTTTCCAAGGACTGCATCTGTGGAATACTCACCAACTCACAATGGAACAAATCAAGGAAGTTTGTCTGTTTCACCCTGGGCTCTAGTAAGAAAAAAACACTTTCTCCTTCCTCATAGGAAAAGTGCATGCCCACAAAGTACATGCCATAACAAAAGTGATGATGCAATATGCAGAGACTCTGAAAAGAACATCACAATGGTGCTGCTAGGAACACCGCGGAAACAAACATAAGTCGCTCTGGAGAGACACACCCTGCGCCCAGGAGACACAGGATCCTCTAAGTAAAGCTTCACAGAAGATGAGTTTACAATATAGAATTATAAAATAGGAAAACAATCTACCACAAGCAAGAATCATCAGACACCCAAACCACAGGATTATATGCTAAAGATAGCAGATAATAAAACAACCTGATACATTTTTTAAAGATATGGGTAAAATTATTAAAGGCATAAAAGAACAATTCAGAAATATGAGAATAGAAGAGTACAACCGTCAAAAAAAGAATAAAATAGAATCCTAGAAGTGAGGAATAGAGGCGTGGAAATGAAAAACTCAGTTGTTTAGGAGTGGTAGTTATTAGAATTGAAGCTATTCCTCAATATTCAGATCTCCTCCTCCTGAATGTGCCCATTCAGATGGGCACACTTCTTCTCCATCCCCTTGAAGTTAGGTGAGGCCATGTGATTTGGCATTAAATGTCAGTGGAGGGACATGTGTCGCATTTGAGCTGAGGTCCATAAGAACTAGTGTGCCACTTGCCTTATGTTTCTTTCTCCAGACATGACAACCATTACTGCTCCAAAATAGTAGAAGCTCCATCAGCCTGAGTCTTGAGTGAGGGGATGCAGAGCAGAGCCTGCTGCCAGCTCATAAGCAAATGGACATGTAGCAAAAGCAAGAAATAACTCTTAGTTGTTATAACCCACTAAGGCTTTGGGGTTGTTTATTATTGTAGCATAGCCTAGCTTATCCTGATTGGTACAACATTTACATCAGATTAGGAACAGCTGAGGAAAAAATTTGTCAACTAGAAGACAGATTTGAAGAAGTCACCCAAAATTCAGTTCAGAGGGATAAATTAATTTAAATATGAAAGAAATGTGATACGGGATATAGAATGAGAAACTTCGAAATACTTTCATTAGGAGATCCATAATGAGAGAATAAGGGAGAGAAAATATTCAAAGGAATTTCCCAGGATCTGAGAATTTTCCAGAACTAAAGAAAGACATGAATCCTTGCATTTAGGAAGTACAGAGACTCCCAAGCAAAAGAAATAAAAACACATCAGAGAGAAACTTTAGAACCCCAAGGACAAAGTGCAGTTCTTAAAAATAACCAGAGAGAAGACGGATTATTCACAAAGGGATGGCAATTTCCAAGACCAATAATAGGACCAGGAGACAATGAAGTATTGTCCAAAGAGCTGAGAGAAAATAACTGTCAACCTGGAGATAATACTACCAACTAAATTATCATACAAGCTTGAGGGCTTTGTAAAAACATTTTATGGCAACAACTGAGAAAGTTTACCTCTCACAGATCCTTGCTAAAAGAACAACTAAAGGATGTGCTTAGGGAAAAATAAAATTGAGATCAAAAGAAAGTCAGAAGCAAGAAGGGATGGTGATCAAAGACATTTGTAAACATGTGGGTAAATCTAAATAAGCATTCACTGTGTAAAACAACAATCATCATAATTTGGGATTTCAAAAACAAAGTAAAATAAAAATACTGAAAAACAGGGACTTCCCTTGTGGCACAGTGGTTAAGAATCCGCCTGCCAATGCAGGGGACATGGGTATGAGCCCTGGTCGGGGAAGATCCCACATGCTGCGGAGTAACTAAGCCTGTGCGCCACAACTACTGAGCCTGTGCTCTAGAGCCCGTGAGCCACAACTACTGAGCCCATGTGCCACAACTACTGAGTCCGTATGCCACAGCTACTGAAGCCCGTGCACCTAGAGCCCATGCTCCGCGACAAGAGAAGCCACCGCAATGAGAAGCCCACTCACTGCGATGAAGAATGGCCCCCCACTCGCCGCTACTAGAGAAAGCCCATGCGCAGCAACGAAGACCCAAGGCAGCCAAAAACAAAATTTAATTAATTAATTAATTTAAAAAATACTGAAAAACAATATAATTTAAGTTCAAAGGAGTGATCTTTTTTTAAGGTTGATTCAGGAAAAGGATAGAGATCTTGATTCATTTAAAATCTAATGTCATGTAACATGTTAAAAGTTTAAGGGGGCACACTAAAGATTACAACTAAAATATATAAATTCCAAACCAATTTGGGGGGGGAGGGAAGGTTAGAAAAAATTCAATTAATGAAGGAAACATAAACTACAAAATGAGATGGTAGAAATATATCAATCACAAGAAATATAAACAACTTAGACTTGTTGGTTAATAGAAAACCTCAGATTAGATTAAGAAAAAGTGTTAGTTATGTGCTTTTCAAGAGAAACACCTAAAGTACATGAATATGAGGAATAGACAGCTATACAGACTAGATGGTACTGGTCAAACTGAATCAAACTGAATTGAGCTGTCAAAAACCTTTCTCTACACATACTGGTGTTTTCTAGTGGTAGTATTATCCAGGTGTGGTGCTAAATATTTTACATGAATTTTACATATTTTACATATTACTTAATATATGTACTAAGGAGAAGAAAACCCAGGGGTGCTAGTTTCTTTTGTTCTGAATTATTTTGTAGATGACATACTGAAATTACTGTTGTCAACACGTTTCCATTTTTTATTGACACCACACCTTCCTTGCTCATAATTTCCATGACTGTACATTCCTTGAATGAGCAAGAAATGACCCAATAAGCCCTGGTATTGCTACGAGGAATCTTCACATACTCTCCACGGCATAACCCAGAGACCGTGTGGTGGTGTGAGGTGGAGGCCAGAGGTGCAAGACTAGGGATTCTCATAGTGCCCAGAGGAGTTAGGATGAAGGCTGTGTCCAAAAAAAACCCACTCTGCAGATGATTGTTTCAAAAGGTCAAGTGTCAAATTCAGTGACCTCTGCACCTAGGCCCTTGGGACATCCCTTGAGGGTCAGTTCTGGCCCATAGATACCTTGGCTTAGTTTCTGCTATCTGCTTTCTGCTGGAGCCTACTCTGAGAACTAACCTGGGTTCTTCTCTGTTCCCTCCTGCTGCAGAAGATGGGGTCCCTCGCACAGCACGGTCCATGTCCCTCTCGCTGGGAAAGGTATGCATGTTCAAGGAATACTGGGGAAAGAAAGACAGAAGTTTCCACAGTCAGCCAGGAAATCAGTCATTCTTGGATCCACAGGTGCAAAAGAACCTCTGGACAGTCTCTCATTCAGCTTCCGAACCTTGCTAGCTCATCCTCCAACCTTCCCTTGCTCGTGGCTTCCAGTACTGCACCATCTCTAATGAACATGAAATGATGCACAAACTTTGGTATTGCCATAGATCATTTTCATACACTACCCAGGGTTTCATACACTGTCCAATGACTGGGCGTCATTTCTGTTCCATCTCTTCAGGATCTGAGAAATTAAAATCAGAACATGTTGAGAAATCACTCATCACTAATAAAAAAAAAATTGTTAATTTTGGCCACTCTCTCTACACCAACCCCCAGCACCATCACTACCCTAAAACCAGGATATCCATTGAACACAACATTTGGAATTAGTAGGCATTTCCCAGGCCTTTCTGAACTTTGGGTGCTGCCCCCTCCATGACAGTGGGCCTGATCCCTTCTCTTCCCACAGAACATGCCCCGCCGGAGGGTCAGCGTTGCCGTGGTGCCCAAGTTTAATATCCTGAACCTGCCTGGCCCGTCACCCAGCTCATCTCCCATCCCCTCCTTACCAGCCCTGGTGAGTATGATAATGCTTGCCTCCTGGGCCTCAGGCTCACAACTATGGGGGTGACCTGGATGGGGTAGGGTCAACAAGGAGAGGAAATTCCAAGCACAGATTCTGGGCTATGGGTTCAGAAGCCTCAGTACAGACCAGGCCCCAGGTCTTATACTGCCCTGAGAAGACTCAGTGTCCTTGAGCAAGGTGCTGGCAGCTCAGAGAGTGTTCCTTGCAAAGCGTATGTCTTTTCATGCTTAAACCAGAACCCTCCACTCTGCAGTGGGTTTAAGCAGCTGAAGATTGCATTATGGAGTACTTGGTAAGCTGAGCTTTGAACCCTAGGCCCTCTGATTCCAGAGCCTGAGTTCTTAAACCCAACGTTACCCTGCTTTGATTCATTGCAGCATTGTTTACAACATTGAAAAATTGGAAATAAGCAGAATTCCCATTAATAAGAGATTGGTTTAATAAATTATGAAAAGCTCAATAAGGGGTTTCTATGCAGCTGCTAAATATATGATTCAAATATAAAATTTTATTTATCGACATGAAAAAAGTCCATAATTTATTATTAACAAAAAGCAAAACCCCAGTATATACTGCATAACTCTGTTTTGCAGTTTAAGAAAGAGTGTTTTTCTGTGTGTAAACAGAAAATTCTGAAAGAATGTAAGTAAAACTA
This sequence comes from Aethalodelphis obliquidens, assembly GCF_003676395.1. NCBI lineage: Eukaryota > Metazoa > Chordata > Mammalia > Artiodactyla > Delphinidae > Aethalodelphis > Aethalodelphis obliquidens. The sequence goes on from NW_020837958.1 coordinate 34,663,958, forward strand.
CTAATAATGGTTAGCTCTGGGCAATGGTAAAATCACAGGTGATTTTAATTTTCTTGATGCCTCTATTTCTAGAGTAAGAATGTATTACTTATAATCAGAAAAAAAAATCTGCTTCAATTTTTTTTAAAACAAAGACTATTCCTATAAACAAAATATTTTCTAGATTCCAGAACTTTGTGAATCTGGTTAAACCTACCTAAAACTCTTAGAAGAGCTAGTTAGTGGTTTTAACAGGGACTATTTCCCATTCTATACTAAATGTATAATGTGGCTTCCAAATATATATATTCCTTTAGACTAGGGGTTAGCAATCAGGGCTATCCATTAAAATCACATAGGGTACTTCTAAAACATTCAATGCCTAGGCCCCAACCCAAGATTGTGGATTGGATCAGTACTTTAAGAAAATATCCCCCAGGCGATTCTAACATGCAGGCAGAGTTGAAAGCCATTGTTTAAACCAAATCCATTGCAGCAAAACAACGTGGTATTCCTGGGGAATTTATTATAAAGAAATTTCTGATGCCTTGAGCTTTTAGTAATGGCAGGTATCTCCTGAGAGTTGTGCTTGGAACTGTATCTCGAGGGCAGTGATGGGCTTGTGTGAATCCATCCCAGGGGCCTTGGGACCTGCATTTGGTAGGAGCCTCCCTGGTATTTAGTCCAAGTCAGTAAACAGGGAATAGAGAGAAACTGATGGCTCCCCTCCAGAATGGAGCCTCAATATGTAAACTCTTTCCCTTATTCAAGAAAACTTGGAAGAGGAGAAGGAAAATGTGCACATTCCCTGTGCCCCAGAGGGAAAGAACACCCAGGAAAGGAGGGCAGAGAAGGCCTGAGGAAGGGCCGGTGCCTGAGCTCAGATGCAGATTAGAAAGCTTGGGGAAGGGGAAGAGGAAAGAAGAGCAGCAGCAACCCTTCCCCAGCATCTTTGGAAACCTGTCGGCCCGGGCTTCTTCCTTCCTAGCTGATTCTCAATTCTCTGTCTCCTGTTTTCCATTCAGTCAGAATCACCCAATGGGAAAGGCAACCCACCTGTCCCCTCAGCACTGCCTGCACTTTTGGAAAAGTAAGTATGTCCCCTTTCCTCTTAACTTTGGGGATCTCTGAGGAAATTTCCCCAACTCACCTTTCCTCCCAACCTCACTCCCCAAATGCGATGGAAAGCAAATTAAGTTCTAGGGGAAATGAATGGGACTCTGAGACCCACAAAGATTTCAGACCCAGTTTGCAAAATTCCTGGACCAGGAAGATGCTGCAGCTGAGTCCAAGTGTGCCTCCGTCCCAGAAGAGGCCAGAGGGGACAGAAGCCTTCTGTATTCAATGGGATCCTTTGGGCTACAGATACAAGAAAGCCCCAACTCAAAGGGGTTTAAATAGTAGGTCCACAGATGAGACTTTTCCAGATGTGGTACAGCAAGGCCTCAGCTCAACCTCTACAATTTCCTTTTCTCTGCCCACTTTGTATGTTGACTTCATCAGCAGGTTTGTGGCAAATGGCTACTACTTCCAGGTATTTCATCCAGACATGACAACATCTACAGGAAGAAAGGGACCATCTCTTTCCATGTTTCTTTCTTAGGAATGAACTCAGAAATCTTTTTTCAGTCTTCCTTCTTATCTTGTTAGCAAATTTGGAACACGCTCCCTTTCTAAACCAATCACAGGCTTTAGGAATGAGATTGTCATCATGGGCTTAAACTATGCCCTAGAGATGGGAAGAGCGTGTCAGCTTCCCATTGACCAAAATGGCTCCATGAAGAAGAGTAAATTCATGAGCAAAATCACGTTGCTTTTAGGAAGTAGGAGGAAGAGTGAGTATTGAATTTGCAACAAACAGTGTCTGCTACGCCTACCTTTTCTAGGCACCTATGCAATTTGCAGGTCTTTTTATCCTCAGCCAAAGCAAGGCAGGCTATTTCTACATACTCAGAGGAGTTTATAACTTGCTTTTCCAGTTCTTTCATTTGCTTGCTGGAAAACATCTGGATCACAGCTGCCACCTCTCAGAACTTTCCCCACGTGTCTTTCCTCATTTGGTAAAACATACACCTCTATTCTTCCTTCTTCCTTGCCTTGAGACAGCTTTAGTCCTTCATTTTTCATTGATGTTAGAATAGTTTGGCTTGGCCTGGCAAGGAATGTCTGTGTTGGGCCCCTTTTTTAGTACAGACAAACTCCCAGCTCCCCACCCCCAGACTCAGCCTGTTTTCCTCACCTCTCAGAATATGCAACCACCAACCTGTCGTTCAGTGACTCTCCCCCCATTAATCTTGACGTTTGCGAGACAATTCCTCACTTTGCCACCTCACCCCGGGAAAAGCTAACAAGTTCTTCATGTTGTGTAGGGTGCTTTTGTCTGTTTCTTTGTTTTCTTGATCACTACAGGGACATTGTAAAGGGGTGACAAACTAACAACCACGTGGAAGTAACCGAGGCTACAGAATTTTACCAAGTCCCTAAAGTCATAGTGTCTAGTCCATGGTCTCTGAATTTCTCCAGAAATGGTCATCTGATACCCTGAGTGAGAAGCGCACTGAAATTCTCCCTTCCAGTCCTGCCTTTGGACACACCAACCCCTTTTTCCCAACAAGGCTCCATTCCTAACTGTCGACCTGCAGAGCAGGTTAAGGGAGAAAATCCATGTCCCCTCTCTCCCCAGCAGACTCTCATGATGGGGCAGGACCTGGACTCTGTAGAATGAATGCTCAGGCCTGCTGAGAGCTTCCATCTGAGGCAGTGGAGGTCATCAAGAACCTGAACTATCTTTGGTAGGAGCAGGCGAGGTGCAAAATGGGGGACAGCAGGCAGCAGCCCTGAATCAGGAGTGGCAACGAATGAGGATCAAAGGTGGCAGCACCATTCCAGGGGGTTAGAACCAGGAGAGATAGGGACAGAGTGAGGATTCAGGCAAGTCAAGCAAGAAGCTGTCTGCTGCTCATTCTTATGCGCTATTCAGAGAGACCACCATGATACATTACCCATGCTGTAGTTGACTTGCCTGTTGGGATTATACCCAGCCTATGAAGATGGCTGCAAAAAGGGGAGGGGATGTTCAAAGGAGGAGGGATTCAGACTAACAACAGCTTCCCCCTCTGGATTTCTAAAAGATGCTAAGTAATTTTCATCTAAATTTACGGAACTGAAAATATCGATTGCCAAGAGGCTGACAATGAGACAATCTGTGAGTGAAAATGAATTCGTATCTTCCATTCTAACAGAAATACAGTTGATTCTAGCCACCTTTTCCATACTGTTAAAGAGAAATAATGCATTATGTGTTAACATGCATTGCTTTCTAGATTGCTGTATTTAAATGATCTCATATTTCCCTAAGCATACAGTGACTAAGCAGGTAGGGAATTGGCTAAGCTCATGAAAGATGATGAGAAGATCATAATGCCTGTGGATACTTCACAAGCAAATACCTAACTGCAGACTGCACTCCCAATATGACTTGAGAGAATTCTGAACCTTGTTCTTGCAGGTCACTTCATAGTAACCTGTTCTTCACCTCAGCAAGGGTCTAGGAACCTGTAGATTTAGAGAAAAATAGAGAGAGTAATATTTAAAATTAGTATTAAAGGTTAAAATAGAACAAGGCTCAAGAACAGTTTCATAAGTAGAAAAAGCTATTTATTCATAGTCTTTCATTTTTCATTCCTTCAACAATTAATAACCAAGAGCCAGGCACCTAGAATGCACCCAAGGAGCTCGCAGTATAATGGGAAAGACAGATGGGAAACAGCCTATTGTAATACAATGTGATGGGTGATATCAGAAGGAAGTACAGGTTACCAAGGGAGTAAGACACAAGAAAATGATCATGCAACCCAGTTTTGGTATGGGGGGTCGGGGGACGGAGGCTTAGAAAATGTTTCCTCTAGGAATTTACTTTAAAAGTGAAACATGAAGGTCATATAGTTAACCAGGTGAATAGGAGGTTAACAACATTCCATGCTCTAAGGCAAGAAAGTATGGAGTAGTCAAGGAACACTACTGATGATTTATCACATGCTTACAATACTTATTATTTATTACATGCTTTTTGCCAAATGCTGTTCTAATTGCTTTACATTAATGATCTCATTTAATCCTTACAATAATACCATGAGGCAGGTATACTATTAATTTCTTTATTTTATAGATGAGGAAACTGAAACTCAGTGAAATCATCACTTGCCTGAAGTTACACAGCTAGTAGATAGCAGAATTCATGTGCTTAACCACTTAATAGACCCTCAACTGGAAGAACAGAAAGAAGTTCAGTGTGACTGGTGAGAAGAGAGTGGATTTAAGAGCAATTTTTGAAAAAGCTCCTGTGAGCTATTGTGAAAGAAGCTGGTGACTGCCTGGGTGTGGAGTGGAGGGCAGAGTGGGTGGGAGCAGAGGGTGTACACAGAGCCATTCACTGAGGGATCAGCGCCATCGTACATGCGGATGGTGCACAGGGCTGCTTTCATAAGGGGGGCCATTAAACTGCTGTATCACAGAGCAAATTTTCACTATAATTTGTAAAATAACCATTTGCTACACTTTGGGAGCCCTCAGGATAAATTGCTTAAAGGTTTTATATGACATTAAGTATATACAGTAAAGAACTCCCCTTTGCTGATAGTATTCTGGAATGGATTAGCCCTCAATCAACTAGTAGTGGACCCCAGAAACCTGGGATTGAGTAACAGAGATTAAGGAAGCTACTGTAGCCCAGGTCCCCCGGGCTGGGCTTGTCTGAGGGAGCCTCGGCAGTGGGGGTGGCTTAGAGACCTAGATGAGCCCGAGAAGGTAAGATCTGTCCATTGGAAAGGATTGGAGTCACTTTCAAATATTGTTAACCATGTGGAAAAAATAGACTCTACTATATCTGCAGGTCACACAACACATTTCGATAAGACAGCCCCTCATGTTACTGAGAGCTGAGCACAATGACAAATGTTTTTGACCCAGTGGACATGAGAGAACAATGAGCCTTATTCTAATTAATCATCCCCAAAAGAAAGCATGCAAGATTATGGCCTAGGAATAGATGCCAAGATCCATGAGTGTCTGGCCCAGAAGTCCTTAGGTGGGCACAAGCTGTGCTCAGCTCCACATTTATAGGCATGCATAGGGATTCCTTCAGCTCAACCCAAGCACTGAGTTCTCAGGAAATAGTCATTTACATAGAGGACCTGCCCATTTTGTAAGATTAACGGGCAGGGATGAGATGAGCCACGGTGAAGTCAATACAACTCAGCAAACAATTAAAGGCACTTACTATGTACCAAGCACCATTCAAACTGACTGTCTCCCTGCAATCACAGTCATATGGAGGGATGGACATGTGTATAAAACATAAAAGTGCCCTAGCTCCAAGTTATGCTATAAAAGAGGTGCAATGAGGGTATAAAAGGAGGGAGAGATCAACTTTAACCAGAGGGTGTGAGACAGAGGAAAACATTAGCAACAGTTCCACAAAGGAAAAGGTATTTGAACAGTCTTTAAAATGCACAGGGAGAAAATTCCAGATAGTTGGAGAAGATATTTAAGGAACTATAAGCTCAGTCTAAGGGTCAGGAAATAACAGTAAACATTTTACACCCTACCATATTTCATAAAATAATTGCTTTCCCTACCCTTGGCTGTGTTTTTCTGCTCTTGTTCCAGTCATTAGGACAAATAGGAAACGGCACATTAGGCAAAGATCGCATGGAAGGGAGTGGATAATGTAATTTTAAAAAGGAGAAATGTTATGAATAGCTGATATTTTTAGAGCATTATCTTTCTTGTTCACAATGGGTTTTGGTTTCCAGCCTGATGAAATGTAAATTTTACAAGGTCTGAGGGAAACCAAGACATGGGAGACTGATGCCGAGAATGAGGAGACTCATAAAGCCTGTCTAAGAGGTCGGGGAGGGTGGCAGCTGTGATCTGTCAGAGTCCTGGCTGAAAAGCTCTGCTCGCTGTTCTGCCTCGTTCGAGGGCTCCTCCATGACAAGACTCCCATTGGGATTCCAGACACCTAGGTAAGCCGCAGGATTTATAGAGAAGGCATGGCTACCAGTATACTTCCTTTAAACTCATGATTTCATACCTCAAATGGGCTCCCAGCACCGTCAGCCATCCTACTGTGATCTTCTAGCACGTGTGTCCCCCCACCTCCACCCCATGATTCTTACACCTTCTCTTCCCTCTTCAAGCCTTCCTAGACCTCCGTACATCTCACTTTTAGCAGATGACCTTGTCTTCCATATTATAGAGAAAATTTAAGCTATCAGATAGGAGGATCCCTCTCATCTTCCTTTGCCAAACTCCCAGCTCACCATCTTCATTTCCTTCCTCCCTTTGTTATGACCAAGGAGAAGTTTCTCCACCTTTCTAAGGTCTGTCCCTACTTTCTTTTTTCAAAGAATTCATTCCTTTGGTCCTCCCCTTTCTCTCATCTCCTCTACTGGATCATTTCTATCCACATTCAAATGTGCTTTCATCCCTTGACCCACTTTTTCAGCTACTTGTTCCCCTGACAGTCTTCTATTCCCTGTCCTTGTCAAATTCCTGTCTACGTCTCCCCCTTTCTCACCTCCCATTCTTCTCTCAGTCCGTTCCAATCTGTCTTTGCTCCTACCGTGTACCCAAAGCTCCTCTTGACCTCCATGTTATCCAATCCAATAGTTGCCTTTTCTGTACTCATCTGACTCAGGCTCTCAAAAGTGTGTGCGTGACACACTTAATGCTCCCTCCTTGACATGCTCTCCTTTTGTTATCAAATGGGGGTCCCACTGCGCGCTGCTTATAAAATCACTACTCACAAATAGTAGAAAGGAACGGTGCCTTTAATCAGAATGCTGGCAATCTGGGGAGATGGTGGACTCAGTGTCCCCAAAAACCACCTCCAAAGATTCTGCTCAGCCATGAAACTTTTAAAGGGACGGAGGGAAGTAATCTCAGTTAGTCATTGGAATGGGGGTCAGAGTGGTCACCATCCCCCCACTGCATGCAGGCTCGTTCACTCTAGATGTTATCTTGTTCACACAGTTTGGTCACACGGTTTATTTGGGAGATTACTGAAGGGGAAGCTAGGGAAGAGATCTGGTCATCTGTTAATTACTTATTCTTCATTTCTACCTCTTTGATCTATGGAAAGAACCAACAAGTTAGGCAAGGTATCGTGTAATTAAAAGACTTGAAAGGTGTGCGTGAGCTGGAGATGAGTAGAGCATGCGGGTGCCTGACTTAAAAGGGGTAAGAGACCTGTACTCAGAAAACTATAAGTTACTGATGAAAGAAATCAAAGACGACACAAACAGATGGAGAGATATACCATGTTCTTGGATCGGAAGAATCAATATTGTGAAAATGACTATACTACCCAAAGCAATCTACAGATTCAATGCAATCCCTATCAAATTACCAAGGATATTTTTCACAGAATTAAAACAAAAAATTTTACCTTTTGTATGGAAACACAAAAGACCCCGAATAGTGAAAACAATCTTGAGAAAGAAAAACGAAGCTGGAGGAATCAGGCTCCCTGACTTCAGACTTACTACAAAGCTACAGTAATCAAGACAGTATGGTACTGGCACAAAAACAAATATAGATCAATGGAACAGGATAGAAAGTCCAGAGATAAACCCATGCACCTATGGTCACCGAATCAGTGACAAAGGAGGCAAGAATAAACAATGGAGAAAAGACAGTCCCTTCAATAAGTGGCACTGGGAAAACTGGACAGCTACATGTAAAAGAATGAAATTAGAACACTCCCTAACAGCATACACAAAAATAAACTCAAAATGGATTAAAGACCTAAATGTAAGGCTGGACACTATAAAACTCTTAGAGGAAAACATAGGCAAAACACTCTTTGACATAAATCGCAGCAAGATCTTTTTTGACCCACCTCCTAGCATAATGAAAATAAAAATAAACAAATGGGACCTAATGAAACTTAAAAGCTTTTGCACAGCAAAGGAAACCACAAGCAAGATGAAAAGACAATCCTCAGAATGGGAGAAAATATTTGCAAAGGAAGCAACTGGCAAGGGATTAATCTCCAAAATATACCAGCAGCTCATGCAGCTCAATATCAAAAAACAAATAACCCAACAAAAAATGGGCAGAAGACCTAAATAGACATTTCTACAAAGAGGACACACGGATGGCCAAGAGGCACATGAAAAGATGCTCAACATCACTAATTATTAGAGAAATGCAAATCAAAACTACAATGAGGTATCACCTCAGGTATCACCTCAGACCAGTCAGGATGGCCATCATCAAAAAGTCTACAAACAATAAATGCTGGAGAGGATGTGAAGAAAAGGGAACCCTCCTACATTCTAGGTGAGAATGTAAATTGATACAGCCACTATGGAGAACAGTCTGGAGGTTCCTTAAAAAACTAAAACTAGAACTACCATATGACCCAGCAATCCCACTCCTGGGCATATACTTGGAGAAAACCGTAATTCCAAAAGATACATGCACCCCAGTGTTCATTGCAGCACTATTTGCAATAGACAGGACATGGAAGCAACCTAAATGTCCATCAACAGAGGAATGGATAAAGAAGATGTGGTACATATATACGATGGAACATTACTCAGCCATAAGAAGGAATAAAACTGTGCCATTTTCAGAGACATGGATGGACCTAGAGACTGTCATACAGAGTGAAGTAAGTCTGAAAGAGAAAAACAAATATCATATATTAATGCACATATGTGGAATCTAGAAAAATGGTACAGATGAACCTATTTGAGAGAACAAACATATGGACACCAAGGGGGGAAGGGGTGGTGGTGGGATGAACTGGGAGATTGAGATTGACATATATATACTACTATGTATAAAATAGATAACTAATGAGAACCTACTGTATAGCACAAGGAACTCTACTCAGTGCTCTGTGGTGACCTAAATGGGAAGGAAATCCAAAAAAGAGGGGATATTTGTATACATGTAGCTGATTCACTTTGCTCTACAGCGGAAACGAACACAACATTGTAAAAAATGTTATTCCAAAAAAAAAAATCGTCACAGGAAAAAAAAGTTAATTACAATATAGCTTTGCTAAAGTGACAAGAAACTGGGCTTCCTGCTGAGGGCAGTTTCCTGCAAAGAGCTGCTTACACCCTCTCAGCTCCCAGGACTCCATGCTCTCCGGGTTCTCCTCTTACCTCTGTGGCTGCTACTTCTCAGCTCCTCCACAGGCTCCTCCTCCACCTGAACTAAGGACAGAGATGCCTGTGGCTTGGTCCTGGGTCCTCTTCTCAATTTTCCTCATACTATGTCCCCAGACAGTCTTATCCATTCCCCTGGCTTTATATACCATCTATATTCTGAATATCTCCAGCCTAGAGCTCTTCTCTCACTCACTTTGGTATATCCAACTACCAACTTGACATCTCCACCTGGATACCTCACAGGCATCAAAAATCTTGTCCAGAAGTTAATTCTTACCTCATTGCTCCTCTTCAGTTCCTCAAACATCTCCACATCTTTTGTATCCCGAGGTGTTCACACATCCTGCATCCTCTACCTGGGAGGATCTTCCCTCTGCTATAGATGTGGCTGACTTCTCATCTTTCAGCTCTGTGCTTCAGTTACTCCATCTCTGAGAGGCCTTTTCTGGCCACTCAATCTAAGCAGATTCTCTCCTCATTATTTTCTGTCATTGCACAGAGTTTGTTTCTCTCATAAAAGTTATCACAATTTGTAATTAATTTCATATTTTTTCTTTCCTTTTTTGGGCATTCTCTCCTGCTGTGCTCCGTGTTGGCAAAGACGTTTTCTTTTGTTTTCTAATGTATCCCCAGCACATTACAAGGTGCCTGTGACTTAGCACTGGGTAGATATTTACATGAATGAAGCAGAAGATGGACTACAGGGATGGGATGACTCTGAACGTTTGGTCCACCTCCATCTTCCTCCTCTTAGTGCCCTGGAGCTCCCAATATCTGTCTGTCCACTCAGAGCATCTCCTGGAATAAGAATAAAAGTGGATTTGAGAGCAGGAGGAAAAAGGCAAGCTGGTGCAGTACTTGATGTCTGGGGGCCCAAGGAGGATTCATGGACTAAGGCCTTTATAAAATCTTAAGGTAGAAAGATTGAAATAAATTCAATCCAGAATGAGTTTCCTCACTTCCGGCCAGGAACAGGACAAAGACATGGTTTGGTTTTCAGAAGTCCCATCTGTCTCTGAAAGGACGCCCTGTACTTCCTTCTTCTTGCTAGTGGGAAGACGAATGGGGACCTGGATTGTGAGGCCTCTGCTTCCGTCCCGACTCCAAGCTGCCTGGAGGGGTTTAGCCAGGAGACCAAGGCCAGGATGGAGGAAGAAGCATACAAGAAGGGGTGAGTCAGCCTTCAGCAGCCCTGAGGTCACCTGGCATTGCTCAAAAGATACCTTCCCACGGGCCTTTCCTGTCTCTTAGAGGATTTAGGGAAGCAACCCGTGGCCCTGGGACCTCCTTGCCTGAGTAAGGAACTACATAGGAAAGAGCAGTACTGTTCCACAGGAAAGACAGGAGGAAACGAGGCAAGAGGGTGTGGTAGATAATAACTAGGCTGCCCTCTTTTTTAGGCAGAAAGCCACCAGAATGATCTGGAAATCAGGGGCCCTGGGTGGGTTCCTCTTGGTGGTGCCTGAGGCTTCCTGACACATGCCCAGAGCAGTCACGCCACTGCCAGCAGTGCCCAGGAGCAGCTGCAGCCCCACTTCCTGGAACTGCCTCAGCCATCCCTTCTTCCTGTCAAAGGAGTCCCCTAACTTTCAGCTGCCCCCTTCTCTAGAGTTCAATAGCACTTTTGGCTTGTTGTTAGTCACTGATGAGGCAGAATACCGAGCAAGGCCCCAGCTAAGCCAGGTAGAGAAGTACTTCTGTCCAGGTACCACATCCTGAGCTTCTTTCCCAGTAGCTCCTGAGGGAGATACAGCTTCCCTCTGAGGTGGGACCTGTGGGCTTCGGTGTGGTGGCCACCTGCACCGTGGTGGGGTTGCCCCAACCCAACTGTGCTAGCCTTAAACACTCAGCTGTAGGACAAGCAAAAAGGATGTTCAAGGTAATATTAAACCTGGGAGAAGGAAGTCAGAGGGTTTCTCTTGGAAAGCCTGTCTTTTCACCCACACCTGTCCTCTGTACTTAGAATGCAGGGGAGTGAATGCTTCCATCAGCTTTGTGAACATTTACTGTGAACCTGTGTGCCTTTCACTTTCACAAAGCTTCCCAACAAGCCTGTGTGACAGGTGTCACCTTCCCCAGGTCAAACCATACACCTGGCACTTCCTCAAAATGTTCCAACATCCGTGCAATGAGTGCCAGCCTCTCCTTTTTACAGGGGAGGAGCTGAGGCTCCAAGGCCACACAGTCCTTAGCCCTCCCAAATGGTTTGTAGAAGAATCCAGCCGGGAGACTCTGCACCCATATTTTTTCCCTGTCTCTTTTGTCACACTTTCACATAAACAGGAAGAATGGCCGAGGGGTGAGGGGAAATCATCCTGACAGGAGCCACCATAGGATGCGGTGGAGCTTCCCAGCTTTTTCCTCTTGTGTGGAACCACAGGAAGTGAGTGTGTAATCATCAGAGATGCTCAGTGCCTCCTCTAGCAACTCAGGAAAGGATGCTCCGCCCCTGGCCTTTCCAGACTCAATTGTTCGTTGTTGCCTCCCAGATACCAGGAAGGTCTAAAGAAGACCAAGGAGCTTCAAGACCTGAAGGAGGAAGAAGAACAGAAGACCGAGAGCCCTGAGGAAGCTGAAGAGGCAGAAGAAACTGAGGAAGAGGAAAAGCAGCAGAGAAGCAGGTTGGAGCCCTCGCCATTGCTGAACTGGGTCCCAATTCATTTCATTGCACAACATCCCTGGAGGTGCCAGTCCAGGGCAGTTGTGGGTCTAGGGCCCGAGTGAGCAGCCAACAGAAACCAAGAGGGCACTCATGTTGGAGGAGGAGGCAAAGGAAATCCCAAAGAGCTCAAATAGTTAATAAGAGGATGTTTGCAAGAGCTGAGGGGTCAGGGGTTGTCAAGGGCTGGACCGGCAGCAACCAGCAGTTCTCAGGAGCTGAGAAAATGCGAGGGACCACAGTTAGCTCATTGCCCAACCATTCCCATGAAAGAGCCAAGTTCAAGGAAGTTGGCCTGAAGCCCTAGAGGGGAGCTGGGACAGAGAGAACACAGGGAGGTAGCGGATGAACTCAACTTCGTGGCAAAGGAAGTGTCCAACAGGTTCTTTCCATGGTGATCAAACAAGTTTGGTCGTCTGGACATTGTTTTCACTTTGGTTTGGAAATACTTGGATTTTTCCTTTTAATATACTTTATATTTCAAGTGCATTTTCCACTAAATCATGAAAGATATATGTAACAGTAGATAAAGGTAATGTAGATCCTGCATCTTAATCAATTAATCTAATCAGCTGCTACCTTTGGGACAGGGTATGTGTCTGTGCCTCATTGCTGGCAGACTCTGGAAATCACATGCACCCAATGAATAAGGTAATAAAATGCAGATTAGAAGTGAGATGGACATGCTTCAAAACACATAGGAATGACCAGTAGAGCCTAGTTGGTGGAAGATTCAACCAGAGTGAGAGGTGTCAGCCTGCATGAGTCAACCCCAGTGTTCAAGGGGAGAGCTGGAGAAAGGGCTTCACTATTGGAAACAAACCTGTGCAAGGGCACACCACCTCCCCTAAGGAGAGAAGCCCAGTTTTCACAATGAAAGCACAGTCCCTACTCCAAGTGGCTTGATCCTATCCTTCTTGGTCTTCTGTCCCTCCTGGGTGTCCTCTGCTCTTGTTTTCCAGGCCACCAGACTGTCTTCTCTCCTTTAATGCAGTTAAGCCCAGGCCTGGGCTTCAGCCCTTTCTTTGGCTCCCTTCAAAACAGAAACACAGGCTGGGACTTCTAACCCTTCCAAACACTGGGAAAGAACAAAAGAGAACTAAACAGAGAGAGTACATGGAATATAAACAGTCTGGTTTACAAAGCACAGGGCTGGAATCCTTATCTAGCTAATTTGATCTTGGGAGATTGTCCCTCCCATTTCATGAAATCCCAGAGGAAGTGAGCCTGTGCCCGGCTTCCCCTCTGTCCAGCTCCTGGTCAGCAGCACATGGCAATGGCCGCCCTTTGCATCCAACATCCAAGAGTATCCTCTTGGTCCTGCTGAGGATACTGAAAGGCCGCGTTCCCTTTCCCAACTTCTGCTCCCTCTCAGATTCACTTCTTGGTCTTATGAACATGCCTGTACCTCAGGTGGTGGATACCAGGCATCAGCACAGCCCTGAGATGGGTCCTCGGCCTTCAGCACATTGTGTAGCTTCACCTGTTCAGGCCCAGCAGTGTGGCATCATCTTCTCTATAACGACAGACACTGCTATCATAGAAACTGCCCACCCACAGTTACAGGGTCCCTTCCTCACCTGTCACCAAAGCCAGACTAGCCCCGAGAGCTGTTGTGTTCAGTGCCAGGCAATCCATTCATTCGCAAATCCCTTACATACACAGTTGCCTATAGGCACCTGTACTCAAGCATGATTCCCCCCATGAAATTTTGGCATCTCATTAACAAGCAAGGTCTAAGGTTATTAAAAGTTCCATGTCCTACTTAGTGCATTTTAAAAACACTGAGCTAACCCCAGCAGCTGGCCCCTTATTTAAGAGATTCAGCATCAAACACTAGAGTCTTTTTATCTGAATCTCTCCTCTATTATAATAATATGTAATAATATAATCTGTTGTCAATATTACTTTCTGGAGGATCAGCTTAAGTGAACTTTGGGTGAATCAACCCAATATCTTAACCATATTAAAACACAGAACACAGTCTTCTGACATTTAGGTAATGCATGGAACAAGTGAGACTCATAAGATGCAACAGGGAACTGTTGTCTTTTCTCCCACTGTCTGTTCACACTGGCTTTTTGGGGTTAAGATGATATTAGGCAGACTCCTTTACTCTTCCAATAACGCTCAGAAAATAGAAGTCCTCTGGTCAAGTTTAAGTCCCAAGAATAACCTCATTTCAGTAATGAAAATGGCCAGTTCCCTGAAATAGTCAAAAGCCTGAACTTCTCCCCATACCCCCTGGCCTCCAGCTCCACTCTGCTTCAGGAAGGAAGCCTACAGTGGAGACGGAGCTGACTTCTTGCTCTCTGCCACTCCCGCCCTCCACCCCAGCTGTGCTAATGCAGCGCCTGACCTCTCCAGAGCTAACGTTGGGAAAGGCGGTGGAGCTCAAGGGTAGGAAAGGTATTACCTGACTGGTCTTCTTGTGAGCGGGTTCCAGGCCTTAGCAGGCATTTAAGGTTGACCTTCTGATTTTGTTCAGTGTGGTGTTTTATGGGACCTTCAGAGAAAAGCACCCCTCCTACCCCCCAGCTCACACATGTTCACACCATTTCTGAGGATCTCTCAACTGCAGGTCCCCTTATGAGGTCGAATGCAGCTCTTCTGGCCAGCTACTTAAAATCCCTCTCTCAGTCCTTGGGCAGCTGGAAGTATACCCTCCACGCTCAGCTTCTAGGTAGCATTTCTGGGCAGGGTCTATGACATCCCATGCCAGCCTTCCTTCTCCTGACTACATCCAGTTACTGTGAAATATGCACCTTTGACCCACTAGTGGTGGGAGGATGGTTTTCCGTATCGTGGCCCCCTGCTCTGATGCCATCAAGCAGTTCAGCAAGATTCCCACTCTTCACATCTCTCAGGTGGGAGTCACGCACAGTCTACTCACTGTGCCCCAAATTACAACATATCGAGCTCGCCAAGCAGCATCTCCGAAGCCCCTCTCTCCAGGCCCAGGTGAGGGGGCAGCAACCTCACCCTTCCCAATGGAGGAGTAGGTAGACCTCAGAACAACCAAAAATTGATTTCCAAAGGAATTCTATTTCTAATCTAATTCCATTTCTAACAGCTTTTGTAGGCTGGAAATGGGTAACCAGCTAAGGGTCACGAAGCCAGATCTTGCCCTCTCCTTTGCCAGCCCACTTAAGGATGGGGTGAGAGTGGGATTCTCCCTGCTCCAGCAGATTGTTTTGGAACACAGAAATACAGCCCAAAAGAGAGACTGTGTCTTAGCATCCAGTTGTATCTGAATAGAAATTAAAGAAACTAAATGGGGCTGAAAGAAACTAAGCTTCCACTTCCAAATTCTCTCTCCCCAACAGTTGTGAAAGTGGCCAATGATTTTCACCTCAGCTCATGTACTCACTGTTTTGCTTTGCTTAATTGTTCCTGAAACAATCATCAGTGGGTCCCACATGGAAGAGAAACCAACCAGTGCTTTAGCATCCAAGGCAGGCACTCTGAGCATCTGATCCCTTTCTACGGAAGAGTATGTGTTGAGTCTCTGTACCACTGTCAGGCACCTAGCTCTCTCCTATTAGAATAGCAGAGAGAGAGAATAGCTAATCTGCTATTAGCTCTCTGAATTAGAGCTCTCTGCTTCTCAGCAAATGGTCTGCATATTTCAGTGTCTGTGTGAGCCTCAGGATCTTCAAAGACCTCATGTCCCTTTTCTCACCTCTTTCATTTGGTGATCCTCAGTATTCTCACTGTTATTTTTTAAAATAGATCCGGGATTAGAAACAGGAAGAAATTCTAGCTTAATGAACGTGTCCAAGGCTTCTCCAGAGAGCTCTAAGAATGGACTCTTCAAAGCAGACCATCTGACCAAATGTCTTTTCAAGGGGCCACAAAAAAGAGTGGAAAAATTGAAAGGCAGTGGGAAAAAGAGGAAGAGGGAGAAGTGGAGTGAAGCAGGCAAAAAACAGAGGGGGAGGGTTGAAAGGGAAGGAGGGAAGAGAGAAAAGAGAGAGATGAGAAGGAAGAGAAAAGTGTGGAGAGAGCAGAGAAAGTGGAGGAGGGGTTATTTGGGAATGAAGATTAATAGGGCTGAGAAAACATCTTGAATAAGTCACCCAGAGGTTGCTGGAGGCCCCGGGACAGTTTGAAGTGAGCTCTTGAGGTTGATCTGGTTCCTTGAATTACTTGTCCAGTAATTTATTACTCGACGTTGAGAGTCTTCTAGGAGTTTATCACAGTCCTTCCACTCTAGATACAGTCAGATGTGGAACTGAGGACAACAAATTAGGCATCTGAACATGGAGGCGGGGGACAGGTTAGAACTCGGAACTGATCACTGGTACCACTAAGTGCAGAAAAGCTGTCGGTCCTGTCTGGTTGCATGGGAGAATGGGTCAGCCAACCTGGTATCTTGGGGCTTGGGGGAGTTCAGATATCAGTGACCATCTCATGAGTAGATGAGGGCATGTGCGAATGGATGAATGGTCACACAAATAAGTAGCGTGTTCTAGCCTAGACTCTCCCAATATAAAGGCTATAGACTGATGGCATCAAAATCACCTGGGGAAAAATTCTTAACTATAGATTCTTAGACCATACCTTTGGAGATTCTTATGCAGTAGACCTGGGATATTTTGAATCATTGCTGCCAAACAACACTATGCACAGCTGAGTTTGAGAACCACGGCGCAAGACAACATGGAGAGTATTCCAGATGGAAGTTCTGGGCATCGTATATGTGCCCAATATACTAAACCGTCCACCTATGTTTTTCATTTGACAGCAAACTTGAAGAATTGGTTCATTTCCTACAAGTCATGTATCCCAAACTCTGTCGGCACTGGCAAGTCGTCTGGATGATGGCCGCAGCAATGCTGGTCTTGACTGTTGTGCTGGGGCTCTACGGTTCCTATAACTCTTGTGTGGAGCAGGCCGACGGGCCCCTTGGGAAATCCACTTGCTCGGCAGCCCAAAGGGACTCATGGTGGAGCTCAGGACTCCAGCATGAGCAGCCTACAGAGCAGTAGGAAACCCGACACCCGGCCAGTGCCCTGCTCCAGCACACAGCCTGCTGCCCTTTCCCCAAGCATGATGTGTCAGGCCTGGGCACGGGCACACCACTGCTGCCGTCAGGGGAACAAGCAGGGGTTCTTTCACACTCGGCACCCCTATGGGAGCTATTCACACACAGTAACTGATGTTCTTGGAGGATCAACAAAAAGCATCAGTGGACAAAGAAGTGGCCTTCACCAGGGAACTCCGACGGAAGGGACAGTTGCCTGCACCAGCTCAGATGGCTGGGGAGAAACAAAACACCTTCTTTATAGGCTACAGTGCGAAGCCCCCTCCCCCTCCCCATTTTCCTCTCTGCCATTGATCGGAAATCAGGAAGGATTGTGTCTAAAGGCTAACTCTGCCCCCAAGGATCAGACCTGGAATTTGGAGCCTTACATGAATATCTTCCCATTTCCCATCTCATTCTTACTGACTCTCCTTCAGCCTTCCCTTCTCCCCTTTGCAATCAGAGTTTCTCTTTACAGAAGTCAGAAAGGTTTATCAGAAAAACGTTTAGGCTGCTTTTTAGCTCAGTGCTTGAAATGAAGTGGGAAGATGTAAATGAACATATATTCCTCTGTACACATACACAGAGCGCACACACACACAGCACACGCATGCATGAAGCCACCTACCCTCCAAACGTGTGCTCTGGGTATGTGTTAGGGTTAAAGCCAACCCACAGATTTTCACTAGGTGTGGGGCAGCCACCAGGCACCTGTTCAGTGAGCTTTCTACGTGGGCTTAAGATGTTTGAGAAACACTGAAAACTCATGGCTTCCATGGCGAACTTGCTGGTCTCCATTTCCAGGGCTAATTCTGAGCTGCTGTAGAGCACAGTCTATCCCCTCTTTGTTCTCTCTGGTTGAGAGCAGTTAACCCGCCTCTCAGGGGGAAAGAGGAGACAATGCACTTTCAGCTTCGCTGTGCCCACATGCGAGTGTGCATCTCCACTGCAGTGTTCCAGTTTCAGTGGCGTTTCCAACCAAAGTGTAGGTCTCAGAGCATTCCCATTGTTTAGCAGAAAACTGAGAGTGCGTCCCACCTCCAGCTGGACTTCTCACTCCACCTTGACAGCTGCCACCTGCCTTCTTGCCTCATCAGTTCTGGGGGGCGCTGGTTTCTGTGTGGGTTTTATGGTGGTGGCTTTGCTGTTGTTTTTGTTTTGCTGTTGACATTTGTTTTTGTTTCTGACACTCATATAGAACTTACTATGAGCCAAACACTGTATTAGGTATTATATAGGGATTCATTCAATGAGTCCTCAAGAAAAAGAAAAAAACTGTGACTCTTCCCATTTTCAGATAAGGAAACTGAAGCACAAAACAAGCAAAGTAACTTGCCAAGGATACCCAGTTAGTAAATCATGGGGCTGGAAGTCACACCCAGCCAGGCTGGCCCCAGGGGCTGTGCTCTCAACCCCTGCACTAAATTGATTCTTCCAAAGGCCTCCTAACTGGACATCTTACATTCCAGTCCCACTCCCCTGAGTGGCCCTTCAGCCACTCCAAGCCATTTCTGGTTCCCAGACTAAATTGTTTTCTCTCACTAGTTTTTCTTCTGCCGCTCTCCTCTTTTCTTCTGGTCACTCCTCAGGACCAAGTGCAAAAGTCATCCCCACCATGTAAGGCCATTACACCTTTAATGGCCTCCCTCCAACTCCCCACCATGCCCCACATAATAGGTCACACCCTTCTCTGTGCTTTCTGGCACTTTTTAAACATTTTCATTACTACGACTAATGACCATTACTATAGTGTATCAGAATAACTTATTTATGTGTCTGCCTTTCCTAGCATTTTTCCTCAAAGACAAGAACCATGTCTTACCCATTCTCTGGGTAAGTGCCTAGCATGGTGGCCGATGCTTGGGAGGGTATCATTAAATGTTGGTCAAAAGAACAAGTGAGCATTCAAGGGGGTGGAGAGCAGTCTGGGAACAGCCGACGTTTTGCATACTTCCCAACACCAGCATCATCACCACCAACAACTCAACGAAAAAAATAACACCTTTATTAGCCTCGACTTATTCCAGTATTTTTCAGTCTCCTCTGTGACCTGATTAGCAACAACATTTCCAAGCTCAAGGGCTAGGCTTGATGCAACCACTCCTTTCAGAAAGACCCACCTAGGTTAGGCCCCACTGTGAAAGCAGCCTGTTGTTCTAAGGGAGGCATCCTTTCCAGTGGCTAGAAAACCACTGTGAGAGAAGCCCAAGCCAGGGTTGACCAAGGATGTGCCATTAAGGTAAAGAGGTGCAGATCATGGCAGACGGACTTTGGCCGCATGGATGGATGGTTTGCCCTGCTTCTTCCAGGGCGACTGGATACACTGGAGGACGTTGAGGCCCTCAAAGCCAAAGACAGGATACAAATGGCGCTCCAGAGAGGCTGGCTGTGGGGCAGGACTCTAGGCTGGCAACATCCAGTCTCAGCCTCCCGTGAAGAAGGACGAGGTGGAGCTGGCCCATCACCCACTTGGTCACAGGGTTCCCACCTTTGCTTCCTGTTGAGACAAAGGCCAGGAGAGGAGCTGCAGTGAGCTCTTGACCCTCCAGCTGCTCCACAGAAAGGCCTGCAAGAATGCTTCCAGACCAGGCCCTCAGCCAAACGACTCTGTGAGTAAAGGGAGGTTGAGGACGAGAAGGAACAAAAGAGTACCCACGTTTCCAAGGGCATTCCTGAAACAGGACTCCCGGTAATTCTTCAAGAAAAGCAAAGATGATCTGAGGCAATTGGAACTGTTGCCAAAGCAGCAGTGAAATGGACAGAAACAGGCCCTGTATTTCCAACAGTGATATTGATCTGAAATAAAAGTTCCCTTCAAAATGCCTCTGAGGTCTGACATTTCTGCTTGGCCCTAGGACTCTCTGTATTGCTCCCTGTGTACAGCCTGGCCGCATAAGTGGAGAGGGAGATGCTGGATTTGTGTATCACTGGTTGTCAGCTCCTAACGTTGTTAAACCTCACACAGGTGTGCTAGCCTTGAAATATAGAGTGTCACATACCTGAGTTTGAAAATAAAAGCACATTTCCAAACTTTTGGCAGCAGCTGAATGCCTCCTCATTTTGTGGAGCTGGGCCACAACCCTGCCCAACCCTGAATTAGAATCTACTTTTGGGTAACAGTGCCTCCCAGAAGTCCCCAGCCCTCGGGTCACTATGGGCTCCCTCCCAGGGGCTGGATCAGTTCCTCTCCTTCTCATCCTCATTCCTGATCCTAGTTTCCTGTATCTTCCTGGCCTACGTTTTTTTGTTTGTTTGTTTCTTGTTTTTTTGTTTTAATTCATACATTTTGCTGTGATAAGAGACTGTTAAGTTTTCACCAGTCTGATTTCCACATCTAGATTTTATTTTTTTTTAAGATTCTTTCAATGTGGACCATTTTTAAAGTCTTTCGTTGAATTTGTTACAATATTGTTTCTATTTCATGATTTGGTTTTTTGGGTACAAGGCACGTGGGATCCTAGCTCCCCGACCAGGGGTCAAACCTGCACCCCCTGCATTGGAAGGTGAAGTCTTAACCGCTGGGCCACCAGGGAAGTCCCTAGTTATATTTTTTAGTCTTTTCTTGCAGCTAGGGGCAAGGGAATGCAGACCTTCCAGATCCAAATTCCTACATAGACTCTCCTGCCCAGTACTTTATATCCTCTATATTCCCCCTTCTGCCTGCCAAATTCAGAGCATGCAGTTGAGGACCTGAGGCCCGAGAAGTTGGTGGGACCACCAGGTGGAAGCCAAGTCTTTGAATGGGCGCTCACAGAATTCAACGGTGACATGAGCAAGAAATAAAATTTTAGTATATAAGCCACTGAAATTCAGGAATGTTTGTTATAGCCATTAGCCTACCCCAACTAATGCATACAGAACCAGAAACAGGGTACTTAAACAACAAATTTTCAAAATATGAGACCCTGGCTTTGCAGTCAAGTGGCAGGAAACCAGAACACTGATATCAGGGACTAGAAATATGGTGACCTATGTTGTGAAGAAAACAAAAATATTTGGTAAAATCGTACCCATGGTAACTTGAAAGACAGTCCATGGGCAGCCTATAGCTCTAGGAGAAGTGACTGGAAAGAATCAGAGCGTTGGAGTGTGTGAACCTTTATTGGCTGCCTTTTGAGAGGTACTGCGAGAAAAAGAAGTACTTGGGAAAGAAATGGCTATTTGGAAACAGAAAGGAAAGAGGATATAGAGTTCTTAGACTGAGGCTTAGAAAACCTGACTCCTTCTAAACCCCAACCAGACTGAAAAGAGCTTGAGTGAAAAAGAAGCAATAAAACTTTTCAGCTGAATTAAGATCAGAGCAGCCCTATGGTAAAGGCCAGATTAAGAATATGGCCCTTTCATCTGTGGTTTCTAATGAACGCAGGGTAGCCGCCACTAAATTAGAGAGGGGGCAGCATAGGGCTGAGGAAGAGAAATACATCTTGAGAATTGTGACTGGGAAAGGATTTGGGGTGTGATTATTGTATATGGAATCAAATGGAAGCAAATAGATCAGAAACCTAAGTTTGTGAGGGAATTGTATTTATTGTACAGAGATACAAGCCAGGACTAAAAACTCCTTTGATTGTTAAGTTAGAAAACAACTTTTGGGATCCTAAGCTTATATCAGCAGAAAGCAGATTGTACAAGCTGTGCTACCCCCAAGGAGCCCGTACTCCCTAATTCCCACCACAAATGTGGCCAAGGAAGATTCTATCCAATGAAGGTGGACATGGGACGTGAGAGTTTCTCCTAGAAAGCAGAATCATGATCTAATCAAAGGTAGGTAACTGTGGTTGGCAAAATTTCTAAAATGCCTCCCCTCAAGATGTACCCCCTACCCCAATCCCTGGAACTTTTGAACGTGAGACATCACTCCTGTCATGTTACATGGTGTGGTTGACTTTCAGTAGGGAGACCCTTTCTGGTTCTTTTTGTCCCTTCCTGTCTTCCTTCCTTCTTCCTTTTTGTAATACTTTATCAAATGCTTGAAGGCTAACTGTCTTTCAGGTGTGATGCTGGCTTTAAGGATAATGACGAAGAGAACACAATTGCTGCTTTCCTGTATCTCTGGCTCCATGGTGATAGAGGAGTCATGTATATTTCTGAGGTCCCCGTAGCCTAGGTCTTGTGCTCGCCCAAGTAGTGAGGTCTAAGCTACAGCTATTTAAGGGATATTCCCCTGGTCCCTTAGAAGCTCTCTATGTTTGTGCAGAGCAGATTCTCCTCTCATTATTGCTGTCTTCCACACCAATATCTAACTTTATGACCAATAACTTTTGTATGGGAAAGAACTAGTTATCCATACACTATTCCTATAAATGACATTCCTTTTGGAGAAAACTAATAACCCTTTGCCCAAGGCATTACTCTCAAGCCAGAATTCCATAATTGCCATGGAAGATAAACCACTGAAACTCTAGCAGGGGAAACAGAGAGTGCAGACGGCTTGTGCACAGTGCAGATAAATCTCACATTCATCAAACAAAAAAGAGGAAGTCTAAATTGAATTTTCACCTACCAGAATATGAGAAGTTATCAAAGAGAGAGTTATTATATAAAGGACCTCTGTGGTGACCACTATTGTAAAGTATTAAATGACTGATTTTGTAAATTGGCCCCCTAGCCATGTTTTGCATGAATTTTAAAGTGTCTGGTTTCTTTGAAGCAGGAATCACCTGTAGCGGGGTAGAAATTTCAAACATATAAAGAAATCCTGAAGGGAAGCATGAGGACTCTGTCCTTGGTATTTAAATAATCATTCATTTTCATGAGCCTCGGCCTCATTCCCCCACAGATCACAAGGATATGCAGTCGGAAATAAAAAAAAAAACCCACTGATAGTGGGAGGAAAGGCAGCACAATCCATGCTCAGTTTCCTTTAGAGACAGAGGCATTCCTAAGAGTATATAAATGAGCGGGCTCCACGGTCAACAACGAACCTCAACCTCGTAAGCACTGAGCTGGCGGGGGAGGGAGGTGGTGGCAGGGAATATGGGAATTGGGGAAACCTTCAGCAGTTCACCCTGTGCTATCTGCCTTCCTCGTTTGTGTGTTTTCTGAGTCAGCATTAGCTAAATTTTCCAGAAAGCCATCCACAAAGTACAGCCTGGGCATTCAAGGGACGTCACTCATTTCCCCTAGTGACCTTGACAAGTCAGAAGCTTGAAAGCAGGGAAATCCGGATGTCTCAGTTATGAAGTGGAGCCGTGTGGGCCCCCACTTACTTCCAGAAGTCTCCATCCAGGCTGGTGATCGTCTGCCTCTGATACTGCTGGTGCCCATCTGAGGTGCCCCTCTGGCTCTGAAGGGGCTGGCGCAATGGCCAAGTACTTCAGCCTGGTGTTGCTTCTTGCCTCCGTCTGGACCACAAGGCTCCTGGTCCAAGGCTCTCTCCGCACAGAAGGTAGGTTTCTTACCAGATTGCCAACCTGAGGCAAGGCAAGATCTTGCAGATTGTCCTAAGACTACTAAGTTCTTGACTGAATTTCTGGGGTGGGATGGCGCTCAGTGTCGACAGAAGGTCTCATTGGTAGTATTGCTCTGCCAGAAATGTTTTCACCGTGTTGTCAACTTCACCAAAGTGATTCTCATTTACCTTTATGTTATCTTGACTTTTATTTTTGGTTATGGGATATTTTTAATGAGAATATTTTGAAACAAAACATTGAGGAGAAATCACTTGTTTTAAAAAGTGTTTCATTGAAGAAGCAAAGCGTGATTGTGAAAAATTTTAAGCAATCACCTAGCCTGGGGAAAATGGTTAACTTTCACAGAATATTGGCCTGTTTTATATTTTTGGCAGTGTCAGTATCATTATTTTTAATTTTACTATACTATCATGGAATGCTTATGTTTTTAATATGCAGTAAATAGCAAATTAACTGAAAAAAATCTGTGAAAATGTAGGTTTGAAAATTAGTCATCAGCTCGCTACCAAAGGAATGACTTGAAATGATTCCTGGGCTTTGGAGCTGCCTAAATGGTAACCTCATTCTGCACTGTAGGCAAAACAAAATTGTAACCACAAATCACTCATTGCAGCTCTGGGCAAATGAAAATATGAGCACTTTAAAAGGAAAATTATGTGTTCCTCTGTTGGAAGATGCCCTGAGGTATAAAATATGTCCGGAACAGGCATCCAGAGTTGATTCCGATATTGTCATACTCCATTTTATGAGGGAGGTTAGAGTTAATATGGTTGATTTTTTTTTTCAAATACCAGAACTGTTACTTTCAAATAAGTTTGGCCCTCTTTGACATCTCCCTGGGGAGACTATTCACTTTTCCCCAAAAATACTGCCATTAATCCTCAAACTATTATGGAAATTGTTCTTTGACATTGACTCAGCACAGTCTTTGGACCATCCTCAATAATGGCAAAATTTTCCTAAGGGAATTGAAATTTTGGAAACAACTGAAAGTTATACAGAGCCATGATTAGGGAAAAGGTAGTTGATGAAGGTGGATGGATGAGGATGGGTGCTAGTATTTTTGAGGGCCTATTTTTATGTACTATATATAGTATATAAAATATATATAAGAAATATATACATATATTTCTTAAGAAGACACTTATAGATGAAGGAACAGGCTCAGTGAGGCCAAGCAACTTGCCTAATGTCATGAGGGCAGTAAATAATAAAGCTTGG
The DNA here is from genome assembly GCF_003676395.1 of Aethalodelphis obliquidens. NCBI lineage: Eukaryota > Metazoa > Chordata > Mammalia > Artiodactyla > Delphinidae > Aethalodelphis > Aethalodelphis obliquidens. Next base: position 34,688,444 of record NW_020837958.1, read on the forward strand.
GTTTGAATTCAGCTCTGATTCCTAGGTATATACTGTTTCTACTATGCTTGTTGTTTCCTAAGAATGCTTGAGGAAGGGGTTACTCAAATATCACTTGGATTCCAGCTCCCTGTTTTTGCCCTTAAATAGGAAAGCATAAAATCTATGAATATTTGTTGACTGTCTACTGTGGACCCAGCCTCCACTAGGTACAAGTTATATAATTTTAAAATTCTGACAAAAATTCTGTAAAGAATATATAACCATCCCCCTTTTACAGCTGAGAATGCTAACTTGCCCAAGGTCCCACAGCCAATTAACAATAGAAGAAATATCCAAAGCTAGGTCTATTGCCAAGAATAGGTCTATCATTACTCATAACAATAATATTTAGAGTAAAAATGATGTATGATGAGAGTATCAAGACCACATTACAGTGTAATTAATATACCTTCTCTACAGGTATTCCCAAAGAAGCAGCCGTAAACAAGCTTATGAGTGAAATGGGCCAAATTCCAGGACAAATGGTGTATTCTGAGAGTTCAGCTCTAGTGGTGTGTGTGTGTATATGTGTGTTTGTGTGTGTGTTCATCTTCCCCCCACACTGCACAGTGGGAAGCAGAACAGCGTCCTAGTTAAGAACTGAGGTTTTAGTATCAATCATATTTGGGTTTGTGCCCCCAAACTGCCACCTAGTTGCTGTATATCCTTGGGCTCAGGAAAGTTACTTAATCTCCCTGAACCTCAATTTTCTGTCAAAAGAGACAGGGTTTGGCACAGAGTGGCATCTACAGGTGATAGAAGTTAGAATTAACATTGACATTAGTATTAATATCAGTGTTGGTGTAGGTATTAGTGTTAGTGCCCACAGTCATAAGAGGCTGTTCTGTCACAAACACTCATATTGGGTGTTGGCTCTCTGGTCTCTCTTTTGGTGAGAGCAGGGTCTGGAAGCAAACAAGGCTATCCACAAATACCATACATTTCCCTTCCCCCCAGCCCCCTGCTCCACAGCAAGGTCACATGGGGGACTTAGAAATGCTCCTTCCATGTTTGCAAGAAGAAACTTCCTTTAAATTTAGATACCACCTTAGACAGTGGTCAAAGCATTTGACAGTGCACAGATCTGTGTTCAAGCAATTACGTGGGAGATTGAAATGCCCCTTGGACTTTTGTGGATGAAGCCCAATTGGAACAAAGTACCAAAATGCAATGCAACTTTGCAATTTCATACAGGTCTATAAATCCCAGAACCCAGAGAGAAGGGATCAAAAGAATTCTCAGATTTGTTAGATTTTGAGTAAGATATTATTTACATCTTAACTCGGCAACTGCCTCAGCTTCCCTAGGGAGATCAGTCATTAGCAGACTAAAACCAAAGTGCTTTGAAGGTAACATAATGATACTATGTTATGATTTATTGAGTGCCTACTATGTGGCAGGCACTATGCTAAGCATTTGTATTTGAATTAACTCATTTAACTTTCACCACCCTATACAATAGATACTGTTATTCTTTCAACTTTCTAAATATGGAAACTGAGGCTCCAAGAGATGAAGTAACCAGCCTAAATTCACAGAGCCAGCAAGTGACACAGGCTAGATTCAAATCCAGGTCTGACTTTAAAAGTCTACTTCCTTTATTTAGTTTCTCTACCATGCAAGTTTTACTATCTGACTCCTCTAGGAACTTCTGAGTAAGCCTGCCCCCCAATGGTCAGAGAAGGTTCACTTTCTATTATACCAAGTGCAACATTTTTCAGCCCATCTCAGAAATAGTGCTGTCCCCAACAGACATTGGAGTATTGTTCACTATTCTGTTAACCAGAGCCCTGGATTCTATCTTTCTCAAAGTCTCAGACCCTTCATTTTATAGACTCCATAAAGGTTTGCAGAAGCTGCATCCCCTAGACTGCAGCCCGGGAACTGGTAGCCAAAGCCTCCACGTAATGAACAAGGAACCTGAGTGCAGTGAGGGACGATGGACTCGGACCTGGTGAGAGGTACAGCATGGATCCGGGCAAGCACCTTCCTAACCCAGCAGGTTGTCCTTGTGGAAAATGTCTGGTCTGTGTCCTATTATTTCTAAACCTCAATCCCAGCTGCTGCGTTGAGGCAATGATGCTCTACTAGGAAGGAGAGCCTGAGGGCTAGGGGCAAGGACAGCAGTACATTGAGGGCCTATGTGATTCCTTTGCAGAGCTTTCCATCTCAGGACCATGCAGAATCATGGGGGTCACTCTTGTGAACAAAAGGACACACCCGCAGCTGAATTTCACAGAAGCCCAGGAGGCCTGTAGGCTCGTAGGACTAACTCTGGCCAGCAAAGAGCAGGTTGAAGCAGCATGGAAATCTGGCTTTGAGACCTGCAGGTGAGAAACAGCTGGATTCACAAACACTGTGGGAGCTCTTTTGGCTCTGTGCTCTTGTTCAGCAACAGAGATCAATGCATCCACTCAGGTCATGTGTATTCTGTTACAGCTATGGATGGGTTAAAAATCAGTTCGTGGTCATCCCTCGGATTATCCAGAACCCCAAGTGTGGGAAGAACGGAGTGGGCGTCCTGATTTGGAGAAGTTCACTCAACCAGCGGCACAGGGCCTATTGTCACAACTCATCTGGTGAGTCAGATCTGCAGCCTCTCCACGTGGCATGTTTTGTCTGGATTTCAATAGCTCTATAACCATTCTGAGAAGAGTAACCCTGAGCAGTAGCAGAAGCAATCATGGTGATGGCCACTGAATCCTCCCAAGACTGCCTCTTTGACCAGGGTAGAGGTGTCCCTCTCAGAGCAAAAAGTTAGAGAAAATATGACAGATTGGCAACATAGGGAGAGGGCATCCCTGTAGGCTCCATTACCCACCCCACCTTCATCCTACAAGTTAAACAGGACGAAGGGAGGGAAACATCCACTATGGACAAAGCAAGGTACTAAGTTATCTCGCTGAACCTTGACAATCTCCATAGGAGGTATGCTTTATCATCCCTATTTTGCAGAGGACATAAGTACATTCATCTAAGGTCTCCTTACTATGAAGATTCACACATAGATCTAACTCTTTCCTTTATCTCACATTCCTTTACAGGAGTGGAAATTCAGATGCTATATTAGATGTTTTTAAGAACAAGACCCAATTTTCATTTTAAGAAGGAAGGAATTAAAGCTAGAAAATAGAACTGATTTGCTCACAGTCAGCCCTTTAACCTTCTTGGGAGACCTTGGAGGCCTTAGCCCAAGTGCTTTACCTAAGTAACTTCTCAGAAAGTTTTTCTTTGACTAAACACTTGTTCTCACTTTATCATAAGAACCTCTGTCTGATTTATTACTCTTCACACATACTCATAAATCTGACCTTCTAAAGGTCAGATGGGTCAGTGGTCATTCTCTAAGATCCGAGAGATAAAAGTGCACCCGCAGTGTTCTGTTGCCCAAAGGCAGCATAAGGTCCAAGAGGTTCTGTGAACCAGGGAGCCTTGGCCCAGGAAGGGCCGTGAAAGAGACTTTGTCCACTTCGCTCACTTCATGGATGAAACGACTGTAGCTCAGAATGGAGGTTTGCCTTATTCAAAGTCTTACAGTCAGCTAGAGGCCGAGTGAAGACTGGAACATAAGCTTCTTTCCATATTTTTTTCACCATCCTCCTCCCCTCACCTCCACCGCCTATCACTTTTGACTGCGGAATTCGTGGTTTGCATGCTTGCTCATCTGACGGCCAGTCCATGCCGGTCAAATGGCCTGGCCTTTTAACTTCCTGGCCTTCCTGCCAGCTGTCAGTGCAATGATAGGACACCCAGCCCTATGGACTAAATGAAAAGGAGTCAGGGGAGATGACTTGGATTTGCATGCTTCCTCGTGGTTTCATTTCACTTGTATTTCCATTCCCTGCGCTTCCTATATACTTAAAGTTAGGTGTAGATTCATGTTCACTAGGTTTGGCAAAAATACTGGATAGATGATATTGTGTACTTTAGATCATATCCCAACAAAGGGCCCTTCATGTAAGTGTGTCCCCCTATTACATGCTAACTTTGATCATTTGAATAAGACGGTGACTGCCAGACCTCTCTAATGAACCAGATGTGTTTTCCCCTTTGCAATGAGGAGGTAACCTATAGTGTGACATTTTGGCACCATGTAAATTGTCTGACCCCCCCAATCGTCTTTTACCTGATAGTTCAAGCAGACATTGATGATCCTAGCTGGAATCAATTATTATATGCAGGACTGCAAAATGGTAATTTTCTACATCTATTCTTCCTTCTACATTTGTTAGCTGGCATTCTTTGATAAAGAAGAATCTCTCTCTCTCTCTGTCTCTCTGTCTCTCTCTCTCTGTCACACACACATACACACACACACACACACACGCACACACACACACATGTCCTCCCTCCCCTTTATACTACCATGGACATGTAGCATTTTACTTACTCTGTGTTCAATATGTTATAATCAATTTTACAATTATTATTCTTTTTGATGCTCAAATTGTCCGAAATTTGGCGAGTGGGAGCCCCTTCTAGTTGACTTTTGTTTTCATCCCATTAGTATTTGAGCAATTCATTGCTTTCTGGCATGATAACATGTCCCAGGCTCACTTTGTACTTTCTTTATCCCACACATGGAATCAGCCATTTATTTCTCCAAGGGGCCTTGGTTCTTTTTAGTAGAGAATGTTGATTCGAAACCAAGATCTGCATGCAAGTTGTTCTCATTACTACTCTCATTTTCAATGCTTCTCAGTCCTTTTTAGTGGGCAGCTAGGAAAAAATATACATATATATATTGCATTTGCATTGATATTTCCAACTCAACAGTTCAAGTTTTTTCTTTGTTTACTTTGTTCTATACTTGCATGTTTTTTCTCTTATATGGAAAATTCTTGTTCCCAATAAATAATATATTTTCTTATCCTACAATAATTTCAAAATTATAAAAACAGCATTATTAGGAATAATAAACCTACTGAATGGAATTTGCAATTCCTTTGCATTTCTTTTAGTCCTCAGAAGACATCCCTCTAAGGATGTACTGTCAGAGAATTGTGTACAAAAGTGACTTGAGAAAATTTGCTACCCTGTGTGGTTATGTTATCATTTTGAAATAAATCAGGTTCACCTGCTTCTGTTTGCCATCTTTGTGAGGAACAGAGTTACCCTAGCCCTCATCGTCACACTAACCTAGACTTACCCTATGCTTCTTTGTTTTTGTAATTTTCTTTTTTATTGCTATCTTGTGAGCTCTGAGGATCCCAGTAACCCTAAACCTGACCCCAAACCTTATCCTGTCTTTCTTACTGCTATCTTTGTGAGCTTTGGGCATCAGACCAAAGTGTTTCTAATGCTCGGCGTGCACCACCTGTTTCATGTTGTTCCCTCTGCCACAATGCCCGTCCTCTTCATCACCTGGCTAACTTGTATTCTTTATTCAAGTCTCAAGTACCGTCTTCTTCAGGCAGCCTTTCTATACCACTGACCCCTATCTTTCCTCTTGGACACCAACCACACTGTGTGTTTAATATCTATCAAAGCATTCAGCACATTCTAGAGAAATTATATTTGTAGTTTGGAGGGAAGGAGAGCCAGGTCCTAACGCTTCCAGGTGAGACACATTGTGCCCCCGACCAGTAAGGGACCACGGGATCAGATTGCCGTTGCTCCCTCACACGGCGGCCTTCCTGGCTACACTTTATGAACAGAGAGGCAAAGGAAACTAATTCTTACAGATATTACAGATTATGCCATAGATTCTGCTAGGCCCTACACATTTACTGTCTCGTTAATCCTCAGTGAAATGATACAAGTGTACCACTTCCACTTTCCAAGAGAAGTAGCTGATGCTTAGAGGGTGATATGCTGTGGCAACAATCAGTAAGGGACAGAGCCAGGATTTAAACCTTGGGCCCTGCCACTTCCACGTCACCTGGTGATGACCACACGTCAGTAATATACCAGGCCGAGGGTGGGTCCTTCACATGAGTATTTTTTTAAAGTTCCCCAGATGATTCTAACCTGCAGCCAGAGTTGAGAACCACTTTTCTCTAGAAGATCTCTAAGATATAAGTTTTAGAATTCCAGACAGTTCCGCGTTCTCCCATTTCTGTGCAATTGCAATAGTCTCCTTCTTGGCTCCTGGTTGCCCTTTCTCCCATCTCTATTTCATCCTCCACACACCTCCTCTGATGATTACGTCCCTCCTCTTCTGCACAGCCTTGGGTGGCTTCCTATCAGAGAATCTGATGTGAACTATGAAGACTTGTGCACATAAAACTGGGCACATATGAGAACTTCTGTATATCAGTTGGAAGGTCTGCTGCCCCCAGTTGAAAATTCCTTCTCCTACAGAATAAATTCCAAATTCTTTACCATGGCAATTATGACTCTTGATATACTGGCTCTGACCTATCTTCCCAGTCTCATCTCCTACTTGCAGTTTTTCCTGCTCCCCATCATGCGTACACCCTACACGCCAGCCACATTGTGCTCCTTGTCATTTTCTGACATACCTACACTTTCAAACTTCTGGATTCTTGGGTCACGCTGTTCTTATTGACTGGGATATCCTATTCCCTCTTCCATACTAGACGACCTGGAGCTCTATTCCAGCCATACCAGCCTTCTAGTCATCAAACATGCTGAGATTATTCAAATTCAGGCTCTTGAACTTCCTGTTCTCTTTACTTGGAATGCTTTTGCCCTAGATCTTCAATGACTTGCTACTTTCCATCATTCAGGTTTCAGCTTAAGTATCACCTCCCCAAAGAGACTTACTCTTATCACCTTATCCAAAGTATCTGTCCCCATTCCTGCCCCTTCCAGTTTGATCCTTATCCTGTTTAATTATCTTCTCAACATTTATCATCCTCTGAAATTTCTGGCTTTTTTTTTATTATTATCTCTATCCTTCTTTCCAATAACACATAAGCCCTTACGAGCAAGGACTTGGTCTTATTTGCACCACATCCCTAGCATCTAGCACAGCACCTGGCACAGAGCCGGAGCTCAATAAATATTTGTTGAATGAGCGCATTAACCCTCCACATCCTGCTTATGCCATCTCCTCTGTGAATTCCCAGTTATCGCCCCCTAGCCTCATCAAAATACTTCTGTCCTCTTGGAAACAGGAATCATCCCTTATTTGTCTCTGTATTCTCAGTTCCCAGCACAGTATATCGTGTTCAGTATACTTTTCCCCTGATATTAAAAAAAAATGTTCATTTTTTTGAAGGAAGTATATAGCACCTGCTTAAGAACGGGAAACGTAGCTAAAAATCCAGTGCGGCATTGGTGGTATAGTGGTGAGCGTAGCTGCCTTCCAAAGTCTAGGGCAGAGGTCAAGGATGATGCCTATTTGAATAGAGGTCTTTTCAAAATGAAATGAATAGTATAAAATATTGACTGAATGCATGTGGTGTCAAAATGTTTTATCATGTTTACCATGGCCTTGGTTGGTAACTTTTACTTCATTTTCAAAAATAATAGAATAACTTCTTCTTCATGGCTAACATTCCAGCTGATGCTACCCACTATCACAAATAACTAGAGATTTAAAAGAGATGCAAATGCATATTGTAATATATTGCATGGCTCTGCCATTTACTGGCTATGTGATTTTAGGCAAGTTATTCAATTTCTCTGAATTTCAGTTTCTTCCTGTATAAATGAGGGTTTTATAAAATTGTTTAAGGAAGTGCCATGGTTGACTCAGAGCAAGATGTTCAACAAATATTAGTTTCCTCTCTACCGCATTCAACAGATCGGAGAGCAAACCTACATCCCTCCGGTCTCCCACCTCCTTTAAAAACAATTTTTTTTTTAATGAGCACAGAGAAATCTGGTTTTAGTAGATCTCTGTCCTCAAGTGGTGTCATGTGTGTATATTTGGTCTCCCCATCTACTCCTTTCTTCATTTCACTTTTCCTTCCTTCCTTTAGACATCAAGTATTGAGCATGTACTATGTGCCCGCCACATTGCACATACCATGATGACCAAGACAGACAGGAATCCTGCTTCCAGGGAGCTCACAGTCCAGTGGGGAGCAGTGTAGTGAGAATCATGACAAGGGAAGTACAAGGAGGTACAAGAATGTATGTCTAGGGATCCAATCTGGTCTTCAAGTCTGCCTAAGAAAGAGATATTCAGTCTGAGACCTGAGGGACAAGGAGGAGTTAATAAAGAGGGGCAAAGAGTCTTACAAGTGAAGAAAGCATTCAGGTCAAAGTTTTGGATGTTAGAGAAAGCATGTCAAAGAACTGAAGGAATTCTAGCATGGCGGGGGAACGAGAGAAAGACCGATCAGGTGAGGCTGGCCGTGTCAGCAGGGGCCAGATCATGGAAGGCCTTATAGGCTGTGCAGTACAGGCAGTCAGGGAAGGATTCTAAAGGAGGAAGTGATATGATTATCTTTACATTTTTGTAAGACCATTCCAGCTGCAGTATAAAGAGATCAGAGGAGAGTAAGACTAGAGACAGGCAGACCCATTAGGAGGCTATTGCAATACTTCTTTCTTATTTCACTTTTCCCTCCCCGGACAGATACCTGGGTTAACTCATGCTTTCCAGAAATTATCACCACCGATGATCCCATATTCAACACGGAAACTGCAACATACACAACAGAAATGATTGTCAGTGAGAGTACACACTCAGCGTTGTCTACTGATGGACCTGAGTCTATTACACCCACTGTGGCTCCTGCTCTGGCTTCCACTTCTATTCCACGGAAAAGAAAATTAATTTGTATAACGGAAGCTTTTATGGAAACGAGCACCATATCTACAGAAACTGAATCGTATATTGAAAATAAAGCGGCATTCAAGAATGAACCTGTTGGGTTTGGAGGTAAAAACTTTCTGTCTGCATTATGTGTATGTGTTTGAGTGTGTGTGTGTGTGTGTGTGTGTGTGTGTGTGTGTGTGTGTGTAGCAGACAATACATAGAAACTAGCCTGTATCCAGATTGGGCACTCAGGACCTGACAAATACAAATAAAAGCTTAATGCAAATTCAAATTTCATAAAGTCCTAGAACTTGAGGTCTCTAAAGAACCTTAATGATTAAACTAAAAATCATGAGTCTAAAATAGCTTCACTTTTAAAACGCAAAGACTTTTCAGAATAAATTACTATCTATTCATATGCAGAAGTTTTTAAAGTACATACACACACCTTAAATGCCTATGATTAGCAAGTTAGTTTTCCTATTTAAAGGGTCTTACACTTGATTTGCTCCAAACTTGTCACCTCAAGGCCACAGAGAGGAAATGGACTCTGTCATATTGCAACTTATAGAGTAGGGAGAGCATGAGGCAAGGCCAAGGATTCTATAGGCAGGAAGCAAAGAAGCTCATGTGGGCCCAACGCCGTAAGTGGCCCCTGTGTGGTCACAGAGAAGGCTCTTCTGCTCTGTGGTCTCCATCACGTGTAAGGATGAGTCATTAGAAGAGCGGTGCACAGTAATGTCTACATGGAGGAACAAGGCGCGGTCTCTGTCTCCCCCAGGTGTTCCCACGACCCTGCTGGTGCTTGCACTCCTCTTCTTTGCTGCTGCAGCTGGCCTCGCGGTTTGCTACATCAAAAGGTGGGATTGTTGGCACATGGTTAGTCTCGTCATCTTTGTCACATCCATATCTTGTGTTTATCCAGGGTTTTTATCGACATTTCCTTCGTCCAGATGGAGATGGTAATCCTCTTATACTGTAAATGTTTTCCCTCACCTCACCTGTCCTCCCTACTGCCCAACCTTGCCTTTATTTCAGCACTTGTATGTTATCCAGCCTTTAGATACAGGTCAATGGCTGTCCCTTCGAATATCAAGAAATAAAAAGAAAAGATTGACATCTAGGGAAAAACGGATATGCTTTATTTGGTTTTCAATTCTTTGTTTTTGACGAGAGGGTGTTAAGGCCAGCCTAAAGTTTTGCCTGCAAACTTACCGTCCTAGCTAAATGAATCCATCCAGGTGGGGATGGTTAAAGTATTTGAGGGTGCATGTGTTAGCATCTCTCTGAAATAAAAGTACCCAAGGTACTATGCCAATATGGGCCATCACAAAACATTATCTGTTGTTCTATGTGTTACGTAGTAGTCTCTCACTTTAATTTTGTGTTTATGCCTACAGGTATGTGAAGGCCTTCCCTTTTACAAACAAGAACCAGCAGAAGGAAATGATAGAAACTAAAGTAGTGAAGGAGGAGAAGGCCGATGATAGCAACCCTAATGAGGAATCAAAGAAAATGGATAAAAAACCCGAGGAGCCCAAGAGTCAACCCAAAACCACAGTGCGATGCCTGGAAGCTGAAGTTTAGATGGAAGCTGAAAGAAATAAGAGGACACACCTGAGGTTGTTTTCCTTCCTGATACACATCCTGGTCCCAGATGGGGAGCCTATAAAAGGTCCAAAGAACCAAACAAGCAAGTCTACCCTTGGTCCCTAACTAGAGTCAGCTCAGGGCTACCTTTGGACTCTGGAGTTCACCAAAGGGAATTCCCTTTTCCTTATTGCAATCCTTTCTGGATCCTACCCTCCTACCTCCAAAGCTTCCCACAACCTTTCTAGCCTGGTTATGTGCTAATAATATCCCAGTGGGAGAAAGGAGCTTGTGCAAAGCACCTGGACCTCAAACAGCTAATCAGAACCTGTTTGTCAAGAGGCCTTTAGGCTACCTGAGAATAGGTGAGCTGAGAGCCAAGAAACCATTGAGATCAAGGCTTTGTCTATTGATTGACTCTACAGCCCAGATCCTTTCTTCAGCTCTGGAAAGGAAACACTTATACCATCTGGCATGTCCTTCTGAGCCAGGCAAGAGAAAAAGAAGGAAGGAAAAGTTTAGCAGCTGAAGGACATGGAGATTCCCGTGACTTGAGACCTAATCTCTGTAAAACCAAAATAAATAGAGAAAAAGGATAAGGCTGAGGATATTAGCAGCATTTGTCAGTAGGGACTGTAAATACAGACAGGGTCAAAGTGTTCATCTCTGAATAATTCTAGTTGGAATCACTTTTTAGAACTTATACACACTTACTTTTCTCTCTCTCTCCTGCTGCTGCTATTTTCTCTAGAAGAACATACTTTCTAGGGAAAAGAAAGTATATTCTTTTCTCACCCCCCAAAAAAAAATCTCTGAAAAATTTCTATTTTTATCAAGTTATAGAAATTATTACTGAATAAAATTACTGTGTTAAAAAGCAGTAAAATTTAATAAACATTTGCTGAATGCCTACTATATGTCAGGTACTGTGCAAGTTATTACATTCTATAATTGAAGATTATTAATAAAAAATTGCATATAGTAGAATGTATGAAGCTAATTTTTTTCAATGTTGATATCCCCAGCTTTCCACTTCCAAAACCAATTTTTTTTTTTGGCTGAGACTAATCTACTCATTATTTTCTCGTGACTATGGCAACAATTATAGCCTTAATTTATTATTAACATACCTAAAAAGTACATCATTACCTCTATACACCAAAGTACATTTTTTAGATGTCATTACCAAATGTATCACTAACTCTCCTTTTTCCAGCAAAAGGAGTCTGAGAGGTGCAGAAATATTTGTGCTGAAAAAATAAAAGCATTTAGAAAATTCCTTTGCTCTCTTATTTACATAGATGCATTATACCTTTCGTGCAAAATTGAAGTGATCTGTTGTTTGCAAAAGTAAGAGAGACAACTTTGGTAGCTGAAATACATTTGTAAACCCAAGAGTATATATATCACTATGTGAGGCTCTTCTTGCTTCAGATGGTCTTATTTTAAGTAGGTCAAGTATACACACATAAATTAGTCCTTTACTTTGGATTCAGGTTCTACATTCCAATCTGTTCCAGAGTTCACAGGAAGCTGGAGATTCAGATAGCTCCTTTGTCCTGTTTCTCTAACTTTCTCTCCCCCTCTCTCTAGTCTTTCTCTCTGAGATTGCTAATATCTTCTTCCCCTCACAGTTAGCCCCACAATTCCATGATCCTTTCAACTCAGAGGCCATAACCTGTTGGCATAGTCTTTTATGGTTGTCCCACAAATATTAAAATTTGGCTTAATTGCCAAGCATTAAACATCAAGAGAATTCATATATTTGTATTTCCGTTCCCTTGAAAACTGGCAAGATCTGGAGCTAAAGAACCCATATTCCCTCATAGCCATAATTACTAATACTGAGCAGTGACTGCCCCCTTTAAATGGGAGATGCTTTCTCCACCTCACCACAGTCCTCACCACTCTCTATAGCAACCTCACACCAAAGTAAAGGTGCCATTTCCTATGGATTTTATAGTACTATTGCCTTTTTTTCCACACCCAGCCCATTCCACTCATTTACAACCTACCTGGCCCTGAGGTCTATGAGTTTAAAACTCTGATTTGTCAGTCCTTAAGCTTTATCAGCCTCAACCAGTTCTCAGGGAGTGAAGAAGAAAGGGAAAGAGCCTAACTAGTGGTCTTCTGTGTTTGCTAACTGGAAAACAATCAGAACTTCCACACTAGGTCTCCCACCCGTGAGCATCTACCGTATATTAGGATACTATCATCTTCTGTTAATTTAGACAAGAATATGCCCTACTCAGGAGGGCACATGTAATCGCTAGATAGACCAAATGTCAATTGCAAAAATACTGACGAAAATGTAAAACTTCCATCATTATGGAAAAAAGGAAGGAAGGAAGGAAGGGGGGGAGGGAGGGAGGAAACTATCACTTATTGAGCACCTACTAAGTGACAGTCATTTTCACATGTTGTTCTGTTTAACTGCCACATCTTCCTTGAGAAGGATTATTACTGTCATTTTTTATTAATTAGAAAGTTGGCTTTTTAGAGGAGTTAAGTCACTTTTCTGAGGTCACACGTTTAGTTAAGTGATAAAGGTAGGATTCAATCCCAGGTCAGAATGACCACAGAGCCCACACTCCTTTCCCTACAATACCAGGCTTTCCTTGCAGATGACAATGTAGGGATGTAAACCATTCCAATATGCAAGGTTGAAATCAGTCACTTGCCAAAAACCACAGAGGCAAAATAAGAAAGACAACTCAGGACTCTTGTCCCAACTTCAGGGAATTTTTCTTCAAAACCATTGAAATAACAAGGGAAAAAGAGAACCACTAAACAACTTTGAGAACTGCTCCCTCCCTGAGGCAGACACCAACCTCAGCAAAGACTTACCTGATCCAGCTCATATGATCAGAAAATGTAAGGCTCAGAAGGACCCAAGATAAGCTCCTCTAAACTCTCTTTTCTTAGCTAAAAAAAAATGGAGCCCAGTGTCACAGACAGCTAGAAGTAGAGCCTGTTCTAGAAGTTTCCTTCTTCCTAGTCAGATTCTCTTTACTCTCCATTGAACAAAGAGAAATTGGAAGAATATGAGGGGCCATCCCAGGTTAGACCTACAATGCAGCCTACCAAAGCCAGTCTTCAATCGAGGCAGGTAGACAGCCATGTGATTATATTTGCAGGTGGTGCAAAGGATTTCCCTGCCCAGAAATGACTCTTCTCTATGCCTGTGTCTCTGGCTCAAACATTACAGATCCACTCCTTTGGACAAAGGCACTCTGTGTTGGGAAGGAGTCCCTTGTAAAATTGCATGCTTTTTATAAAGTCCAGGCCAACTGTCAGATATTAGCATGCCAATGCGGGTCCAGTAAAGACAAGCTGATTTCCAAGGGCAGAAAGCAGGATTAAAGCAGATGGCTTGAGACCCAGCACATGCTTGCATATAGTGGGAGTTTCTAAATGTCCATTGGCTTGAACAGAATTGAATCATATTGACTTTCAAGCCAAAGAATTTTACATTTTATTGCCCTTCTCTAGACCTTTACCTAGTGCCCAAAGCAAAATCAGTTGCTCTGGGGAAGAACAGGTTTCTAAAGACAATAATAATAATATGCAAGTAAATAAATTCTTCCTAAGGAACAGGAGGGTCACTCACACACTAAAAAAGAAAACGTTTAAGTCTCCAAACAGGAAGAAAAGCAATTATTTGTCAGTTCAATCTCCTAGTTAAATGTAAATAAAATTTAGTTGTTTACCCTGTAATAGTCTACACGCAAGGTCAGGTTTGAGCTCAGAGCATTTTAATAATACTGAGGTCAGCTGGGAGCGCTCTTTTTTCCCTCTTTCCACACCGTACTCTTTGGAAAGAAGTCACAACGTATAGCCCATACTTAAGTAGGGGAGTTATGTTCTGCCTCCTTGAAAGTGGAATGTCTACATAAGTTATTTGGCATTCTCTTGCACATGATATTGATTTATTAATCTCCATTAATATATTCAATCACTTATTTCTATCAGTATGGACTCATGAATATTTATTTTCTACTTTAGTATAATCTAACTTTATGTAATTTTTTCTTTTTTTTTTTTTTTTTGTTCAAATTGCTCCAGCTTTGACCATTGGGAACTCTTTCCATTTGCTCCTGTGTCCCTTCGACCTACCCCTATCATTGTGTTTTTATTGGGCACTTCCTTACTTTCTGGTACTATACAATGATCCAGGAGTTAGACGGCAGAAGGAAGGAGACACCAGCTTTACACTACTTCAGCTATTGCCACAGGCAAGCATGATCGTGGAGATACTGGGCTTTTCTGTGGCAAAGTTCCAGAAGCTGGCCTAGCTTCATGGGTGGTGAGAGGCAACTACAGTCGTAGTAGCTCTCAGACTTAGTTTCTAAGCCCTTCCAACAATGTTGTAAGTACCTAATTCCCCTTGTTAAGGTTTTTCTGTTTAAAATAGTTGGAGAGGTTTCTTTTTGCTGCGAGGGAACACTGACAAAAACAAATGATTCTTGAACACATTTTACAATTTGGCCTCGAATCCTTATCTCAAATCTTATCTCCAGTCATTCCTGCAAAGACACTTCATGATGCAACTACACCAGAATATTTGCCATTCCAGAATGTAATCGGTGTTGTGCTCTCTCATCTTTGCAAGTGCTGTTCCTTCTGTTTCAATGACCTTTGCTTTTCTTCCTTATTGTATTTGTTATCTGTTGCTGCATAACAAATTACCCCTAACCTTAAGGGCTTATAATAACACTTATTATCTGGAGTTGTTGTGGGTCAGGAATCTGGGTATGGCCAACCAGGCCCTCTGCTTCAGGGCTCTCACAGAGCTGCAGTCAAAGCGCTGTATTCTTCTCAAGGCTCTTCTACGGGAGGAATCACTTTCGAGTTCATTCACGTGGTTGTTGGCAGGATTTAGTTCCTTGTTTGCTATTGGCCAAAGGCTGCCCTCAGCACTTTCCCATGTGGAACTCGCTATTGGGGCAGCTCACAGAATGGCAACTTGCTTCGTCAGAGCCAGCAAGGCTGAAGAGTCAGAGAGTGTGCTAGTAAGATGGAAATCATCTTTTACACCTAATCTTGGAAGTGATATCCTATTACTTTTGCCATATTCTATTCAATATAAACAAACTACTATGCCCACCTCACACTTAAGAGGAGGGGATTATACGAGGGCATGAATAAATACCAGGAGGTGGGGGATCACTGGGAGTCATTTTAGAAGGCTGCCCCCCACGACGTTAATGATTCTTCTCATTCCTTCTCTTTGCAACTTGTATATCTATGTTAGCATATGCCACGCGGTACTATTGTTACTTATGTTAGAAAAACTCAGTCTTCTTCCTGTGTGTCTTTCCTTTACTCTCACACTATTGCCACACTCACAGCACTTCTGACATCAGATATGTGTGGGGTTTTCTCCACAACAAGCATTTCTCTGGGACACCAGCTGGGTATCCTACAAGTTAACACAATTCTGATGCAGTCCACCTGGAGATAGTGTCAGAGGCCACAGGTTAAGGGTTCAGTTCTATGAGCCTGCCCCGCCCTCCTACTTCAGACACCAATCAAATTCCAGGTTGTTACCCATGCTTCTAAACCACTGGCTATAAAGCAGAGGTTCCCATGACCCCTTGCTCAGGTGATCAATTTACTAGGATGGCTCACGGAACTCAGGAAAACAGTTTGCTGTTTACCAGTTTATCTAACGGGATGTGATAAAGGACACAGATGCACATCCAGATGGAAGGGATGCACAGGACAAGGTATGTGGGAAGGGATGCACAGGACAAGGTATGTGGGAAGGGGCACACAGCTTCTATGCCATCCCCAGGTGCACCACGCTACCAGCACCTACAGGTGTCACCAACCTAGAAGCTCTCTGAACTCTGCACTTTGGGGATTTTTTTTTTTTTGCGGTACGCGGGCCGCTCACTGCTGTGGCCTCTCCCGTTGCGGAGCACAGGCTCCAGACGCGCAGGCTCAGCGGCCATGGCCCACGGGCCCAGCCGCTCCGCAGTATGCAGGATCCTCCCAGACCGGGGCACAAACCCATGTCCCCTGCATCGGCAGGCGGACTCTCAACCACTGCGCCACCAGGGAAGCCCCTTTGGGGATTTTTATAGAGGCTTCATCACATAGGCATGATCACTCATTAAGTCCATTTCCAGTCCCTCTCTGGAGAACGGGGGTGTGGCTGAAAGTTCCAAGCTTCCGATCGTGACTTAGTCTTTCTGATGACCAGCCACCATCTAGAAGCCTACCAAGAGTCACCTCATTAGAACAAAAGGCACGGCTATCACCCAGGAGAAAATTCCAAGGGATTTAGGAACTCTGTGTCAGGAACCACGGTCAAAAACAAAATATTAGAACAAAAGATGTTCCTAGTGCTTTTGTCACTTAGGAAATTACAAGGGTTTTAGGCATTCTGTGCCTGGACCTGAGGGTACTATATGTATGTATTAGCACACGCATAGCTGGCTCTCAGTAAATGCTGAATGAATGAATGCATACACCTGTTCGGATTTCATGAGCTCCAAGTCAATACCTTTACCCAGCTCTCTGTATTGAGTGTTAAGATCATTCAGTACAGGGCCAATGGTTCCTGACCACCCAAATATTGTTCTTCCTGATGACTTTTTTTTTGGTTTAGAATGCATTTGTGAACAAGCCAGAAGAATACATAAAGGCTATTGTACTTGAACTTTACTCTATGAGTTGGCCATTGACTCACCTCTATGCGTAATCTCATATTAATATTTATTGTAACAAGGAAACTGCAGTGTTTTGGACTGTGGTCAAGTTAAAGAAAGCTGAGCTCCCTCGGCAACCACAAAACCAATAAATATAGGCAAAATTTGGCTCCTCGGTCTCTAGACTTTTACTTTAGTCTTTGAAGTCTAGGGTGCTTTCTTGGCGGCCTGAAATTCTGCATACTAAATTCTAAGATTTTCTAGAAATGAGGACCATTTGGGGCCATTTCCAGACTTTTTTTTTAACTACTCCAATCATTGTTGTTATTTTGTTTGGGTTTTTGTCTCCAGGTAAGTTGAAGACATTCTTCTGTGATCAAAAGAAAAAAAGACAAAATCAGTTAAAAGTAAAATCTCTATATCAAAAGACCTAATAGAATACTATGTTGTGCATATTCTGTTACCTATGAAGATTATCATTTCATCAAAAGCTAAAATTGTAAATAATAGTAATAACAAAGACTTGGATGTTACAAAACTGTATAAAGCTGTAGTATCATAGCAAAATATCTTAAAATCACATCATGTTTTCTCCACTAGTAGATTTCTTAAAAGATTCTATTAAAGATGTACTATCAAGTGGAACTTCTATGTAGTAGAGGTATGGGGAGGAGATGTCTAAATCTGAAGACCCAGCATGGAAACTATGCTTGGGTTATAAATCTGGAAAGGGGGGTGGGATGAGGCATGTGCCACTGTTAGACATCAGAGATGATGCGAACTCACAATGGGTATTGACTAGTGTCTAGGCAGAGGCAAGAGGCAAACCTGATGCCAGTGTGGACAGAAATATGGCTTTGTCTGTGGGAGATCTTGACCTATGTCTGAAATGCAAGTGCAGGTAGATCAAAGCACTAAGATGCTCAGTGAAAGTGACACAGTGATACTTCAGTGAGTAAGCTGGGTAGCCTGCATCTGCATGGGGAGAAATGTCATGTGGTGCCAGCCAGAGCTGGGGAACACTTCAAACTTTACCGGAAGCAAGAGAATATTCCCATCCTTGCTCCCACCTCTGTATGTCCCCTTTTTAATACCCCCTCATGGGAAGAGTCATTGCTAACCTGATTGATAAAGGCCAGGACCTCTAGTAGGCCTTATTTTACTGGTGCGTGGAGTTATTCTGCATGTAAGCTCAGGACTTATTCATGACACTCAACTGTCAGCTTTCTGCCTCAGACCCTGGCATGGCCTGGTCCCTAAAGGCACTGTAGCCATCCTCATCCATCACTTCCACACTATATATGTGGTTAGATAAGTGGACTTGTGGCTCCTGTTGCATCCTTTTTTGGATAGTATTTAGGCCTCCAGCCTTAAGCACTATGCCCTTCCACAGAGAGCCCTGCATTGGGGTTTATTGGCTGATATAAATAAAGTGTGGGTAGAGGCAGAGATCATTATCCTTGTTACACTATCTATACTTCCTTTATTCTCCTTTTCTAGAGTGAGGGCTTGGGAAGCACCAATGCAATCTGCCTTTATCTGGCTCTGTTGAAGCAGAATCCTACTCCTTGGAAAAAAAAAAAGTAACCCTCCATGTTTATCCAGAAGCAGGCAACTCAGATGTGTTCACAAGCAAGTATGGTCACCTTCCACCTGGCACTAAGCCTTTTCCCACTGCTCTTGGTCTAATTCCACTCCAGTAAGTGCTATCATATCTTCCATTAGGCACTCTGGCCACTTCTGCTTGTTTCTTCCTTTTCCCACCAAGCACCATGACTGTTTCCTCTAGTTATCAATAAATCTACCAGGCACCATAGTCTCTATTGAGTACTGCTTCTATTTCCTCAGGGAACTGCCACACCAACAAGACATCTCTGACTTTGCCTGACTCTGCTGCTGCTTCCCTGGTAATATCCTCCGTGGCATCTACCAGCAATGCTACTTCTCTTGATGACACCTTGTCTACTAGAGACTGCTGCTTTTTCCTCTAGTCACCACAAAATTCTGCAGGCACTGCCATCTCTACCAGCTATTATTGCAGTTGCCTGACACCAGTGCTGATGCACTGGAATCCCTGATGTACCAAAGCTAAGGAATGTGCTGGGTAGGCTTGCTGGATTTAGCAAAGCAAACACTAGGATGCCCAGTTAAATTTGAATTTCTGGTAAACAATAAATAATATTTTAGTCCCAGTTATCTGTGTGAAGTAACATTTGGGACATAGTTACACACAAAAAAAAATCCGTTGTATACCTGAAATTCAAATTTAACTGGGCATCCTGTATTTTATCTAGTAATCCTAGTGTGAAACAAGTGGATGATTAGTGCTTCTCTCTCCATTTGTGATTAAATCCATTTGAAATGGACCAAACCAGTACTTACCATAACCTAATATACTGACTTTTTAGTGCAGACAGCTGTTGCAGCTTTTATTAACATCCCTCTATAAATCTATGACATGGACTTGATTCCATGGGAATTGGTTCATGGATAAAATCTACTTAAAATCACCTCATTCCAGCCTACTCTCCATCCCATGACAAAGGCTTTATTAGGCAATCATTCATAATGGCCTGGCTTCCTTTTCCCTTCAGATGAGTTCTCTCCATAGAGGAAAATAAGAGCAACAGAGGAGGAGGTTATCCCAACCAGATATTAAAACATATTATAAAGCCCCTATAATTAAAACAATGCAGTACTAGTACATGAAGAGACTGATCAAGATTTAAAATCTTGTAATATCAAATTTAAATTAGGAATATCAGTATGAACTCTAGATTGTTATTTTCTTGATCAAGATTTAAAATCTTGTAATATCAAATTTAAATTAGGAATATCAGTATGAACTCTAGATTGTTATTTTCTTTTCAATTTCTCTAGTTCTGTCTACTGAAAAGGACTAGAAGTAATGACAATCCAATAGCTATGGATCTATCTAGCAACCAGATTGGACCTCTACATATCATTCCCCAGTAAAAGGATCCAGAATTCCTTGGAGGAATGGTAGTTCCAGATCTGGAGCAGGAAATATATAAAATATAGAAGATAAGCCAGGGACCAGAATGTAAGCAAGCTATAAAAGTCTTGTCAAAAAGACCATATACTGTGACTACCATTGGCTAAATATGGGACCATATAAATATCAAAAGTAATAATAAATGCAATTGATCAAATATATAAAACCCGTGCATTCATAATTACACTAAAAACGTTAAAATTCCACACATTGGACACAATTGCAAGTAACTAGGTACCAACTCCTTAAGAGGAAAGAATTTGGTATTTCTCCTGTCTTTCCCGTATGGAAATATTTCAGTGTAACCAAATAACCTTGGTTCATAAGGAAAAGTTTTTTACAGAAGTGATGTTACCAAGTTCTGATAATTAGAAAATCACCCTCGTTTTGTAATCCCTAATAAAATGGATTCAGACTACCACCATAATGGATAAAGGCATTAGGTGAAATACTGATGGGAACCCCAGTGATCAGTCTTAATAAAGCAGATATCAGGGGCCTCCTGATGTGATGCAGCACAAGCGATGAAGTATTCCTGCCGAAACAGTTGAACATGAAACAAAGCAAGCCTCTAAAGCCAAACTGCCTATATGGGAAATATGGCAAGAAAAGGGAACAAGGTAAATGGAAGAAAGCAGATAAATCCAGAATGTAGGGAGAGTCTATACAACCACTGACCCAGAGTGATAGTCCTTATGCGTTTAGGTAGCTAAACCTTGGTCCCTTGTTATTCAATCAAACACTCACCTAAGTGTTGCTGCGAAGGTATTTTGTAAATGTAATTCAAGTCTGTAATCAGTTGACTTCAGGTAAGGGAGATTATCCTAGATAATCTGGGTAGGTCTGATTCAATCAGCTGAAAGAATTTAAGAGCAAAACTGAGGCTTCCCAGAAGAAATTCTGAGTGTGGTGGTTTCCACTCACGCCCAAGAGCTCCAGCCTGCCCTTCCTGACAGCTTGCTCTATGGATTTCCAGCTAAGCCCAAGAGCCCCGACCACTAAATCAATTCCTTGCAATAAACTTCTTAGTTTATACTTCCTACTTGCTCTGTTTCTCCGGTTGAACCCTAACACACCCAGTTTTTGTAACAAGTTGATAGTATGAAAAAAGCGGGAGAGACAGACTGTTCTAAATTTTAAAAACCTTAAAATTTAATGATCAAATGCAATGAGAGGCCATAAAGGGCTACGGTGAGATCAGTGATCACAGGACATAGTGAGGAAGGATTGTTTGGATCCTAATCCAAAACAAATTAGTACAAGTTTACTATCTGTAAAAAGACTTTTTCTACATAATCTGGGAAATGTAATTATGGACCAGCTGCTTCTAATCCTTGTTTTCCATGTAGCAGAGTGATAAACTGACCTGGGTTTTGCTCTCCTGGGATAGACTTTGTCATTTCCCGTTAGTCTGTCTCTCTGACAACAAGGACCCAAAAAAACCAAGGTGAAAAGCTTCCAGGATTGGAGCAAGTAATCTCTATGTTGTTCTTGAACTTTCTCCCTTCATTTCCCCCAGCCCGGTCTGTATGCATTGGATTGATCCTTCCTTGGACTATACGTGATAATGGTAAGGTTTGAGGCTCACATTTGCGCAAGGAGAAACATGACTTCTTTCATCTGTAGTATTATTAGGCCCAGCTGGTTTAGGAAAAAACAGACTTCCAGAGGGAAGAGCTTAAAGGAACAGAGACGACTAATTGCTGGAAGTAAAACATTGTTGTGAAAGGATCTGACAGCTAGGGAAGAGAATGTTAACTTGTCTCTTAGCCAAAAAAGGTTGTCAGGGAAGTGGATTCCTCTGGTTTCAGTACGTTAGAAAGTGTTCAAAGAAAAAGCAGAAAATGGCAGAGGAGTTGTTGGCAGGAAAATGGGAATTCCTAGGGTCAAACTGAGATGGCTGAGACAGAGAAGAAGCTCGCTTAAGGTGAGGGATGAGTTATGACAAAGGTAGGTGGGCCATGAAGAGTTGTGTTAAGATCAGTGATCACAGAACATCGTGATGAAGGATTGTTGGGGAGGGTGCTCGGAGGTGGCTTGGATCGACCGGATAACGCTGGGGGTAGATAGTATACAGAGCTGACTCTCCCCAAGGTCCAGATAGATCTCTGGGGCAATGGGGTGGTAAATTCATCCATTTAAAACAGTTCCCAAACACTAAGGCCCATTTTGTTGACCAGCTCTGGCTTAATATTGAGTACCAACACCTTAATGGTGTAGACTTAAAAGATAATATTTTAAGTTGCTTGGTCTGGCAGCAAGATACAAGATAGACTGAATAAATATGTTTCAGGATAGGTTGATCAGCTAAGGTATACTAACCTATCTGTGGATGTGGATCTAACATGGAACTTAGACTGAGATGATAGGAATAAAAAGAATGGGTTAAAACCAATAGTAAAATACAGTAGCTAAAACAGGAGGTTCTGAAATCAGACAGTGGGTTTGAATCCCTGCTCTGCCATGTATGCACTATATGAACTTGGGCAAGTTATTTCACCTCTCTAGGACTCTTTTCTCTTCTGTAAAATTGAGATGATCTTAGTAGCTTTAAAATCTGTCTTTTAGGACCATTGTGAGGCTTACAGGAGATAATATATAGAGAACACTAAGAACTCGAAAAAAAAGGATTAAAAAAATGAGAAGAAATTTTAAAGAATGTACAGGATACCATGACAGAATGCTTTAGGAGACAGAAAAAAATCTCTTCATATGATTGAGCCTGGGAGACCAGAAGGAATATTGAGGCCACTTTGATATAGAAATTGTTGAGTTCAGGTGCCATTACTGTGGTATTCATTCCTATGGGAGATACCCTACGTAATTAGGGAAGTACAGGATTGGTACACCAATGAAAGTTAACAATTGGCAATGTTGACTTGAGAATCATCTGTATACAGGTGATAATTGAAGCTAGGAGGGCATGAGCTCTCCAAATGTTTAACACATAAAAGCAGAGGGCTGAGGCCAGAACTTGAGAAGCAGCAGCCTGAGAGGAGGGATAAATCAGATGTAAAAACCTCAAAGTGCAGCATCCTGGAAGATGATGCTTTCATCTCAACTGTAGGTGACTCGTTTCCTCCGTATTCTACACTGATCTAATTAAAAGCAGTAATTAGAGTGAAAGCAGTACATTGTGAGGGAAAAGCACTAGACTAGTGGCCAGAAAATCTGGATTCTAACCCAGCTTAGTTAACTTGCTCTGTAGTCCTTTGTTGAATCATTTCCCACCTTTGGATCTCAGTTTCCTCATCTATAAAAAAAAATGTTAGTCCAGATGATTTATTAGACAGTTCTTTTGACTTTATGAATTACATACAGGAAGTTAAAAATGTTTACAATCCATAGCCACTGAAAGCCTTCCTCATATATTCCCACAGTCCTGTCACAGATGTTTAGTGACCTTACAAAAAGCAGGAGACATTGGACATACTTTCCTAGAAAAGTATTTCAAAAGTCTCTCAAATTTTCCTGCTCTTCACTACAAGGCTGTGTTTACTACAATTTTATTGAAGCCTCTGTGCTTTAACTGGAAAATACCTATATAAACTATGACAATCTGAATACACATTACAAATTGCAAGATTCATTATAAAAGGATCCTTCTTATAAAAGGATTACCCTAGAGGTTTCTTCTCCCATAACTCTTCTTTAAAGTTTTTCTTAAAATTATAGTTGGGGCTTCCCTGGTGGCGCTGGGTTGAGAGCCCGCCTGCCGATGCAGGGGACACGGGATCGTGCACTGGTCCAGGAAGATCCCACATGCCGCGGAGCGGCTAGGCCCGTGAGCCATGGCCGCTGAGCGTGTGCGTCCAGAGCCTGTGCTCTGCAACGGGAGAGGCCACCACAGTGAGAGGCCCGCGTACCGCAAAAAAAAAAAAAAAAATTATAGTTGATTTACAAGGTTGTGTTAGTTTCAGGTGTACAGCATAGTGATTCAGTGATATATATATTCAGATTCTTTTCCACTATAGGTTATTACAAGATATTGAATACAGTTGGACCTTGTTGTTTATCTATTTTATATTTAGTAGTGTGTATCTGTTAATCCCAAACTCCTAATTTCTCCCTCCCCCCATAACTGTTAATATTTATGGTTTCCTACAAACATTTTTCCTACATTTTTTCTATATATGAAAAAAAATAAAGGCTTCCTTATCTTGCTACAAAACAACTTCATTAAGTCCTATTCCAGAGAGAATCCTAACCTCTTCTATTATGGTTTTTAAGATAATCCTTATTACTGTCCTATTGTTTTACATTCTAGCTAATTCATTATGCTTGTGCAAAGTTAAGAAAAAACTGTAGTGATGAGAAAGAACTATCTAGAGATGTCAATAATAACACTAATTTAATACTAATTTTTAAATATTTCAGTCTTGTAGTCTTGCCTATAGTCTAATCCTCACTATACTCTCCATGAGGTATAGAGGAGTACTGGCCCTGTTTTACAAAAAAAAATTTTTTTTTTGGACTTCCCTGGTGGTGCAGTGGTTAAGAATCCACCTGTCAGTGCAGGGATGATCCATGATCCGGGTTTGATCCCTGGTCTGGGAAGATCCCACATGCTGCAGAGCAACTAACCCCTTGCGCCCAACTACTGAGCCCATGCACCACAACTACTGAAGCCCGTGCGTCCTAGAGCCCATGTGCCTCCACTACTGAGCCCACGCACCACAACTACTGAAGCCCATGCACTCTAGGGTCCACGTGCCGCAACTACTGAGCCCATGTGCTGCAACTACTGAAGCCCATGCTCCTAGAGCCCGTGCTCCACAACAAGAAAAGCCACTGCAATGAGAAGCCTGTGCACCACAATGAAAAGTAGCCCCCACTTGCCGCAACTAGAGAAAGCCCACGCGCAGCAATGAAGACCCAATGCAGCCAAAAAGAAACAAAAAATTTTTTTAATAAAATTAAATTAAAAACCTTTTTTCTTTTCAGTTGCACCAGGTCTTAGTTGCAGCAGGCAGGCTCCTTAGTTGCGGCTCACGGGCTCCTTTGTTGTGGCTTGTGGGCTCCTTCGTTGTGGCACATGTGCTCCTTAGTTGAGGCTGATGGGCTCCTTAGTTGCAGCTTGGGGGCTACTTAGTTGTGGCATGAGTGTGGGATCTAGTTCCCTGACCAGGGATCAAACCCATGTCCCCTGCATCGGGAGGTGGATTCTTAACCACTGCACCACCAAGGGAAGTCCCTCCAGTTTATAAAATTGAAGGCAATTTGCAGAGTGATTTTCCTGATTTCCCAGGCTCAGATCAGTCTGAAATATAAAGCCTCTTAAAATTTTAATAGATATGTCAGGGCGTCCCTGGTGGTGCAGTGGTTGAGAGTCCGCCTGCCGATGCAGGGGACGCGGGTTCGTGCCCCGGTCCGGGAAGATCCCACGTGCCGCGGAGCGGCTGGGCCCGTGGGCCATGGCCGCTGAGCCTGCGCATCCAGAGCCTGCGTGTCCAGAGCCTGTGCTCCGCAATGGGAGAGGCCACAACAGTGAGAGGCCCGCATACCAAAAAAAAAAAAAAAAAAGATATGTCTTTTTTCCCCAATATCATTAAGGTATAATTGGCATATAATAAACTGCACATGATAGAAGAGTACAATTTGAGAAGTTTTGACACATGTATACACCTATGAAACCATCACTATAATTAAGAAAATGAACATATCTATCACCCCAAAAAGTTTCCTCCTGCTCCTGAGTAATACCACCCTCCTGCTCATCTCTACCCTGGCACCTTTTCATCCCCAGCCCAAGAAACCACTGACCTTTGTGTCACTATAGTTTGGATTCTCTAGAATTTTATATCAATGGAATCACATAGCATGAATTGTTTTTTAGTCTGGTTTCTTTCACTCAGAATAATTACTTTGAGATTCATCCATGTTGTTGAGTATATCAGTTGCTCATTGCTTGTTATTCCTGAGGAGTATGCCATTATGTGGATAAACCATAGTTTGTTTTCCATTCACCTGTTAAAGGACATTTGGGTTGTTTCCAGTTTGGGCCTATTACAAATAATGCTGCTATGAATTCATGTATAAGTCTTTGTGGGTAAACACCTAGGAGTGGAATGGCTGGATCATATGGTAGGTGTAGCTCTTTTAAAAATGGCCAAACTTTTTCCCAAAAAAGTTGTATTATTTTACATTCCCAACAAGCAGTATATGAGAATTCCAGTTGTTCCACATCCTTGCCAACACTTTATATGATCAGTCTTTTTAATTTTAGCCATTCTAATAACTACGGTGTGCAGTGATATCTCATTGTACTTCTAATTTGCATTTCCCTAATGATAATGATGTTGAGCATCTTTTTGTGTGCTTATTTTGTCATCCATATATTTTCTTTGGTGAAGTGCCTATTTAAATTTTTTGTCCACTTAAAAAAATTGGTTGTCTTCTTATTGAATTGTAACATTTCTTTATATATTCTAGTTAGAAGTCCTTTGTCAAATATATGTTTTGCAAATACTTTCTCCCAGTCTGGGGCTCACCTTTTCGTTTTCTTAAGTGTGTTTTGAAAAGCAGAAGTTTTAATTTTGAGGAAGTGAAACTTACTACATGTAATTTTTTTCCTTTTATGGATTGTGCTTTTTGTGCCTTTTCTTAATCTTTGCCAAATCCAAGGTCACTAAGATTTTTCTCCTATGTTCTCTTCTATAAGGTTTATAATTTTAGCACTTAAATTTAGATTTATGATCCATTTTTAGTTAATTTTTGCATATGATATGAGGACAGGATCAAGATTCTTTTCTTTATTTTTATTTTTAGCATATGCTATCCAGTTGTTCCAGCATCATTTGTTGAAAAGATTATCCTTCCCCCATTGACATGCTTTGGCATATTTCTTGAAAATCAATTGACCATATTTGTGTAGGTCTGTCTCTGCACTCTATTCTGTTACATTGCTCTATTTGCCTGTCTTTACACCAGTACCACACTGTGTTGATTACTGTGTCTCTTATAAAGTCTTGAAGTCCGGTAGTCTAAGTCCCTCAACTTTGTTTTTCTTGATCAAAGTTTGGGCTACTCTAGGTAGCATTTTCATAGAAATTTTAGAATCAGCTTGGTAATTCCCACAAAATGAACCTGCTATGATTTTTATTGGACTTGCCCTAAGTCTATAGATCAATTCAGAGAAAAATGACATTTTAAAACGATTGAATCTTCTGATCCATGAACATGATATATCTCTGTATTTAGATCATTAATTTCTCTCACAATATTTCAGAGTTTTCAATTTATATGTCTTTCACATTTTGGTCAAATGTATCCCTAAGTTTGTGTATGTGTGTGTTTGTTTTGAGGTTTTTTTGCTGCTAAATGGTATTTAAAACATTTCAAAGTCTAATTTTTCATTGTTACTATAGAGAAATAAACTGATTTTTTTTTTTTTTTTGCGATACGCGGGCCTCTCACTGTTGTGGCCTCTCCCGTTGTGGAGCACAGGCTCAGCGGCCATGGCTCACGGGCCCAGCTGCTCCGCGGCATGTGGGATCTTCCCGGACCAGGACATGAACCCGTGTCCCCTGCATCGGCAGGCGGACTCTCAACCACTGCGCCACCAGGGAAGCCCCTAAACTGATTTTTATATACTGACTTGGTATCCTTCAAAACTCACTTCTAGTTCTAGTAGATTTTTTTTTGTAGTATTCTAAAGTATTTTTGTCTGCAAATACAGTGTTCTTTCTTTCCAATGTAATGCCTTTTAAAAATTTTCTTTGTCTGGTTTTATCACACTGACTAGAACCTCCAACACTACATTTAACTGAAAGCAATTTTTTTCAGAGAAATAGTCCTGACTCCTGGCGCAGATTAGTTTCAACTATAGGACCTTTTTGAATTTAATTAGATTTTTAAAAATCATTATGTATGGTTCATCATTAGGCTGTTAGTTTTTACCACATTCAAATATTCATCAAATGTTCAAATGTTGAACAATTACTGCATGCCAGGCTTTGTGCTGGTTGTCAGGGAGACAATCCTCAGTACACTCTCCATAAGGTATATAAAAGGAGTATACATAACACAACACTGTAAATCAACTATACTTCAATAAAAAAAAATTTTAAAGGGATACACAGACACATGGATCTGGCCCTAATGAAGTCTCACCACCTCACTGAGGCAGTTTAGAACAAGAGTTAAAAAACACAGGCTCAGGGTTTCCCTGGTGGCACAGTGGTTAAGAATCCCCCTGCCAATTCAGTGGACACGGGTTTGAGCCCTGGTCTGGGAAGATCCCACATGACGCGCAGCAACTAAACCTGTGTGCCACAACTACTGAGCCTGCGCTCTAGAGCCCGCAAGCCACAACAAGAGAAACCACGGCAGTGAGAAGCCCACAGACCGCAACGAAGAGTAGCCCCCGCTGACTGCAAATAGAGAAAGCCCATGCGCAGCAACGAAGACCCAATGCAGCCAAAAATAAATAAATTTAAAATATGTATTTTTTAAAAAGCACAGGCTCAGGGTTCAGTCAGCTTGGGTTTGAATCTGCCTCTGCTCCTTACTGATGGGTTGACCTTGGAAAACTTTCTTAAGCTTGTTTCTTCAACTGTAAAATGAGAGTATTAATAATACCTTCCTCGTAGGACTGCTGTGCGGATTAAATGAATTAATACCTTTAAAGTACTCAGAACAGGCCTTGGCACATAGTAAATTGTCAACAAGTATTATCTGTTATTAGAGGGCAAGATTAGTTCTTGCAAGGTAAATCTACACGTGACTGGGGAAGGATGAGTGTGGCAACATGTACAAGCATAAGAAGTAGTTTAATTTAGCTGCTAAGCATAAAGGCGATAGTGAGAGGCATACCTGGGTCTAAACCCTTGCTCTGCTGTTTATTGGCTGTGCAACTTCAAGCGAACTATTTAAACAAGAGCAATGCCTATAAAGTGCCTAGTATAGTAT
Organism: Aethalodelphis obliquidens; assembly: GCF_003676395.1. Lineage (NCBI taxonomy): Eukaryota > Metazoa > Chordata > Mammalia > Artiodactyla > Delphinidae > Aethalodelphis > Aethalodelphis obliquidens. The sequence goes on from NW_020837958.1 coordinate 34,717,314, forward strand.
TTGGCACACAACAGATGCTTAATATACAGCAATTATCCACTACGGACGTTCTGAAAAGCCATGATCTCGCCAACATGTGTTCATAATAATAATAGTTGCCATTTACTAGGGCTTATCATTTTGGACTCTGTGCTGGTTACTTCCTATATATTCTCTTTTATGCTTCTTAATCTAGCTAGGTGAGCATAATGGGCCCCTTTCATGATAAAGAAACGTGATGCTCTTTGTGTAGCTATAACCAGTGGGAGGTTGGAGGCCTAATAAGTAGTGGCTTGGAATCCAACCCTTGACCAAACCGGGGCTCGCAGTGCCTTTGCCACCCGCCGGGCTCTCGCTCAGGAAATGGGGCCAGGAGAGCCAGCACCCGCCAGGCCGCACCCACTGAGGCCCCACGGAGCCTTGGCCTCGAGGAGCCTGCCAGGCGAGGCCTGTTCCGCCGCCCCTAGGGCAGGGCCTCCTCCTAGGCCTCCGCCGCCACACTTCCCTATCGTACGGCCTCCGGGTCCGGGACCTCGCAGGTCCTCAGGAGAAGCTGAGCTAGCTAGCGGAAGTTCTGGGGAAGAAGGTTGAGCACCGTTTCTAAGCAACGCGCTGGGGCGGGGGTGGTGGTGCACGCCTTGTACGTCACTGAGGTGCGACCGGGTAACGGCCGGAGCCGCCGCCGCCGCCGCCTGCGGGTCTGAGAGGCTGGCTGAGGGTTCGCCGCTGCTGCCGGAAGCGCGATGCCTTGAACCTGGGGTGAGCTCCGTAGCGCTGGTCTGTCGCCGCTTCCCCTGCGCTGCCCCACAGCCCTCGGACAGGGAGGAGAGACGCGGGCCAGGCCTCGACTGCCGCGCCGGGCTTCCGTGGGGAGACAAGCCCCGACCCGCCGCCGCCGTCTCTAGGCCTCGGCTTAGGGTGTGGAGCTGGCTTGGGAGGCCCTTCCGTGGTCGTACTGTCTCTAAGCCAGTGGTTTCCAGTGACAGAGCGTGGAAGTGGCTTGTTCCGTTTTGGGCGGGCGGGGGGAGTGGTTCAGGGGGATCAGGAGACAGCTTTTCCTCCTTGAGCGCGGATCCGCTTTTGAATGTTGCCGCCGGCGCAGTCAGTCGGCCAGCAGACGTAGCTGTTGGTTCCGAGTGCAGGTGCGCTTGAGGCGGGGTGGTGGCGGAAGGGTGGTGGGTGTGTTGAGTTAACGCGCGAGTGAGGCTAGAAACCTGTGCGCGCGCCCCACCCTGGACACCCCAGTTAGAAACCCTTGCCTGGGTGATGGCTCAGAAATGGCCAAGCCCGTCTACTTAACCCGTCCTCCCGTTCTAAATTAGCTTAGGCAGCTCCCCTTGCCAAAGGCCTGGCCTTGTCGAACCAGCCACCGTGAGACCCGGCAGAGACCAGAAGTTTTCTGGCTACTAATTGTAGTATTCATTCTTGGAAAGGAAACTTTCTGTGTCGCTTTTGAAATGATTTCTTTGTTATTTTTATCGTGTTACAGAATGTGAGTTTACTATTATTGTTCAAATTTATCCCCAGCCCCTTGAAAATTGCAGTGTACGTCCGTGTTCTGACCCTGTCCTATTTCACCGTGCCAGGTGATGCAGTTCTCATCTCTGGCGTATTTCTAAAGCGGCCGTGACACTTCCTATGGCTTATAACTCTTAGATCTTATGCATGAAGTGATTCTTTTCCACCTCCCCCCCTCCCCGCGCGCCCATTCTTCCTGCTATAAAATGAGCTCCATCCGTTCTGAATTTCATCTGGCACATGAGGTGCCCCGGACCAACGATCCTAAATTAGTCGCCTCCATATTGGAAAGCCCTCTAAGAAGTGATGCTTTCTGAATTAAGAACTCAAAAATAGTATGACTATTTCTCCTTTCCTCTGATGCTGCCTGGCTGCAGTTTCTAAATATTTCCCTCCAGGATATGCTTGTGTGTTTCCAAAATGTGTTCTTTGTCATTTGATAGAGGTGAGTTTTATATTTGATGTGTGTTGTCTGATCCTTCTAAGCTCACATTTAAGCACTTGACACACTTCTTTTCCCTTTCTCTTCCCCAAAGGCAGAGAATGTCCAGAGAAAATGCTTACAAGTCTAGTTAGTGCATTTTCCACATATGAAATGTATTTAGTAAACACCCTGGTGATATCAGAAACCCATGTTTTCAGCCTCCAAGTACTATCCTTTTGTAGTTTTTCTTTGCATAAAATTTTTGTCTGATTAAGGTCTTTGACCCCAGAACAGACATTCTAGACTCTACAGTGGCTCTGACTAGTCTGATAGTTTCACTATGGTCTGTAATAACCGCTGTTACTTTCTTGTCTTGCAGGACAGCTGATAATCTGTTTACAGATCTAGAGTTTGAGTAAACAATGAGTAATAAAATAGGGACCTAGTTTTTAGTACTTAGTTTTTTTCACTGATGCTAAAACGGAGTTAATAGTGAAAATAGTTGATGATTATTTCAACTATAAATATCTCTTCTGTAACTAAAGAAGTTGATTCTAGATTTCATGGAGGTCTCAGAGAGGTTTTCTAAATACTGCAGTATTTGTGAGCTAGTCATCTTGTACTTCCAGGCTTTTCATCTTTGCTTTAATCCTTTTATGAATGGATATGGTTTAAATTTTCATGAAGGTTTTTTTTTCCAGTTACCCATGATGTGATTTTTATAGCTTTACAAAGAATATTTGAACTACAGCAATTCATTTTGTTAGAAAAAGCAGTGATCAAGTGTTATGTTACCACCCACTAGGGAATGTGGCATTTTTGGAATCCTTGATATTCTTATGAGTTTCAAAATAACAATTATTCTTTATTTAGAAAATCCTTCAAATGTTTTTTTGAAAGCACATTGTTATCTTGCTTGAAAGGACTAAATTATAGGGGCACAATAGCATGAGAGCTGCCAGTTTTTTGAGAAGTCTTGACCAGAGATTTATCTTTTGCTGAATTCTATGCCAGTGGTTGGCAAATTAAGTTCCTGTTCAATACTACTGTTTCATGATCTAGAGGGAAGTATTTTGCTTATACCAAATAATGAAAGTTTCTCAATTTACATAAACATTAATGATACATTTTTACAATTTTATATTTTTTCTTCCATGTATTTTTTTAACTTCAGCTTCTCTGCAACTAGTAGATGACTGAACAAGTTAACAAAACTGAAAAGAATACTAAGTTAATAATAAAAAACCAGAAACTGTCAACAATATTTACTGTATCCATTCATAAACATTTATTGTGTGCTTATGTATAGGCCAGAAGAGAGAACACAGCTACTACCCTCAAGAAGCTCATAGAGGGGGATGGTCAAGTGACCTAACTGATGATATGTGCTGTGATAGAAGAATGTGCCTAGTCACCAAAGAGGAACATTGAAAAACCTGTGGCGGGTGATGAGAGGGTGGCCTCAGCAGATTGTTTCATGAACATGCATGCATGCACCCTTGATTGTGGTTTTATTGCATGTAGATCACAGAGTCATATTTTTATGCCCATGATGGACGTGGACATTTATCATTTTATGGTATTCGAAATGAATTGTAAATCCTGGGCCCTCTCCACTGAACCAGGTTGAGAACCAATTTTCCTTTTTTTTTTGTGGTATGTGGGCCTCTCACTGTTGGGGCCTCTCCCATTGCGGAGTACGGGCTCCGGACGTGCAGGGTAAGCGGCCATGGCTCACGGGCCCAGCCACTCCGCGGCATGTGGGATCTTCCCGGACCGGGGCACGAACTCATGTCCCCTGCATTGGCAGGCAGACTCTCAACCACTGCGCCACCAGGGAAGCCCGAGAACCAATTTTCCATGCCCTTTCAGTAGTCTCTAGATAGTGTTCCCTTTTAATCTGAGGAGTTAATAATCCGGTTTCCCAGATACCTGATACCAAGTGGAATTATAAGATAACAAGTTAATATGCTGCCTCAAATTATAAATTTTATTCAAAGTTAGGACACCAGTTCAAAACAATGCAGAAACAAAAGGGATCATTTTCTTTTTTTTGTGGGGGGGAGGTACTGTTTATTGAGGTATAATTGATGTTCAATATTATATGTTTCAGGTGTACGACATAATGATTTATAATTTTTAAAGGTTGTACTCCATTTATAGTTATTATAAAATATTGGCTATATTCCCTTTGTTGTACAATATATCCTCATAGCTTACCTATTTTATACACAATAGTTTGTATATCTTAATCCCCTATCCCTATCTTGCCCCTCCCCTTTTCCCCCTCCCCACTGGTAACCACCAATTTGTTCTCTGTTATATCTGAGTCTATTTCTTTTTTGTTATATTCACTAGTTTATTTTTTTAGATTCCATGTATTAGTGATGCATATGGTGTTTGTTTTTCTCTGTCTGACTTACTTCATTACTTCAATTTCAGGTGTACAGCAAAGTGAATCAGTTATACATATACATATATCCACTCTTTCTTAGATTCTTTTCCCATACAGGCCATTACAGTGTACTGAGTATTGTTCCCTGTGCTATACAGTAGGCCAATATTAACTATTTTATATATAGTAGTGTGTATATGTCAATCCCAATCTCCCAATTTATCCCTCTCCCCCTTTCCCCCTTGGTAACCATAAGTTTGTTTCCTACATCTGTGACTCTATTTCTATTTTGTAAATAAGTTCATTTGTACCATTTTTTTAGATTTCACATATAAGTGATATCATATGATATTTGTCTTTCTCTGTCTGACTTAATTCAGTCAGTATGACAAAATCTACGTCCATCCATGTTGCAGCAAATGGCATTATATTTCGTTCTTTTTATGGCTGAGTAATATTCCATTGTATATATGTACCACATTTTCTTTATCCATTCATCCATTGATGGAGATTTAGGTTGCTTCCATGTCCTGCCTATTGTAAATAGCACTGCAATGGATATTGGGGTGCATGTATGTTTTCAAATTATGGTTTTCTCTGCATATATGCCCGGGAGTGGAATTGTTGGATCATATCGTAGGTCTGTTTTCAGTTTTTTAAGGAACCTTTATTTTGTTCTCCATAGTGGCTGTACCAATTTACATTCCCACCAAGAGTGTAGGAGGGTTTCCTTTTCTCCACACCCTCTCCTGCATTTATTGTTTGTAGATTTTTTGATGATGGCCATTCTGACCGGTGTGAGGTGTAGGTTTGATTTGCATTTTTCTAATAATTAGTGATGTTGAGCATCTTTTCTTGTGTTTGTTTGGCCATCTGTATGTCTTCTTTGGAGAAATGTCTGTTTAGGTCTAAACATTTTTTTTTTTTTTTTTTTTTTTTTTTGCGGTACGCGGGCCTCTCACTGTTGTGGCCTCTCCCGTTGCGGAGCACAGGCTCTGGACACGCAGGCTCAGCGGCCATGGCTCATGGGCCTAGCCGCTCCGCAGCATGTGGGATCTTCCCGGACCAGGGCACGAACCCATGTCCCCTGCATCAGCAGGCAGACTCTCAACCACTGCGCCACCAGGGGAGCCCAAGTCTGCACATTTTTTGATTGGGTTGTTTGTTTTTTGAAATAGAGCTACATGAACTGTTTGTATATTTTGGAGATTAATCCCTTGTCAGTTGCTTCCTTTGCAAATATTTTCTCCCATTCTGTGGGTTGTCTTTTCGCGTTTATGGTTTCCTTTGCTGTGCAAAACCTTTTAAGTTTAATTAGGTCCCGTTTGTTTATTTTTGTTTTTCTTTTCATTACTCTAGGAGGTGGATCAAAAAAGATCTTGCTGCAATTTACATCAAAGAATGTTTTGCCTATGTTTTCCTCTACGAGTTTTATAGTGTCTGGCCTTACATTTAGGTCTTTAATCCATTTTGAGTTTATTTTTGTCCATGGTGTTAGAGAATGTTCTAATTTCATTCTTTTACATGTAGCTGTCCAGTTTTCCCAGCACCATTTATTGAAGAGACTGTCTTTTCTCCATTGTATATTCTTACCTCCTTTGTTGTACATTAATTGACCATAGGTGCATGGGTTTATCTCTGGGTTTTCTATCCTGTTCCATTGATCTATATTTCTGTTTTTGCACCAGTACCATACTGTGTTGATTACTGTAGCTTTGTAGTTTAGTCTGAAGTCAGGGAGCCTGATTCCTCCAACTCCGTTTTTCTTTCTCAAGATTGTTTTCACTATTTGGTTTCTTTGTGTTCCCATACAAATTAAAAAAATTTTTTGTTCTAGTTTTGTGAAAAATGCCATTGGTAATTTGATAGGAATTGCATTGACTCTATAGATTGCCTTTGGTAGTATAGTCATTTTGACAATATTGATTCTTCCAGTCCAAGAACATGGTATATCTTTCCATCTGTGTCATCTTCGGTTCCTTTCATGAGCATCTTATAGTTTTCAGAGTACAGGTCTTTTGCCTCCTTAGGTAGGTTTATTCCTACGTATTTTATTCTTTTTGATGCAATGGTAAATGGAATTGTTCCCTTAGTTTCTCTTTCTGATCTTTTGTTGTTAGTGTATAGGAATGCAAGAGATTTCTGTGTATTAATTTTGTATCCTGAAACTTTACCAAATTCATTGATGAGCTCTAGTAGTTTTCTAGTAGCATCTGTAGGATTTTTCTATGTATAGTATCTTGTCATCTTCAAACAGTGACAGTTTTACTTCTTCTTTTCTAATTTGGATTCCTTTTATTTCTTTTTCTTCTCTGATTGCCATGGCTAGGACTTCCAAAACTACGTTGAATGAAAGTGGTGACAGTGGACATCCCTGTCTTGTTCCTGATCTTAGAGGGAATGCTTTCGGCCTTTCACCATTGAGAAAGATGTTAGCTGTGGGTTTGTCATATATGGCCTTTATTATGTTGAGGTAAGTTCCCTCTATGCCCACTTGCTGGAGAGTTTTTATCATAAATGGGTGTTGAATTTTGTCAAAAGTTTTTTCTGCATCTATTGAGACGATCATATGGGTTTTATTCTTCAGCTTGTTAGTGTGGTGTATCACTGACTGATTTGTGGATATTGAAGAATCCTTGCATCCCTGGGATAAATCCCACTTGATAATGGTGTATTATCCTTTTAATGTATTGTTGTATTCGAATTGCTAGTATTTTGTTGAGGATTTTTGTGTCTATGTTCATCAATGATATTGGCCTGTAATTTTCTTTTTTTGTGGTATCTTTGTCTGATTTTGGTATCAGGATGATTGTGGCCTCATAGAATGAGCTTGGGAGTGTTCCTTCCTCTGCAATTTTTAGGAAGAGTTTCAGGAGGATAGGTGTTAACTCTTCTCTAAATGTTTAATAGAATTTGCCTGTGAAGCCAGCTGGTCCTGGACTTTTCTTTGTTGGAAGTTTTTAAATTACTGTTTCATTTTCAGTACTTGTGAGTGGTTTGTTCATATTTTCTGTTTCTTTCTGGTTCAGTCTTGGAAGGTTGTTTCTTTCTGGTTCAGTCTTGGAAGGTTGTATCTTTCTAAGAATTTGTCCATTTCTTCTAGGTTGTCCATTTTATTGGCATGTAGTTGTTTGTAATAGTCTCTTATGATCCTTTGTATTTCTGTGGTGTCAGTTGTAACTTCTATTTCATTTCTAATTTTATTGTTTTGAACCCTCTCCCTTTTTTTCTTGATGAGCCTTGCTAAAGGATTATCAATTTTGTTTATCCTTTCAAAGAACCAGCTTTTAGGCTCATTGATTTTTTTCTGTTTTCTTTATCTATTTCATTTATTTCTGCTCTGATCTTTATGATTTCTTTCCTTCTACTAACTTTGGGTTTTGTTTGTTCTTCTTTCTCTGGTTGCTTTAAGTGTAAGGTTAAGTTGTTTATTTGAGATTTTTCTTGTTTTCTGAGGTAAGATTATATTCCTATAAACGTCCCTCTTAGAACTGCTTTTGCTCTGTCCCATAGGTTTTGGATCTTGTCTTTTGTTGCAATTGTCTCTAGGTATTTTTTTGATTTCCTCTTCGATTTCTTCAGTGATCCATTGGTCGTTTAGGAACATATTGTTTAGCCTCCACATATTTGTGTTTTTTACAGTTTTTTCCTGTAATTGACTTCTAGTCTCATAACATGGTCAGAAAAGATGCTTGATATGATTTCAGTTTTCTTAAATTTGCTGAGGCTTGATGTGTGGCCCAAGAGGTGATCTATCCTGGAGAATGTTTCATGTGCACTTGAGAAGAAATTGTATTCTGCTGCTTTCGGATGGAAGTATATATTTATATATATTTATGCTGCTTTTGGATGGAAATATATATTTATATATATTATATAAATTAAATTAAGTCCATCTGATCTAATGTGTCATTTAAGGCCTGTGTTTCTTTATTGATTTTCTGTCTGGATCACCTGTCCATTGATGAAAGTGGGTTGTTAAAGTCTCCCACTATTATTGTGTTACTGTCAGTTTCTCCTTTTATGGTTCTTAGCATTTGCCTTATATATTGAGGTGCTCCTATGTTGGGTGCATATATATTTACGATTGTTATATCTTCTTGGATTGATCCCTTGATCATTATGTAATGTCCTTCTTTGTCTCTTGTAACAGTCTTTATTTTAAAGTCTATTTTGTCTGATATGAGTATTGCTACTCCAGCTTTCCTTTGATTTCCATTTGCATAGGATACCTTTTTCCAATTCCCTCACTTTCAGTCTGTATGCGTCCCTAGATCTGAAATGGGTCTCTTATAGACAGCATACATACGGGTCTTGTTTTAGTATCCATGCAGCCAGTCTATGTCTTTTGGTTGGTGTATTTAATCCATTTACATTTAGGGTAATTATTGATATGTATGTTCTTAATGCCATTTTGTTAATTTTTTTGGATTTGTTTTTGTAGGTCTTTTTTCTTCCTTCTCTTTTGTTCTCTTGTCTTGTGATTTGGTAACTAACTTTAGTGTTGTGTCTGGATAGCTTTCTCTTTTTTGTGTATGTATCTACTGTAGATTATTGGTTTGCAGTTCCCGTGAGGTTTTGATATAGCAGTCTATATATATATATATGATTGTTTAAGTTTCTGGTCTCTTAATTTCTAATGCATTTCCCATATCCTGCATTTATACTCTCCTCTTCTCACAGTTGCTGGCTTTGATATCATATTTGTGTGTGGATGATTTCCTGCCTTTACTTTATATTTGCCTTTACCAGTGAGCTTTCCCATTTGTAACTTTCTTGTTTCTAGTTGTGGCCTTTTCTTTTCAGCCTAGAGAAGCTCCTTTAGGATTGTTGTAAAGCTGGTTTGGTGGTGCTGAATTCGCTTAGGTTTTGCTTCTCTGTAAAGCTTTTGATTTCTCCATCAAATCTGAATGAAGCGCTTGCTGGGTAGACTATTCTTGGTTGTAGGTTTTTCCTTTTCATCATTTTAAATATATCATGCCACTCCCTTCTGGTCTGCAGAGTTTCTGCTGAAAAATCAGCTGATAACCTTACGGGGATTCCCTTGTATGTTATTTGTTGCTTTTCCCTTGTTGCTTTTAATATTTCTTCTTTGTCTTTAATTTTGTCAGTTTGATTAATATATGTCTTGGTGTGTTCCTCCTTGGGTTTATCTTATATGGGACTTTCTGCACTTCCTGGACTTGAGTGAGTGTTTTCCTTCTCATTTTAGGGAAGTTTCTGGCTATAATCTCTTCAAATATTTTCTCAGGCTCTTTCTGTCTCTCTTCTCCTTCTGGGACCCCTATAATGCGAATGTTGGTGCATTTAATGTTGTCCCAGAGGTCTCTGAGACTGTCCTCATTTCTTTTCATTGTTTTTTCTTTATTCTCTTCTGCAGCAGTGATTTCCACGACAGTCTTCCAGCTTACTTCTTTGTTCTTCTGCCTCATTTATTCTGTTGTTGATTCCTTCTAGTGTGTTTTTCATTTCAGTTATTGTATTGTTCATCTCTGTTTGTTTGTTCTTTAAATCTTCTAGCTCTTTGTTAAACATTTCTTGTATCTTCTCAATCAGTGCCTCCATTCTTTTTCTCAGATCTTGGATCATCTTTACTATCCTTACTCTCAATTATTTTTCAGGTAGATTGCCTATCTCCACTTCACTTAGTTATTCTTTTGGGTCTCTTGTTCCTTTGTCTGGAGCATATTTCTCTGTCTTCTCATTTTGTGAAACTTTCTGTGTGGATGGACTCCTTTCCACAGGCTGCAGGATCATAGCTCCTCTTGCTCCTGGTGTCTGGCCCCTGGTGTGTGAGATTGGTCCTGAGACTTGTTCAGGCTTCCTGGTGGGAGGGACTGGTGCCTGCCCACTGGTGGGTGGAGCTGGGTCTTGTCCCTCTGGTGGGCAGGGTCATGTCAAGGGGTGTGTTTAGGGGTGGCTGTGACCTCAGTACAGCTTTAGGCAGCCTGTCTGCTGATGGGTGGGGCTGTGTTCCTGTCTTGCTGGTTGTTTAGCCTGAGGCGTCCAGCACTGGAGCCTGTAGGCTGTTGCGTAGGGCTAGGTCTTTGTGCCAAAATGGGGACCTCCAGGAGAGCTCACAATTATCAGTATTCCCTGGGGCTTCTGCCACCAGTGACCTTACCCCCACAGTGAGCCACAGACAACCCCTGCCTCCAGAGGAGACCCTCCAAACCCACAGGTAGGTCTAGCCCAGGCTCCTATGAAGTCAATTCTTTGTGCTGGGTCCCAGTACACATGAAATCTTGTGTGCGCCCTCAAGAGTGGAGTCTCTGTTTCCCTCAGTCCTGTGGAGCTCCTGCACTAAAGGCCCACTGGCCTTCTAAGCCAAATGCTCTGGGGGCTCCAATTCCAGACCCCTCAGGCTGGGGAGCCTGACATGGGGCCCAGAACTCTCACTCCTCTGTAATACAATTATTTTCCAGTTTGTGGGTCACCCATCCGACCGGTATGGGATTTGATTATATTGCAGAAGTGCCCCTCGTACAATCTAGTTGTGGCTTTTCTTTGTCTTTGGATGTAAAATATCTTTTTTTGTAGGTTCCAGTCTTTTTTGTCCATGGTTGTTCAGCAGTTAGTTGTGATTTGGGTGTTTTCACGTGAGGAGGTGAGCTCAAGTCCTTCTACTCTGCCATCTTGTTGGGAATCAAGAGGTTGCTTTTGGTTTGGATGCTTGCTGCCTCTTTCCTCAGTGTGTGTTAGCTGTAATTCCTTTGATATGAGGTGTGTAGGTGCAGCAGGCCATGCTCACACCTGATACAGCAGGAACAGCAATTGACTTTTCCTCCCGTGTATCCCAGTGGCAACTATAGCCCACACACTCCCTGTACAGCAGGGGCAGTGCTTGACACCTGCTCGCTGCCTGTGCACACTCCCCAGATGGTGGGGGCAGCTATTGCCGCCTGCTCACAGGTTTCCCAACGGTAGTGATGGCCCACGCCCCCCCGGGACAGTGGGGTCAACACTTGGCACCCATTCATGGGTCTTGCAGCGCCGGCCCTCGCCCTCCCAGGACAGCAGGGACAGCAACTAGATCCTGCTCGCAGGTCTCTTAGTGGTGGCGGCTACCTGTGCCCACCTCTGGAGCCCATCATGACAGTGGCAGTGGCCTGTGCCTGTCTCTGGAGCCCACAGTGGCAGTGGAAGCTCACACCTGCCCCCAGAGCTTGTGTAGGTGGTGTCCTGTTGCCTGAGACCATGCCTGCAGGGAAGGAAGCTCCTATAGTGGTCCCACCCCTCTCCTTGCACACCCCCCCAGGAGTGGCGCCTTGCCTCTCTGGTTGGCCCAGGCTTCTTCTGAACACACCCTCAATTGCCACACTCTAGCCTCTTCAGGCTGTCTCCACACAGCCAACCCTGGTCCTTTCCCTGGGTCTGACCTCCGAAACCTGAGCTTCAGCACCCAACCTCCTCCCACACCGGTGGACAAGCGTCTCAGCCTGGGGAGTACAAGGTGACGGTACCAATGTCTGTTCAGGTCACTCTCCATTTTGCCTTCCACAATCCGGTTTCTGCACTCTGCTTAAGGCTCCAAAGCTCCCTTTCCATCCAGGCTGATATCCCCGCCAGTGAGGGGACTTCCCCGGGTGCGGGAACCTTACGTCCTTCACAGCTCCCTCCCTAGGGTGTAGGTCCCATCCCAATTCTTTTCTCTCTCTTTTCTTTTTCTTTTGTCCTTCCTGGTTACATGGAGGTTTTCTTGCCCTTTAGGAAGTCTGAGGTCTTCAGCCAGTGTTTGGTAGATGTTTTGTGCAAGTCGTTCCACTTGTAGATGTGTTTTCGACGTATTTGTAGGAAGAGGTGAACTCCATGTCTTACTCATCTGCCATCTTGATTCCTCTCCCTCATGTAGTTTTGATTTGCATTTCTCTAATAATTAGTGATGCTGAGCATTTTTTCATGTGCCTATTGGCCATTTGTATGTCTTCTTTGGAGAAGTGTCTATTTAGGTCTTCTGACCATTTTTTGATTGGGTTTTTTCAAATTATTATTATTGAGTTGTATGAGTTGTTTGTATATTTTGGAAATTAAGCCCTTGTCAGTTGCATCGTTTGCAAATATTTTCTCCCAGTCCCGTAGGTTGTCTTTTTGTTTTGTTTATGGTTTCCTTTGCCTTGCAAAAGCTTATAATTTTGATTAGGTCCCATTTGTTTATTTTTGCTTTTATTTCTGTTGCCTTGGGAGACTGACCTAAGAAAACATTACTACAGTTTATGTCAGAGAATGTTTTGCCTATGGTCTCTTCTAGGAGTTTTATGGTGTCATGTCTTATATTTAAGTCTTTAAGGCATCTTGAGTTTATTTTTGTATATGGTATGAGGGAGTGTTCTAACTTCATTGATTTACATGTGGCTGTCCTGCTTTCCCACCACCACTTACTGAAGAGACTGTCTTTTCTCCGTTGTATGTTCTTGCCTCTTTTTTCAAAGTTTAATTTACTGTAGGTGTGTGGATTTATTTCTAGGCTCTCTATTCTGTTCCATTGATCCATATGTCTGTTTTTGTGCCAATACCACACTGTTTTGATTACTGTAGCTTTGTAGTTTTGTCTGAGTCTGGGAGGGTTATGCCTCCATCTTTGTTCTTTCTCCTCAGAATTGCTTTGGCAATTCTGGGTCTTTTATGGCTCCATACAAATTTTAGGATTATTTGTTTTAGTTCTGTGAAAAATGTCATGGGTAATTTGATAGGGATTGCATTAAATCTGTAGATTGCTTTGGGTAGTATGGTCATTTTAACAATATTAATTCTTCCAATCCAAGAGCATAGAATATTTTTACATTTCTTTGAATCAGTTTCCTTTATCAATGCTTTATAGTTCTCAGCATATAAGTTTTTCACCTCCTTGGTTGGGTTTATTCCTAAGTATTTTTTTGGGGGGGAGGGGGTGCAATTTTAAAAGGGATTTGTTTTTTTACTTTCCCTTTCTGGTATTTCATTGTTAGTGTAAAGAAATGCAACAGATTTCTGTGTGTTAATCTTGTATCCTGATACCTTGCTGAATTTATTTACCAGTACTAGTAGTTTTTGTGTGGAGTGTTCAGGGTTTTCTATATATATTATCATGTCATCTGCATATAATTACAATTTTACCTCTTAAAAGGGTCCATTTTGTAACTCAATAAACAAACAACTAAATCTCTTTAATATCTGTTTCGTGGGCATATTGATTAAATTATCATTAATATTTTACATGAAATCTTAAGACCATATATTTCAAAAGTTTAATTTTTCTTTGTTAAGAATTGTAGGTATAATTTAAAGTTTTCAGTCTGGTTGATTAGAATATTTTATTGCATTTTTATTAAATCAGTACAGGAATGCTAGAGAGAATTTAAGTTCCACTTTGGGAGCAAAATATTAGGTTAGAGGTTGCCTTCTCCACTTCTCATTAAAGCAAAAATTTTCTCTAAAACACTAATTAGATGAACTTCTTATTTTTGCTTAAACACCTCCACCTTTCCAGTGAATGCAAGCTCACATGCTTTGCAAGACAGCCCTTAACCCTTCTGGATAATTATGGATGATAGGAAATTCTTATATTGACCTGAAATCAGCCTAATTTATACTGGCCATTCTGGTCTCTGTAATTATATAAAGTAAATATTACTTTCTCTTCCACATGAAAGCTCTTCAGGTGTTTGAACAAACCTATCACCATGCTCCATGTTGTTACTGAACTATGATTATCTAGAATAAATTGCTTTGTTTCCTCTTCTAGATCCATAACATCTTGCGTGCTTTCCCAAATATATTCAAATGATTAGTGCCCTTTAAAAGTGTCACTGCTTAGAGCTGATTAGAGAACTCTGGTGTGTTGGAACCATTCCAGAGCACAGTGGAACTAGGCTCTTGCTCTGGACATCTGCTTCTAGCAAGAGTTTAGGATTATTTTAGCATCTTTCTTATTGCTATTTACTGTTTACTTATTTTGACTGGAACATTCAGACCTTTTATATTTTATTTGCTTTTAAACATAACTTAACCTATGTGCTTTATGTGCCTTTCAAAACATATTCAGGATTTAACTTTTAGTCATATTTGACATAAAAATTTATTCTATTTCAGAAAATCAGTATCCATTTTCAGTTTTGATTCTGGTATTCTGTGGACATTATTCATTCATTCCAGTTTCAGTCATCCACAGATTGGGCAGGCATGCAGTCTTGTCTTTGTGTCATAAACAAAAATGGTAAACATCCCATCTCTTGGTGCCAGTCTCCCTCTCCTTCTGCCTAGGCTTTAGTCACTCTGGCTTTTTTTTTTTTTAACCTCAAAGTCACCATACTCCTTCCTATTTAGGCGCTTTCTATAACCTCTGCCTGGAATGTCCTCCCCTTGCCATGCCTCTATCCCTCTCTTCTCTGGCTAACTCTGACCGATAGCAAATGAAATGTTTGCCCAAGGACTTCTTCCCTGTCACAAGACTAGGTCAAGTCCCCCTTTTATAGGCTTTCAGTACCCTATACTTGTTTGGCTTAGCACTTATTATTTTGAAATTATGTATTTATTGGTGTGATTGTTGTCTCTTCCCCACTGAATCAGATACTCCATGGTGGCAAGAACCCTGTTTCTTACACTCACTGTTGTATCCCCAGAACACAGCACAGTGCCAGGCATATGGTGCTTGTTGAATTTAATTTTTTAAAAGGCCATGTAACAGTGGCTCCCTAACACCAGTGTACAGCCTTTGGCTCCTGATGATTTTTTCACACATCTGGATTAGAACAAGAAAAATAAGGACCATAGTGTTAGTGTATGTAGTATAAGTCGGTGTGAAATTACTGCCTTCTTGGGAAGGACTTTTATTCTAGTATTATATCCTTCTATTTCCTAGGTTATAAGTTATTCTTTAAATTTTTGTTAAGTTTTAGAGATTTTTTTCATTTATTTTTGGAAAGTATCCTTACTTAGAATAGAAATAAATGTGCAACATCATGGTGCTTTGAGACTTTATATTAGACTATGAAATCCAGAAATTACTAATGTTGAGTACTCTAGAGACCTCCTCTAAGCTAAAATCTTTGTTTCTCTTTGAATACGATTGCTATGAATCCATTTGGCTATATTTAAAGTATATAATTTTGCCTTCAGAGATGTTTTCTTAGTGGCCTGGATCTTCCTCAACAACTTCCTTTCATTTATCTCTGTAATACATATTTATCATTGCCAAGTAGGCTCAGATTCAAAACAGTAATTGTTGAGTTTTTCTCTTTAGAACAGTTGTACTTTTCCTATATTTAATGTGACTAAAAGAATAAACCTCAAATATAACACATTAAATTTGAATACAAAGCAAAATTTGCATATTTATGGTTACTGAGAACTCTTATTGTAAATGATTTTATATTTTAGAGTTATAACTTTTCATTTTTTTGATTAAATGATAAAGCAGGTTTCCTGACAAAATTTTTACTATAAATTGTTACTGTTTCACCTGCTTTATATGATATGAGTGTTAATTCAGGTGAAGTAAAATGATAGTCTTTGACATGTAAATAAAATGGAATTTCTTATAGGAGGGGGGAGGATCAGATTCTTTTTAATTTTAATGCTTTTTTCTTTTTCTAACTTTATTTTTTTTAAAAAAGTCTAATATTAGCTTTGTGGCTTTATTAATTTAACCTCTCTGTGCTTGTTTCCTTAGCTATCTTGTTTCTTCATCTGTGAAATGGTTATCATGAGGATTTAAATGACTAAATTCATGAATATATATAAAGTACTTAGAAGATTGTGTTACACAGTAGAAGTGGTGAACGAATATTAGTTGATTTTACTATTATTAGTAGTGGTATTCGTATTGAATTGGGATTTCCTTATTCAGCTGTAGAATATATCAGGATACATAAATACTAAAAATTTATCTTATTTTCTATTTTAACCGTATCTCCGTGCTTAATATTTTGATAAATCATTATTTACCAAAGGAGAAAAAACTGTCTAGAATAAACACATCCAACTCTTCTCTAGCCACAATACATAGAATTATATCCTTCAAGACTTTAGAGTGATTATTAAATAAATGTTTTGTGATTAAATTTTAAGTCAATTCAGTAACTTATTGATCTACCTTGATAGTAGATTATTAAAGTAGTGATCTAGCCTTTTAACTAAAATATCACCTTCATATTTAGAAAACAAGTTATATAAATTCGAAATTAAAAATACCTAGAGGAGGGACTTCCCTGGTGGCACAGTGGTTAAGAATCCACCTGCCAGTGTGGGGGACATGGGTTCAAGCCCTCGCCCGGGAAGATCCCACATGCCCTGGAGCACCTAAGCCCGTGTGCCACAGCTCTTGAACCTGCGCTCTAGAGCTCATGAGCCACAACTACTGAGCTTGCGTGCCACGACTGCTGAAGCCTGCGTGCCTAGAACCCGTGCTCCACAACAAGAGAGGCCACCGCAATGAGAAACCCATGCACTGCAACGAAGAGTAGCCCCCGCTTGCCGCAACTAGAGAAAGCCTGCATGCAGCAACAAAGACCCAATGCAGCCAAAAATAATTAATTAATTAAAAAATAAATACCGGGCTTCCCTGGTAGCACAGTGGTTGACAGTCCGCCTGCCGATGCAGGGGACACGGGTTCGTGCCCCGGTCCAGGAAGATCCCACATGCTGCGGAGCGGCTAGGCCCGTGAGCCATGGCCACTGAGCCTGCGTGTCCAGAAACTGTGCTCCGCGACGGGAGAGGCCACAACAGTGAGAGGCCCGCGTACCGCAAAATAAATAAATAAATACCTAGAGGAATTAAAAAGCAAAAGCACTTTTTTTTCTAAGCAGAAAATGTAACATAGTTGAATTAGCTAAAAAGTCTTTAATTTACATATATTTTACAATTAAAATTAAGTTGTACATTTATAAATAAAGTAATTCTACAATAAATTTTTTAGCTGATCTATTTATATCATGATTATACATCACAGTATATCATAGCGTTAAAGAATATAAGCACTAGAATCTAAAAAACATGAGTTCAAATTTCACTTCAACCATTTACCAACTGTTTGTTTTTCATATAAATTTATTATTTAGTTTTGGCTGTGTTGGGTCTTCATTGCTGTGCGTGGGCTTTCCTTCTAGTTGCGGCGAGCAGGGGCTACTCTTTGTTGCGGTGCACAGGCTTCTCATTGCGGTGGCTTCTCTTGTTGCGGAGCACGGGCTCTAGGTGCATGGACTTCAGTAGTTGTGGCACGCAGGTCTCAGTAGTTGTGGCTTGCCAGCTCTAGAGCACAGGCTCAGTAGTTGTGGCACACAGGCTTAGTTGCTCCGCGGCATGTGGGATCTTCCCAGACCAGGGCTTCCTGCATTGGCAAGCGGATTCTTAACCACTGCGCCACCAGGGAAGTGCTACCAACTGTTTAATGTTTTTTGGGGGCTGCGTTGGGTCTTCGTTGCTGCGCATGGGCTTTCTCTAGTTGTGGCGAGCAGAGGTTACTGTTCGTCGTGGTGCGCGGTCTTCTCATCGCAGTGGCTTCTCTTGTTGCACAGTACGGGCTCTAGGCATGCAGACTTCAGTAGTTGCAGTCCCCGGCCCCTAGAGTGCGCAAGTTTCAGTAGTTGCAGTGCATGGACTCAGTAGTTGTGGCATGCAGGCTCAGTAGTTGTGGCGTACAGGCTTAGTTGCTCCTTGGCACGTGGGATCTTCCTGGACCAGGGATCGAACCCGTGTCTCCTGCATTGGCAGGCAGATTCTTAACCACTGCACCACCAGGGAAGTCCCCAGCTGTTTAACTTTAGATAAGTCACTCAACTCTATTTCCTTATCTGTCAACTAGGAATATAATAATGCCTACCTCTTAGGGTTATTGTAAGAGATAAATGAGATAATATATGAAAGCCCTTAGTTTGGAGCCTGACATGGTAAGCAGTCAGGAAATGTTCTTAGGAAAATTATATGAGGTAAACAAACTTCCTATTAAATACAATCACTTAAATGCCTCTGTGTGTGTGTGTAATGGTTTTTAACTTGGCAAAATTATAGGAATTCACCCTCCCAATAAGATAAGTGAATCCTGTATTCTCATTTACCTGTATGATCTTTAAAAAATAGAACTGTAAATCTTTACTTTAAAATATAGTTGTTTAAATAAATTCCACCTTAGACTCATGTAAGTCTGTTGAGATCTCACTTAAAAGTATTCCTGTTTTGCTTTACTTTCTTGAAGGGATGGGTATGTTGCCATTTTTATATTACATATTAAAAGTATATATTACATATATATATATACACAATATATATACCATATATTACATGTAAAAGTAACTTTTATGTATATTTGACAGAAACGATGTGAAGCAACACTCTTTTTGGATTTCATAAGACATCATTTCATCATGGGACAGCAAATTTCGGATCAGACGCAGCTGGTTCTTAACAAGTTACCAGAAAAAGTAGCAAAACATGTCACATTGGTTCGAGAAAGTGGCTCCTTAACTTATGAAGAATTTCTTGGAAGAGTAGCAGAACTTAATGATGTGTAAGACTTGCTCTTTTTCATTTTATTTTCTCCCCTTGAC
Organism: Aethalodelphis obliquidens; assembly: GCF_003676395.1. Lineage (NCBI taxonomy): Eukaryota > Metazoa > Chordata > Mammalia > Artiodactyla > Delphinidae > Aethalodelphis > Aethalodelphis obliquidens. Next base: position 34,736,150 of record NW_020837958.1, read on the forward strand.
ATATTGCCCCAGTGTTATGACTGTCTGAGAGATAACCACACGTATTGGTTGGTAAGAGAATGTTTTCAGCAGCAGTTAGCAAATATTTATTGAGTACTATAAGACTTTCTATGTAGCTATCTAAAAATATGTCATAGGACTAAAAGAACAGAAGGAACTTAAAACTGAATTTTGACCACAGGCGTGTAAATTGACCCTTGTTTGAAAGCACTGAAGGAGGTGCATAACAGAAGAGAATATACCAGTTAGTCATCTAGAGAAAGGCACCTAGGATAGTCAAAGGGCACTTCAGGTTTCTGAATATCAACCAATTCATCTAGTTAATAAATAAATCTTCTGTGTTTGTTCATTGAACCATTATTTTGCCAGAGAAATATATATATATGGTAATAATTCATTTGTCATCACTGAAGAATAAGATATTTTGTTTATAAATATTTTCTAATTAGCTATCATGTTTACATCTCTACTTAACTCTTGACTAGGTTTCTAAGATGGAGTATAAACTTCTCTGCCTCCTTAGCACATCCAATAGAACAGCCTTCTCTTTGTGAATTATTCTTTATTAAATCAATTTTTATACTGATCTGTATAGAAGCTATTAAAATATACTGAGCTCTGTCCCTGAATGACCCCAGATTGTTACACTTTTAAAATATTCCATTTTTGTTTGTGTGTTCTCCCTTAGTGACAGGAGAGCAGATGTCACTTCTTTCTATTAAGTCTTCCTCTAGCAGCACCCATATCCAACTCGCTTTGTATATGTATCTTCTGTCTCCCTGGGGGTATAGTTATAACTTATTGGCATTGCCTTTTAAATGAGATCTTAAAGGTTCTTTCTTTAGTCTATCCAACTTAGCTAACGTTCACTGAGCCCATAGTATGTGCAAGGCACTCTGCTGACAGTCTGACATTTTAACTGAGGCCTAAAGTGATTACCTAAGTATCGATGGCAGATCCAGCTTTCCCCAAGTCTGAAGATCTTTCCACTATCCCATGTTACCTCTCCTTAAACCCCAAAAAGGCCAAACAAAATCACCAAGCAGTTTGGAACCACTTAGTATATATAAATTTATATTATAGTCACTATTAATAGTTTAGGGTAAAATACATGAATGTACTCCTTAAGCTTTGCAACAACTGTATTGGATAAGAGACATATTATACTTGGCCATTTAGAACACATTAGATAAAGAGAAGGAAATGCAGTGTTTTTATGGACATGGCTGGAGTGTCCTGTTATTAGCCAGTCATGAAGAATAAAGCATTCTTAACTCTTAAAAGTTATCTTAGAAGATCATTTCTTTTAAGAACACTGGATTTCACTCATTAAAAACAGACAGACCAAAAAGAAGCCCTGTATGGATATATGGATGGATCCTGTGTAGATATATATATATATAAATGCATAGAAAATGAACTGGAAAGATATACACAGCTCTCTGGGGAGGTGATGGAAAAGGGGAGCAGAGAAGGGAGATTTTACCTTTTACTGTGTATATTTGTGTATTGTCTGATCTTTTATAATAAAAATGTAGTCATGGTTTTTAAAACTCTAGCATTTTACTTTGTTCTTTTTTTTTTTTTTTTAAAGATCATCCAAATGGTAGCATTTGAGGCATTACTTCTGAGACTGTATTCTTAAGGAATAAAATTCAATTGAGAATTTAATAGTATCATAAGAGTGGAATTTTTATGTATATTGTGTCAACTTTTTTGAAGAGTAATCAATGACATTTGCCATCCCTTTAGAGTCTTAGAACTTACATACAAAAAAACCTAGTCTCTTATATGAAATTTTGTTTTTTGGCCTAAAGATACTGGATAAAATGTGTCCTATGAAAACATCCTCAAGCTAAGCTTACTGTGTAATATAGAGGTGATGGTAAAAGAGTATCTCCCTTTTATTTATTAGCACAGAATGTTTCTGACTGGATTTGCTTCTTAAAACCAATTCCCCTGGGTCAGAGTTGGAATTTCACAAGTTCAGTGCTGTCTGAGAACTATAAAGTTAAACCTACGCAAAAGACGCATGGCTTGATAGCTAGAAAACAGAACTGGGAACTGGCAGTACTACTTTCACTGGCAGACTTTGTTACCTAGGGCTAGTTACTTAATTTTCAATGGCCTCAATTTATTTAGCTGTAAGTTTCTTAGTTCTGACTGTGATATCCCCACTGGTGCTCAGAGAGAAATGTGAGTAATGATAAAAGGGAGCTGCAATACTTATGTCTTTGAACTGATTTAAATTGGCATTGTTGCACGATATTGAGTTATCCTAAAAAGTGTTATATTTTTTATGTTAGTATCCTGTTGCTTTCTAAATCAGAATTACTCTGCTAGGGGAGGACAGTAAAGTTACATAAGCGTCTCAAAATCATTTGCTTCATCCAGTTTCAAATTATCTGTAAAAATTGTCTTCAAAGAGGTATATAAGTGTTGTTGCTTAAGGAAGGACTCAACCAAGATCAACATTTTTTCACACTTTATATACATCTGAGGCACTAGTCAAAATATGGATAAATGAAACCAGCTAAATTTTTTCTTTAAGTACCTGATTCCTTGCACATGTTTTTCCTAGCTGTCTTTGTTAGAAATTTAAAGACCATTGAGATATAGATATGAAAAAAATAGATTTATAAATATCATTCCACTATGCTTTCCACCTTGAAAATTAAATTGTATGTTTATAGTCAAAACATTCTCTATCCCTGTATTTTAAAAATCTAATTATTACAATCACCATTATTGTTATTTGTCTTTCTGTGTTTTCTTCACATTTCCTCCTCTGTCTTAAACTTTCTTGAATCTGGTTTCGTAGCTCCATTATTTTACGTGACTTTTCATAAAATTAACGAATGTGTTTACCTCTTTTCAGAACTGCTAAAGTGGCTTCTGGCCAGGAAAAACATCTTCTCTTTGAGGTACAACCTGGGTCTGATTCCTCTGCCTTTTGGAAAGTGGTTGTACGGGTAGTCTGTACCAAGGTGAGAGTGATAGATATTTCCAACTCTGAGCTTAAACTATTTTGGTGGTTAGAACCACATTTAATAGTATAATATAATACAGTGGAAATAAATGTTTATAATTTGGTTGTTATTAACATTTATTTGTAAAACCATATAAAACAGTTTTGATACTATTTTTGCCTTCCAGGTTAACTGTTTGAATTTCACTGGTTGTATAATTGCCATATAGCAGAGATTTATTTTTTAATTTAATTTATTTATTTTTGGCTGTGTTGGGTCTTTGTAGCTGCATGCAGGCTTTCTCTAGTTGCGGCAAGCAGGGGCCACTCTTTGTTGCAGTGCAAGGGCTTCTAACTGCGGTGGCCTCTCCTGCTGTGGAGCACCGGCTCTAGGCACTCGGGCTTCAGCAGTTGCAGCATGCGGGCTCAGTAGTTGTGGCATACAGGCTTAGTTGCTTCATGGCATGTGGGATCTTCCCAGACCAGGTATTGAACCTGTGTCCCCTGCATTGGCAGGCGGATTCTTAACCATTGCACCACCAGGGAAGCCCCAGAAGAGGTTTTTATAATCAAGGAAAGTGGTAGTAAACGTTCATCCTTATCTTGTACCTCTCTTTTTGGAATTTAACTGACTGTGGAATCCTAAAGTAACACCCTACTTAGCTCTAAGATGACTTCTTAAAAATTAAGTGTCTCTTAGTTCATCTTTAAATTTTAGATAATAGAGTATATCAACTGTGCTAAAAAATATGGCAGCTGTCATAGAGTATTAGGAAGCCTCATCCACTAATGGGTAGATTAGAATATGTGGTTCTTAACCTTTTTGAGGCCATAGAACTTTTGGTGAAATTAAAGGCATGAATTTTATTAAGCTTCCTCCTATCCCAACCCTTGCTCTAAAACACAATAAAATCATCCATATGCATATAAACAATAAGTTGGGCATTCATGAATGCCTTTATTTCAACTCCTGATCAATCCATGAAGAACTCCTGGGTAAGGAGATTTTTTTCTTTTGTATCATGGACACTGGATGTTACCCAAATAATATGTCACATTTCCCCAGTGGGTTGATTGCCACTACTATGCTATAAGTGGAGTAGGATTGATTGTGTTTAGTTGATCGAATTTGAAGGTCTAATTATTTAAGTAATAAAAGAACTTTAAAAAGGATTAGAGGAACAAAGACAGAGAGATCTTAATTCCAGACTTGGCTAAGTGCCTGAAGTTGAATGGCACCTGTTAAAGTTTACAGTTGATTTAGAGAAAATATATAGTATAGTTTAATACCACTCAGCTGTGTCTATCAACACTGAACATTTGCTTTTTGATTTTTTTTAAGTCCAAATGTTAAAAAGCACTTAACAGCTGCCAGAGAACCATCATTCAAAAATTTTTTGCATTATTCATGACAGAGGTAGTTAATGTGATACAGTGTGGTGTGGGTAGCAGTGTAACTTTGTATAGTGTATAATATGTCACAAATCATAGTAACAGAATACACACTGAAATACAGCTTGATCCAAGATCACATTTTGTTATTTATACTTAGATTACTGGGCTCAAAAACTGTATACCAGGGCTTCCCTGGTGGCGCAGTGATTAAGAACCCCCTGCCAGTGCAGGGGACATGGGTTCGAGCCCTGGTCCAGAAAGATCCCACATGCCGCAGAGCAGCTAAGCCCGTGCACCACAACTACTGAGCCTGTGCTCTACAGCCCGTACACCACAACTACTGAAGCCCACACGCCTAGAGCCCGTGCTCCACAATAAGAGAAGCCACCACAAGGAGAAGCCCACGCACCACAACGAAGAGTAGCCCCTGCTCACTGCAACTAGAGAAGGCCCGCACGCAGCAACAAAGACCCAACACAGCCAAAAATAAAAAACAAATAAATAAATAAATTTATTTTTTTTAAAACTGTATACCAAACACATATTTTTCCATTTTCTGTTTGTTTTGGGGTTTATATTATATTTATATTACGTTCATAAGCGGTTTTTTACAGTGTTATAAATATGCATACTCCCAAAAGAACTTTTGAATTTGCAAAGGAATAAGGTAAAGAAGAAATGAAGAACTGTGCTTAAAACATGTAAAACCATTCAAATAGACTAAGTAAATCCCATACAGTACTCCCATCATCTTTGAGTTTACACTGCACATAATCTTTCAGGACTATTTGAAAGTCAACTTCAGAGGACACATGGGTGAATTTATAAGAACTCTAGTGACAAAGGTCATTTCTGAGAACTGTGCATTCTTTCTCCTTTTCTTGCTCTCTCTTCCACAGTAACCATCCAGCTGATCTTTTCAGTTTTATCTCTACTAGGTTTCACTTGAGTTTACTTGTAACACAAAGTTCACACTCTCAAGGAGACTGTAACTAATGCTCAGGCCCCTCTTTCTTCTCATCCAGATTACTTTAGATTCAGTGATTAATCTCCACGCCTTCAGACTCTTCTCCTAATTCCAATTTATTTATTTATTATTTTTTTAATAGCTCTTTATTGGAGTATAATTGCTTCACAATACTGTTAGTTTCTGTTGCACAACAAAGCAAATCAGCCATATACATACACATGTCCCCATATCCCCTTCCTCTTGAGCCTCCCTCCCATCCTCCCTATCCCACCCCCATAGGTCATCACAAAGCATGGAGCCAATCTCCCTGTGCTATGCTGCTCCTTCCCACCAGCCAACTATTTTACATTCAGTAGTGTATATATGTTGATGCTACTCTCTCTTCACCCCAGCTTCACTCTCCCACCCCATTTCCTCAAGTCCATATTCTACCTCTTTATTCCTGCCCTGCAACTAGGTTCATCAGTACCTTTTTTTTTTTAGATTCCATATATATGCGTAGCATATGGTATTTGTTTTTCTCTTTCTGACTTATTTCATTCTGTATGACAGACTCTAGGTCCATCCACCTCACTACAAATAACTCAATTTCATTTCTTTTTATGGCTGAGTAATATTCCATTGTATATATGTGCCACATCTTCTTTATCCGTTCATCTATCAATGGACATTTAGGTTGATTCCATGTCCTAGCTATTGTAAATAGAGCTGCAGTGAACATTATGGTACATGTCTCTTTTTTTTTTTTTTTTTTTTTTTGCGGTATGCGGGCCTCTCACTGTTGTGGCTTCTCCGGTTGTGGAGCACAGGCTCCGGACGCGCAGGCTCAGCGGCCATGGCTCACGGGCCCAGCCGCTCCGCGGCACTTGGGATCTTACTGGACCAGGGCACGAACCCGTGTACCCTGTATCGGCAGGCGGACTCTCAACCACTGTGCCACCAGGGAAGCCCCCGTGTCTCTTTTTGAATTATGGTTTTCTCAGGGTACATGCTCAGTAGTGGGATTGCTGGGTCACATGGTAGTTCTATTTTTAGCTTTTTAAGGAACCTCCATACTGTTTTCCATAGTGGTTGTATCAATTTACATTCCCACCAACAGTGCAGGAAGGTTCCCTTTTCATCACACCCTTTTCAGCATTTATTGTTTCTAGATTTTTTGATAATGGCCATTCTGACCCGTGAGGTGATACCTCATTGTAGTTTTGATTTGCATTTCTCTAGTAATTAGTGATGTTGAGCATCTTTTCATGTGCCTCTTGGCTATCTGTATGTCTGCCTTGGTGAAATGTCTCTTTAGGTCTTCTGCCCATTTTTTAACTGGATTGTTTGTTTTTTTGATATTGAGCTCCATGAGCTGTTTGTATATTTTGGAGATTAATCCTTTGTCTGTTGTTTCATTGGCAAATATTTTCTCCCATTCTGAGTGTTGTCTTTTTGTCTTGTTTATGGTTTCCTTTGCTGTGCAAAAGCTTTAAGGTTAATTAAGTCCCATTTGTTTATTTTTGTTTTTATTTCCATTACTCTAGGAGGTGGGTCAAAAAAGATCTTGCTGTGGCTTATGTCAAAGAGTGTTTTTCCTATGTTTTCCTCCAAGAGGTTTATAGTGTCTGGTCTTACATTTAAGGCTTTAATCCATTTGGAGTTTATTTTTGTGTATGGTGTTAGGTAGTATTCTAATTTCATTCTTTTTTTTTTTTTTCTTCTGTACGTGGGCCTCTCACTGTTGTGGCCTCTCCTGCTGCGGAGCACAGGCTCCGGATGCACAAGCTCAGCGGCCATGGCTCACGGACCCAGCCGCTCCGCGGCATGTGGGATCTTCCCAGACCGGGGCACGAACCCGCGTCCCCTGCATCAGCAGGCAGACTATCAACCACTGCGCCACCAGGGAAGCCCTCTAATTTCATTCTTTTACATGTAGCTGTCCAGTTTTCCCAGCACCACTTATTGAAGAGGCTGTCTTTTCTCCACTGTATGTTCTTGCCTCCTTGTCGTAAATTAGGTGCCCATATGTGCATGGGTTTATCTCTGGGCATTCTATCTTGTACCATTGATCTATATTTCTGGTTTTGTGCCACTGCCATACTGTCTTGATTACTGTAGCTTTGTAGTATAGTTTGAAGTCTGGAAGCCTCATTCCTCCAACTCCGTTTTTCTTTCTCAAGATTGCTTTGGCTATTTGGGGTCTTTTGTGTTTCCATACGAATTGTAAAATTTTTTGTTCTAATTCTGTGAAGAATGCCATTGGTAGTTTGTTAGGGATTGCATTGAATCTGTAGATTGCTTTGGGTAGTATAGCCATTTTCACATTATTGATTCTTCCAATCCAAGAACATGGTGTATTCCTCCATCTGTTTATGTCATCTTTGATTTCTTTCATCAGTGTTTTATAGTTTTCTGAGTACAAGTCTTTCACCTCCTTAGGCAGCTTTATTCCTAGGTATTTCATTTTTGTTGCAGTGGTAAATGGGAGTGTTTCCTTAATTTCTCTTTCTGATTTTTCATTGTCGGTGTATAAGAATGCCAGAGATGTCTGTGCATTGATTTTGTATCCTGCAACCTTAGCAAATTCATTGATTAATTCTAGTAGTTTTCTGGTGGCATCTTTAGGATTTTCTATGTATAGTATCATGTCATCTGCAAACAGTGACAGTTTTACTTCTTCTTTTCCAATTTGTATTCCTTTTATTTCTTTTTCTTCTCTGACTGCTGTGGCTAGGACTTCCTAAACGATGTTGAATAGTAGCAGTGAGAATGGGCAACCTTGTCTTGTTCCTGATCTTAGAGGAAATGGTTTCATTTTTTCACTTTTGGGAGCGATGTTGGCTGTGGGTTTGTCATATATGGCCTTTATTATGTTGAGGTAAGTTCCTTCTATGCTCATTTTCTGGAGGGTTTTTATCATAAATGGGTGTTGAATTTTGTTGAAAGCTTTTCCTGCATCTATTGAGATTATCATATGGTTTTTATTACTTAATCTGTTAATGTGGTGTATTACATTGATTGATTTGCATATATTGAAGAATCCTTGCATCCCTGGGATAAATCCCACTTGATCTTGGTGTAGGATCCTTATAATGTGTTGTTGGATTCTGTTTGCTAGTATTTTGTTGAGGATTTTTGCATCTATGTTCATCAGTGATATTGGCCTGTAGTTTTTTTTGTGACATCTTTGTCTAGTTTTGGTATTAGGGTGATGGTGGCCTCATAGAATGAGTTTGGGAGTGTTCCTCCTTCTGCTATATTTTGGAAGAGTTTAAGAAGGATAGGTGTTAGCTCTTCTCTAAGTGTCTGATAGAATTCACCTGTGAATCCCTCTGGTCCTGGGCTTTTGTTTATTGGAAGATTTGTGTGTGTGTGTGTGGTACGCAGGCCTCTCACTGCTGTGGCCTCTCCCGTCGCGGAGCACAGGCTCTGGACGTGCAGGCTCAGCGGCCATGGCTCACAGGCCCAGCCACTCCGCGGCATGTGGGATCTTCCTGGACCAGGGCACAAACCCGTGTCCCCTGCATCGGTAGGCAGACTCTCAGCCACTGCGCCACCAGGGAAGCCCTATTGGAAGATTTTTAATCACAGTTTCAATTTCAGTGCTTGTGATTGGTCTGTTTATATTTTCTATTTCTTCCTGCTTCAGTCTTGGAAAATTGTACCTTTCCAAGAATTTGTCCATTTCTTCATGGTTGTCCATTTTATTGGCACATAGTTGTTCGTAGTAGTCTCTTATAGTCCTTTGAATTTCTGCAGTGTCAGTTGTGATTTTTCCTTTTTCATTTCTAATTTTATTGATTTGCATCCTCTCCCTTTTTTTCTTGATGAGTCTAACTAAGGGTTTATCAATTTTGTTTATCTTCTCAAAAAACCAGCTTTTAGTTTTATTGGTCTTTGCTATTGTTTTCTTCATTTTTATTTCATTTATTTCTGCTCTGATATTTATGATTTCTTTCCTTCTACTGACTTTGGGTTTCCTTTGTTATTCTTTCTCTAGTTGTTTTAAGTGTAGGGTTAGATTGTTTATTTGAGATTTTTCTTGTTTCTTGAGGTGAGATTGAATTGCTATAAACTTAGCAATTTCTTAGAACTGCTTTTGCTGCATCCCATAGGTTTTGGGGTGTCGTGTTTTCATTGTCATTTGTTTCTATGTATTTTTTAAATTTCTTCTTGGATTTCTTCAGTGACCTCTTGGTTATTTAGTATCTCACTGTTTAGCCTCCATGTATTTGTGTTTTTTACAGTTTTTTTCCTGTAATTGATTTCCAACCTCATAGTGTTGTGGTCAGAAAAGATGCTTGATATGATTTCAGTTTTCTTAAATTTTCTGAGGCTTGATTTGTGGCCCAAAATGTGATCTGTCCTGGAGAATGTTCCATGTGCACTTGGGAAGAAAGTGTATTCTGCCACTTGCAGATGGAATGTCCTATAAATATCAATTAAATCTATCTGGTCTATTGTGTCATTTAAAGCTTGTGTTTCCTTATCTATTTTCTGTTTAGATGATCTGTCCATTGGTGTAAGTGGGGTGTTAAAGTCCCCTACTGTTATTGTGTTACTGTTGATTTCCCCTTTTATGGTTGTTTTAGCATTTGCCTTATGTATTGAGGTACTCCTGTGCTGGGTGCATAAATATTTATAATTGTTACATTTTTTTCTTGGATTGATCCCTTGATCATTATGTAGTGTCCTTATCTCTTGTAACAGTCTTTATTTTAAAGTCTATTTTATCTGATACGAGTATTGCTACTCCAGCTTTCTTTTGATTTCCATTTGTATGGAATATCTTTTTCCATCCCTTCACTTTAAGTCTGTATGTATCCCTAGGTCTGAAGTGGGTCTCTTGTAGACAGCATATATATGGGTCTTGTTTTTGTATCCATTCAGCCAGTCTGTGTCTTTTGATTGGGGCATTTAATCCATTTACATTAAAGGTTATCGACATGCATGTTCCTATTACCATTTTCTTAATTGTTTTGGGTTTGTTTTTGTGAGTCTTTTTCTTCTCTTGTGTTTCCTGCTTAGAGAAGTTTCTTTAGCATTTGTTGTAAAGGTGGTTTGGTGATGCTGAATTCTCTTTAGCTTTTGCTTGTCTGAAAAAGCTTTTGATTTCTCCATCTAATCTGAATCAGATCCTTCTGGGTAGAGTAATCTTAACTGTAGGTGTTTCTCTTTCATCACTTTAAGTATATCCTTCCACTCCTTTCTGGCCTGCAAAGTTTCTGCTGAAAAATCAGCTGATAACCTTATGGGGACTCCTTTGTATGTTATTTTTTGTTTTTCCCTCGCTGCTTTTAATATTTTTTCTTTGAATTTAATTTTTGTTAGTTTGATTAATATGTGTCTTGGTGTGTTTTTCCTAGGGTTTATCCTGTATGGGACTCTCTGTGCTTCCTGGACTTGGATGACTATTTCCTTTCCCATGTTAGGGAAGTTTTCAACCATAATCTCTTCAAATATTTTCTCAGACCCTTTCTTTTTCTCTTCTTCTTCTGGGACCCCTATACTTCGAATGTTGGTGCATTTAGTGTTGTCCCAGAGGTCTCTGAGATTGCCTTCAATTCTTTTCATTCTTTTTCCTTTATTCTGCTCCTTGGCAGTTACTTCCACCATTTTGTCTTCCAGCTCACTTATTCGTTCTTCTCCCTCAGTTATTCTGTTATTGATTCCTTCTAGTATTTTTCATTTCAGTTATTGTGTTGTTCATCTGTGTTTGTTTGTTCTTTAATTCTTCTAGATCTTTGTTAAACATTTCTTGTATTTTCTCAATCCGTGCCTCCATTCTATTTCCAAGATTCTGGATCATCTTTATTATCATTACTGTGAATTCTTTTTCAGGTAAATTACCTATTTCCTGTTCATTTATTTGGTCTTGTAGCTTTTTCCCTTGCTCCTTCATCTGTGACATATTTTTTTTTAACATCTTTATTGGAGTATCATTGCTTTACAATGGTGTGTTAGTTTCTGCTTTATAACAAAGTGAATCAGCTATACATATACATATGTAAAAATATGGAACGCTTTACGAATTTGCGTGTCATCCTTGTGCAGGGGCCATGCTAATGTTCTCTGTATCATTCCAATTTTAGTATATGTGCTGCCGAAGCGAGCACTGTGACATGTTTTTTGGCCATCTCATTTTTTTTTTTTTTTAATGAGTGGGGTTGTATTCCTGTCTTACTGTTTGTTTGGCCTGAGTCTTCCAACACTGGGGTTTATAGGCTGTTGGCTAGAGCTGGGTCTTGCTGCCAAGATGAGGAACTCCATGAGACCTCGCTCCGATGAATATTCCCTGGGGTCTGAGGTTCTCTGTTAGCCAGTGGTTCAGACTCGGAGTTCCCACCACAGGAGCTTCAGCCTGACCCCAGGCTCATGAACCAAGATCCTGCCAGCCACCTGGGGTGGCAAAATAAAAAAAGAACAATAACAAAGTAAAAAATAAAATTAGACTAGGAAACTAACAGATATGCTAGGAAGAATATAAAAATGAAAATATAGATGACTCAACAACCAGAAGGTACATCAGTACCACAATAGTAAAAAAGAGGAGGGAGGAAAAGAAAAAAAAAGGGTGGGGGGAGGCCTTGGCTGTGGAGGGTGGGGCCTAAACATTGGTGAGGTTTGGGTGGTGGGCAGGGACAATGCTCAGGACCCACAGGGCTGGAAAAGGCCCTGTGGGCTGTGGGGAGGTGGAGCTTAGGCTCAAGGAACAGAAGGGGCCCAGGTGTGCCCCCCACCCCTGGTCTCAGAGGGCAGCAGACCTCACCTGGGAGCCCAGCAGGCTTCCTGGGCTCAAATGGGTGGGGCAAACGCCCTCTTCTCCTCTCCTCCGGTCTGGGAGGGCCCCTCCCACCTGCCTCTCCTGATCTCCTCTGGCCTCCCTCCTGTACCTCCAAGGACCCATGTGGCCTGGAGGGGATTTTGAGGGCAGGGGATCAGCCTGGGACCTCATCAGCCTCCCCGGGCCCAAATGGGCAGGGCAGTTGCCCCCCACTCCTTTCCCACTCTTCTCAGAGAGTCCCTCCCACCTGCCTCTCCTGATCTCCCTGGCCTCAGGGGCACCGATCCTGTCTGGCCTCCACTTGTCCTCCTGCCTCAGTCCCCCATACGTCCTACCAATTCACTTTGGGGTTCCTCACATCTCCTTGGGTGTCAGAGTCTCCCACCATTGGCTGGCAGTCGCCCTAGTTGTGGGGAGACGCTAACCCCACGTCTTCCTACACCGCCATCTTGACTCCACCTCAGTTCTAATTTATGATGCTGTGAGAATAACCTTTCTAAAGCACAGCTCTCATCAGATCACTTTTCTGTTTAAAATTCCTCAGCAATTCTTCCTTGGCTTCAAAATAGTCCCAACCCTTTGACCTGGCATTTGAGGCCCTCTACAATATGGCTCCAAGCTATCTTTTCTGTTTTACCACTATCCCCTTTTGCAGTCACCAGGCTTAACTAATTTAAGGCTGTATAGCTGTTACTTTCCTATCTCGATGCCTCTGCTCACTGAGTTCCCTCATCTAGAATGTCCATTCCTCTGTTGTTTAAATTGCCATCAGATACAAGTCACAAAAAAACCCTATTCCACCAGTTTAAACAAAAACAGTATTTATTTTCTCACTTATCAAGAAACCCTAATATAAAGTACCTCCTCGATTGGTTAATTCAAAGACCTAGCAGATCCCTCTTTCAAACTCATTGGGTCAATATTAGCTCACATTCCCCTTCTTACACCTATACTGGCAGAGGGGATGTGATTACTGTGATTGATTTAGATGAGACTAACAAGGATTGACTCCTGAGTCATTTCAGGGAGTGGTAGTCACCAAAACAAAATTAGGGCACTACTGGCACAGTAAAAAGTGGGAATGGCATTTGGATAATCAGCCAGTAGTTTCTGCCACATCTTTTATTTCTGCATGTCTAAATTTGAGGTCTCCTTAAAGGTCCACCTCAAATACCATCTCATCCATAAAGTTAACCTAAAGAAATTCTTTTGGCTCTTCTAAACTCCAAAAGCACTTTATTTATACTTCATGATTAAATTTTACGTTATGACTAAAATTATTTGTTTAGGTTCTTAGTTTCCCTAGAAGATATTAAGCTCCTGAGAGCAGGAACTCTGTCTAGATTCATCCTTGTATCTCTTACAGCCTGTAATGCTTAGTACCTGGTAAGAACTCAATATATGTTGAGTGAACAAAAATCTGTTGAAGAAATATTCTCATTTTAAATGACTGGGATAGGTTGAAGCTTTCCTTGTGTATTGATATAGTATAGTACCTAAATTACATTCTCCATCTTTGTTTTATAAATTACTCAGCTCACATTGAAGGGCCCAGTAGAAATTGTAGAAAACTGTAGGAATATGAATGTAGCAGATTTCTGATCCCTTAGTTTTCTGTTGCTTTTCTTTGGCAAACACAGAATTAATGTTTGATTTTACTATTAGTCAAAAAAAATTTTTTTTGCCTCAGTATCTCTAACCATTATATCTTTATGGTGATTAAACATCATCCTTAAAATAAGATTCTAAGTTAGAAAAACAAAAGTATTAAAAACATAGGCAATCAGACCTTTCATTTGTATAATTTTTCTTGATTTTAGATCTAAAGAAATGTTTTATTTGCATTTCTTAGTTTCTTTTTGAAAGACTCTATGAGAAGTCAGTGTTAACATTAGAAAAAAAGAGTTAAAGTCCAGTATAAAAAGCTGATAGTAGGGCTTCCCTGGTGGCGTAGTGGTTGAGAGTCCGCCTGCCGATGCAGGGGACGCGGGAGAGGCCACAACAGTGAGAGTCCCGCGTACCGCAAAAAAAAAAAAGCTGATAGTAGACTGAAATTTTATTTTATTTTATATTTCTTAATCTTAAGCAACTAAAAGCCAATTTACAGTAAGACCTTATCCTGAGTATCTGCTATCTGCTGTGGCGGTTATACTCAAACATTATAAAAAAATAATCTAAATAATGTTTAAATGGAATATTTTGTGGAAATAATTTAGAAAAATTAATGGGTTAATTAAAATTAAAATTATGGACTAAGGTGGCTGTTAAGAAGCTTCATGAATTATTTTATTTTCATCCATCTTTTTACTTAGACCAACACCTTGGAGTCATCCTTGACTTCTCTTTTTCTCTTAATACCCACCCCACAGTCAGTGTATGAGTGAATCCTGTCAGGTTTCTCTTCAAAATATATTCAGAATGTGACCAACTCTTACCATTGTCATTACTATCACCTTATTCCTAGCAACCATCATCTCTCACTGGGATTATTCCAATAGCCTTCTAACTCGTCTCCCTGCTTCTGCCCTTGTCCCCATTATGTCTAGTCTCAGCACAATAACCAGTCTGTTCCACTCATAATCTGAAATGAAATTAGATCTTATTACTCCTTGGCTCAAAACCCTCCAGTGATTTGCCATGCCCTTGGAGTAAAAACCAAAGTCATTACTATGAACAGCAAAGTTCTATACATTCTGTCCCCACCTCACTCCCTAACCCTATCTTCAACCACTCCTCTCTCTCTCATTCTGTTCCAGCCACGCTTGGCTCCTTGCCAGATTCACTTCTGCCTTTGCACTTGACTGTCATCCTGGAATGCTCTTTCCCCCAGATATCCATATGACTGATTCGTGCACCTCTTTAGTTCCTAAATGTCACCTACTCTGTGAGGCCTTCCCTGTAGCCTTTCAGCATTTTCTCTCCTCTGTTTAATATTCTCCATAGCACTTATTTCCATCTTATCTAATCTGTATTTTATTTGTCTGTCTCTCCTACCTATAGTGTAACCTCCATGAAGACGGATTTTTGTCTGGTTTTTACACACTATGTCACCAGTGCCTAGAGCAGTGCACATAGTACGTGTAACACCCACATAATGGGTACTTGATAAATATTATGTGAATTGTATGATTATAATAATAACAGTTTGTAGCGAATATAACAAAAAAGAAGACTCACGGATATAGAGAACAAACTAGTGGTTACCAGTGGCAGGGGTGGGTAGGTAGGGGCAATATAAAGGGAGGGGATTAAGAGGTACAAACTATGAGGTATAAAATAAGCTACAAGAATATATTGTACAACACAGGGAATATAGCTAATATAATAACTATAAATGGAGTATAACCTTTAAAAATTGTGAATCACTATATTGTATACCTGTAATTTATATTGTACATCAACTATACTTCAATTTAAAAAATTGAAGTTTGATGAGCTTTGCTATTAAATACTAAGTTTATATGAATTATTCCCTAATTTCTGAACTGTGCAGTTCCAGAAGAAGACTGGCCCAGTTTCCTCAGCTCTGAAAGTCTTATTTTGTAAGCCTGTATAAATTCCTGTCACCTTTAATGCTATTTATTTGTTCTCTACCCCATGTATAGTCTTTTATTACAAAGAATCTTACATATTTGCATCTCTGTAGAGACCTTACCTTCCCCAAATTTAATGAATTTTCTGATTACTAGAGATGGTTCTACCATTTTCACAGTGGAATCTGATTCATACTTGATTCTGTTTTTTCTCTTACTGCCCTCTCAAGTAATAATTAATAAATGCTAGTTACAAATATTATTATTTTATTCAAAATATTGAAATGTTGCTATAATCATGTCTTTTTAATATAACCTAACTATTGTACTTCACTTTCTCATGTCTCCAGATTGTAAGTTTTGGTATATAATAGAACTTAAGATATTCAAGAAGGAAATCTGTTGTTTCAGTTATAGTAGAATGGCATGTGGTTGTTGGATTCAAATAAATCTTTAATTAAAAAATTCTATAGGGGCTTCCCTGGTGGTCCAGTGGGTAAGGCTCCACACTCCCAATGCAGAGGGCCCGGGTTTGATCCCTGATCGGGGAACTAGATCCCACATGCATGCTGCAACTAAAGATCCCACGTGCCACAACGAAGATCCTGTATACCGCAACTAAGACCCGGCACAGCCAAAATAAATGATAAATGAATAAATAAATAAATATTTTTAAAAACTGAACCTTAATTTAAAAAAAAAGAAATTCTTTAAATAAATTAAAATGAAAAGGATTGTCAATACTGATCTCTAAAATTAGTTTCTTAATTCTGGGAAAGTTGCCTGACCTCAACAACTAAACAGGATGATGGCTAATCAACCCTACAGGTTATTTTGAGTATCACATGATATAATATTGTATATTTTGAACCCCACAAATGTAGGGGACATGATATTATTCATTTGCTCAGACTCTTGCTCTCTTGTTAGGTAATTTGCAAACTTTGAAAACTTCTGTTTCCTAGGATGTTTGACTAAATATTTGTTCCCCTTTTTTGGGAAAAATCGATCAAAAAAATTATCAACTTTTTTTTTTCATTTTCTTTGTATTTTTAGATTAACAAAAGCAGTGGCATTGTGGAAGCATCACGGATCATGAATTTGTACCAGTTTATGCAGCTTTATAAAGACATCACAAGTCAAGCAGCAGGAGTATTGGCACAGAGCTCCACCTCTGAAGACCCTGATGAAAACTCATCATCTGTAACATCTTGTCAGGCTAGTCTTTGGATGGGAAGGTATACAGTTCATAAATACCATGTTTCTCTTATTTTCCAACATGCAAAGTACTGAAATCGCATTAATGTTTTTGCTGGTGTTCTCCATGACATCTTAAATCACATTACTTTTTGTCTTAGTTGATATTATATCCCAGATCTGCTTTTGGATTATTCTGTGTTTCAGGACATTGTTAGAGTGCCAAATAAAAGAAAAACTAAAGTGGCTCACACCAGGTAATGCTTCTGTCAATCTAGTTTCCATGAATCCACTCTTCGCTCTACCTGCTTGCATTTAATGACAAAGGATATAGTTAATACCCCTCTTATAATAGGCATTTAGGTTCTTAGACAATCAAAGCTCTTCAGGGAATTAGGTCCAAGAATCTGGCAAAACCATTCCAGTTTTTCTTAAAGATATCTGACTAATTGGAGCATTAACATTGTAAATACTGTCTCCAGGACTTGGCAGTCCATTCAGGAATGAACAAGTAGTTGGTACACATATTGCATGTACTGAGTTACCAGAAGGAAATGAAGTCAGACAGCATTTTCTGTGATGGTGCTTGTTTACTCAGGCCTAATATATTATTGTTCTATCTAAACTTTCTTTTCCTTCTCTGTAATGCTTTTGGCATGTGAAAACTCCCACCTGTTGCCACTTGACAACCATGACCATAATTTAACTTTATAAATGCCTCATTGGAAAAAGGCTTATGTGGGTCCAGACATGTTGACATCCTGTCTTATTGTCATACAGGGTAGACAGCACAAATCTGAATTGACAGTGTCTTTTAACTTGAAGTTAAGAATATGGTTAACAAGAACTTCTTTTTTATTGCTCCATTTACAGTTGCATTTTCCGATCCATTCTTAACCACCTGGTTTCCAAATACTATGTTGTAGTAAGATTGTATTTTAACTTATCATTTCCTGTTTATCTTTAATAGGATTGTTTGGTTTTCTACGTTTGGGCTGTACAAGTGTTGCTGATGAAATGCCAAATGAGTTTTAGAGTATTATAGGCAGGATTTTGGCTTATCTTTCCTGTATTTTGTAAAGTTAATCTTTCAAAGACAGGCGTCTGATTTCCTGCTTTTTGTCCTCTCCCTCTTCAGAATGGTGATTTTTTTTTTGAGTATTTTGAAAGTTGACAATAGTATTTATTAGTAAATAGTATTTACTAAGCTCGATGGTAGCAAATTAATTGAAAGTAATACTTTTTTCTTATTGCAGTCATTGTAATGAAGGAGGTAAGAGTGTTATTCCTTTTCATGTGCGCTTGAGACTGGGAAACTCAATGCCTGATTGGTAGGTTAGGGCTGCTTCTTGCCTTTGTATGATTTTTGGGTTTTTTTGTTACACCCTGATACACTTAGTTCATAGAAAAACAGACTTTTCAAGTTGAGAGGGATCTTAAGAGGTATTTATTTGGTTCAGCCTTACATCTGGTGCCTATTTCTATTAGTGGTTTATATTTATTAAGTACTTGTAGGGTATTAGGCATTGTGATGAGTGCTTTACACGTATAAACTCATTAAATCACAACAACCCCATAGGAATACAATTATTGGTTCATTACAGATGTAGAAACTGAGGTTTAGACAAATAAATGACACGGCTAGAAATTGGCCTAGCTGAGATTCACATTCTGGCCTGTCTGGCAATACAGCCATGCTCGCAACCTCTGCATTAGTACTCTCTGGTGCAGGAAGATCCTATATTAGAGTGCTTCTTAAACTATAATATTCACTGGTTTTGAGAAGGAGCTTGAGAGTCTGTCATGTTCCCAGGTGTTGTCACTACTGCTCATCCATGGATAGCACTTTGCATAGTGAGACTTAACCACATTTAGCCAAGTGGTAGTCCAGCTTGTACATGAACACCTGCAGCTGTAAGGGACTCACTGCCTCAGAAAGGCAAGCCTTTTGATTCACAAATAGCTTTAATCACTATGTAATTTTCCCTTTTGCTATTTTCCTCAGAGACAAAATCTGGCTCTCCTAAGGCAGCATAGCACAGATTCTAGAACCAAATTGCCTGTTTTCAAATCCTGGCTCTACTCCTTACTATGTCACTCTGGACAAGTTATTAAACTCTCTTTCCTCAGTTTCCTCATCTTTTAAAAGAGGATGACAATGATAAGATCTACTTCATAGGACTCTTGGGAGAGTTAAGTGAGTTAATATATGTAAAATGCTTGGGGGCTTCCCTGGTAGTGCAGTGGTTAAGAATCCACCTGCCAACTCAGGGGACATGGGTTGGAGCCCTGGTCTGGGAAGATCCCACATGCCACGGAGCAACTAAGCCCATGTGCCACAACTACTGAGCCTGCGCTCTAGAGCCCATGAGCCACAACTGAAGCCCGCACGCCTAGAGCCCGTGCTCCACAATAAGAGAAGCCACCGCAATGAGAAGCCCGCGCACCACAACTAAGAGTAGCCCCTGCTCGCCGCAACTAGAGAAAGCCTGCGCACAGCGACAACGACCCAACGCAGCCAAAAATAAATAAATTAAATAAATAAAATGCTTGGAACAGTGCCTGGCCCATAAAAAAAAAAAAGTGTGTAAAAGTTAACTATCATTATTCTTAAATTATTACTGTATTCTACTTATTTCAGTGACACTGCCCTCTGGAAATCCACCAAACAAGTCTGTTCTCTCTTTCAGTCCTTCAAATACTTGAAAACAGAAATCAGATTCTCACTGAGCCTCTGTTCTCCAGGATAAGCCTCCCCAGTTCCTTCGGCCTTTGTTTGTATAGGTCTCTTCTATATCCCAGAGGCTTTCCTGGATGATCTTTTATTTGTCAATTTGTCTTTCAGGGTAGGGGGCAGAGAACTGAATTCTCCACTTTACAAGTGGTCTAATAAGGACAAACAGAGCAAGACTCTTCTTCCTTCTTCTGGTCACTGTATTGCTAGGAAGGTAGCAAGAAAAGTGAACATAGTACAGCTTCTACTGGCTGCTTCTGTGTCTCCTGTTCTTTCTTTCACCTCCATCCAGAATGCTGTTCTTTGTAACCCTCTACTCCTCAGTTTTAAACTTAAACCGTCAGGACTCTGTCACTGTTTATGGATTCAATTATATTCTCTGCTACTGACACCCAAGTCCATGTCCTTAGACATAAATTGTAAACTCCTCAAGAGCAGAGACCCTAGTTCTTCTGGGTCTGGCACAATACGTGGCACCTAAAAGGCATTTAAACATTTAAATGAATAGATATAGAAAAATTCAAATAACATTAGATCCACATCCATCTAGGGTTTCATTAAGTTTCCCCATTTCAATTCAGGGGCTGCCCTCTTTTATGCATTGCTAAAGCGTAGCATTTAGTCTATTACCACATCCTGATGATTTGTCTTTTGTAATGCCGCTTAGACCAGGCCCTAATTATCTCCCAGGTGAATTGCTGAAATAAGGATCTGATTGGTGTTCCTCCCTCTAGACTGTCCTCCATACTGCTCTCCCAATTAATCTCCTACAGCATTATTTCCAATGGGGGTTCACTTTCCCCTTGATTAAACTCTGTCAGAACAAGTTTAAACTTATTATTTTGACATACAAGGATCAGATTATCTCTGCTATACTTAAGCAATCTTTTCTCTTATTTTTCTCCCCGGAGCATGATGCTAGCCTCCTTGTTACACACATATACAGAGTTTTGGGGGTTTTTTTTCCTACCTCTGTAGCTTTGTTTATTCACATAGAACGTCCTCTGTCTGTCGAAATCCTATCATTTTTTTCTACCTCATCTTTCCGACAAGTTTGAAATATACTCATTTCTTCCTTCTTTACTTAGCACTTACTACATGTAATGCACATTTGACATTTGCTTATCTTCTATATACAAATTGACAGATTTTAAAGTACTATATAATGTCTTATATACAGTGGTATAAGCACAGCAGGGAATAAAAACATGTTAGAGATAGTTCCTACCCTCAAGAAGCTTATAGTCCAGTGGCTATACTTTGAAACATTTAATTTTTATATAATTATAAAAGGTAGTACATGCTTGATGAAGTAAACCTAAAAATTACAGAATAGCACAAAGATTAAAAGCAAATTAAAATCACTTCAAGAAACATGTATTGAGAACCTAAGACAAACTCCTTGTATTCAAAGAGCTTACAGTGTATGGATAGACCAACCAATAAATAGCCAATTAAAATACAGTATTTAAGTCCTTTAACTGAGGAAAATGTTGGTTTTGAGAGCATAGAGAAGATGGTAGCTTGAGCTGAGTAACTGAGGTTGGAGTTTACCAAACTCACAAGAGTATGCCAGGAAAGGAAAACACCACATACAAAGGTCCTTGGCTCATTCAGGGGCCTTCAGAATTGTGGCTGGAGTAGAAGGTTCAGTATCTCTTTTCTTCCCAAGATGAAAGAGCTCTTTGAGGACAAATAACTTTGCTTTCTAACTCTTTTTGTATTTCATATAGCAAGCACCTGATCCTTAAGACTAAGCTATTCTTTCACTTATATGCCCATTATCAGCAGTAGCATAACAAGACCCTGATGGCAGGATCCCTATTTTAGAAAGCTTTGTATCCTGCATGGTACATAAATCATATATTGGTTGAATTCATTTATAAAAATTCAATATGATTAAAATGGGCTAAGTTATTTTCCAGTTTTGGTCCATATTTTCCTTTTAACCATCTCAGGATTTATCTTTTATCCAGTCCTTCCTTTATGGAATTTGCCCCTCTAGTACTTCTTCCCTAATATATTAGCTGTCCCTAAAAGATAAGTTAATTTACTCTGATATTGCATGAGTCATATTGTGCTTTATGTTGGGGGCACATAGATGCTTGATAATGCTTTTTAAGGCAATGGAAACAAAGTTTACGGCACAGTGACAACAGAGAATATCATTGCTCCAGCTCAGTTTTCACATTGCAGGGTAAAGCAGCTGACTGACGAGGAGGAGTGCTGTATCTGTATGGATGGTCGAGCTGACCTCATCCTGCCTTGTGCTCACAGCTTTTGTCAGAAGTGCATTGACAAGTGGTAAGTAATCTGCTGCTTTCATGGGTTAGGCCAAGATCAAGAGGGAGAGTGTATATGAATAAACTTCAAAAAATGCAAAAATATTATAGTTAAGTATAAGAGATTTTGTTCTTTAGTACTTTGGATTTTATGACATGCCTCCTACTGGTTAAAATATTTTTATACCTAAAGTTTATAAAATGTGGGGATGTATCTTAGTTTTGACAATTTACTTTTGCTGTAAGGAGATTTGTGCCTGACTAGAGTCTAGAATCAAACATTCCGCCTTTTCTTCTATTTTCCTCCTCATTTCTACTTTTTTCCTCCATATATGATTAGAAAGAATAATATGAATCCTTGAATATTGAATATTGGACCTGGAGAGAACTTTAGAGAATAGCTAGTCAAGCTCATTATTTTACAAAATAAGAATCAAGTGTTCAGGAGAATTTATAATTGACATACAATATGTCAGTTATAACTACATATATTTAACGTACAATTTGATATATTTTGATATATATATATGCCCATAAAAATCATCGTCACAATCTAGGTAATGAACAAATCTGTCACTCCCAAAAGTTACCTCATGCCCACTGTAAGGTCTCCTTCCCCCCACCCCTTCTTTTAGTCCCCAGACAACCACTAATATGCTTTCAATCACTATAAAATAATTTGGATTTTCTATAATTTTTATAAATGGAATCATACAGTATGTACTCTTTTTTTGTCTGGCTTTTTTCATTCATTATAATTATTTCAAGATTTACTTATGTTGTAGTATGCATCAGTAGCTCCTTCCTTTTTATTACTGAGTAGTATTCATTGTATGGATATACCACAGCTTATTTATTATCCATTCACCCATTGATGGACATCGGGTTGTTTTCAATTTTTGGCTATTACAAATAAAGCTGCCTTTATATATACTTTAAATGTACATTTGTGGACAACTGCTTTTATGGACATACATTTTGTTTTTTTCTTGGATAAATAACTAGAAGTGGAATGGCTAGATCATACGGTAGGTATATGTTTAACTTTGTAAGAAACTGCCCACTGTTTTCCAAAGTGGCTGTGACATTTTACACTCCTACCAGCAGTGTATGAGAGCTCCACTTGCCACACAACCTTGCCAGTACTTGGTATTTGTCAGTCCTTTTAATTGTAGCCATTCTAATAGATGTGTAGTGGTATCTCACTGTGGTTTTAATTTGCCTTTCCCTCCTGACTGATGATGCTGCGCATATTTTCTTATGCTAATTTTCCATCTGTATGTATTTCATCTTTGGTGAAGTATTCATTCAGATCTTTTGCCCATTTCTTTATTGGGTTGTTTTGTATTAAGTTTTGAGAGTTCTTTATGTATTATGGATACATGTCCTTTATCAGATATATGATTTGCAAATATTTTCTCCCACTCTGATTTATCTTTTCATTCTCTTAAGAATGTCTTTCAAAGAGTAGACGTTTTTAATTTTGATGAAGTCCAATTTCTCAGTTTGTGATTAATGGATAATGATTTTTTACTGTCATATCTAAGAAATCTTTGTGTAACCCAAGGTCACAAAGGTTTTCTTCCATTTTTTCTTCCAAAAGATTTATAGTTTTTAGGTTTTACATTTTGGTCTATGATCTATTTTGAGTTAATTTTTATATATGCTGTGACATGTGGATCAAAAAGTTTTTATTTTACGCTTACATGGCTTTCCAGTTGCTCCAGCACAATTTGTAGAAAAGACTATCTTTTCTTCACTAAATTGCCTCTTCACCTTTGTTAAAAATCAGTTGTTAAAGCACAGGTGAGTCTATTTCTGGACTCTATTCTGTTCCATTGACCTATTGTCTATTTCACACCAATACCACACTACATAGGTTAGTGTAGCTTTGTAAGTCTTAAAATCAGGGAGTGTTAATCCTCCAACTTTGTTCTTTTTCAAAGTTGTTTTGGCTTTTCTAGATCTTCTGCATTTCAGTGTGAACTGTATAATCAGCTTGTCAATTTCTACAAAAAAGCTATAAGAATTTTGATTGGGATTGCATTAAATAATTTTGAGAGTGTTAACTTCTTAACAATACTGAGTCTGCCAACGCACATCACAGTATATATCTCGATTTATTTAGGTCTTCTTTAATTTCTGTCATCAATATTTGTAGTTTCCAGTGTTGCATATCCTTGACAGATTGATCCCTAAGTATTTTATAATTTTTATGCTACTTTAAATGGTATTTTTAAATTTCAGTTTCTGATTATTGTATTTCTATGTACTAGCAATAAACAGATTTTGTGTATCAATCTATCGTGCAACCTTACGGATTTATTTATTAGCTCTTATAGCTTTATTGTAGATTCCATAGGATTTTATCAAGTGTGTGAAAAACACTTTTGAAAGATATTTTTTCTGGATATAGAATTCTAGACTGATATTTTTTCTCTCAGTACTTTAATGATGTTGCTCCCCCCCCTTCTTGCTTACATCATTTCCTGTGAGAAATCTGCTCTCATCCTCATCATTTTTCCTCTGTAGGTAATGTGCCTTTTTTTCTCTGGCTGCTTTTAAGGTTTTTTCCCTTTATCACTGATTTTGAGCAATTTGATTGATGTGCGTTAGTTTTCTTCATGTTCCTTGCACTTAGGGTTCATTGAGCTCCTTGGATTTGTAGGTTTATAGTATCATCAGTTTTGGAAATTTTTCAGCCAGTATTTTCTCAAATATTTTTTTCTGTTTTCTTTTGTCCCCTCTCCTTCTGAGACTCCAGTTACTAATGTATTAGACCACTTTAGGTTGTCCCACAGTTCACTGATGCTATTTTCCTTCTTTTTTTTTTTTTTTTTTTTTTTTTTTTTTTT
>NW_020837958.1:34760949-34786856 GCF_003676395.1 Aethalodelphis obliquidens
GACTCTCAACCACTGCGCCACCAGGGAAGCCCTTTCCTTCTTTTTTGAGTCATTTTCTCTGTATTTCATTTTGGATATTGCTATATCTTTTCAAATTCACTAATCTTTTTTTCCTGCAATGTCTAACTTGCCATTAATCCCACCCAGTGTATTTTTTTCTTGAGATATCTTAGTTTTCATCCAGAAGTTTAAGTTTTTAATATCTTCCAATCTCTGCTTAATATGTTTGTCTTTCCTCTACTTTTTTAATATATGGAATATAATTATCATAACCTTTCATTTTCTTGCTGCTAATTCTAATATCTGTGTGAGTTCTGGATTACTTTTGATGGATTTTCCTCTTCATTTTGGGTTGTATTTTTATACTTCTTTGTATGACTGGTAGTTCTTAACTGGGTGCCAGACATTGTGATTTTTTTACCTTTTGGGGTACTGGATATTTTTGTATACGTATAAATATTCTTGAGCTTTGTTCTGGAATATAGTTACTTGGAAACAGTTTAATCCTTTTGAGTCTTGCTTTTATGGTTTGTTAGGCAGGACCAGAATGATGTTTAGTTTAGAAGCTAATTATGCCCCACTAATGAGACAAGACTTCAGAGTACTCTACCCAATGCTCCATAAATTATGAGGTTTTCCACGCTGGCTGGTGGGAACAGGCAATGTCCCAGGCCCTGTGTGAGCTTTGGTTACTGTTCCCTCAAATCCTTTTGGGTGATTCCACAGCCTCGAGTAGTTTCCTCACATGCACACACTGATCATTACTCTACTGAATATATCTACGGGGACCTTCAGTAGACTGTGGGATTCTCCCTTTGTGTAGCTTTCTCCTTTGCAGTACTCCACCCTATGAACTCTAGCTGCTTTGGCTTCCCGAGGTCCTCAGCTCTGACTTGTCAACTCAGGGAGTCTACCGGGCTCCATCTCAGTCTCCCCTGCTTGCTCTGTAGCCTGGAAACTCTCAAGGGCAGTAAGCTGGGCAATTATAGGGCTCACCTTCTTTTGCTTCCTATCTCTCCAGGGTTATAATCTTTTGTCATCTTATGCTTAGTGTTGAAAACCATTATTTCATGTATTTTGTCCAGTGTTTTAGTTGTTTCAAGTGGGAAGATAAATCTGTTCCCTATTGGCCAGAAACTGACTGTTTTAAAATTGTAACTTTGTGCACAGAAAAGCACACAATTATCTTGAAAAATATCTCTGAGGAACCAGAAATGAATCTGAATTATATATGCCAGCTCTACTTTCACATTGAGTTTTTGGAACAGATTTCTAAATTTTTGCACAGAAGCCGAGCAATTGATATAATTTAATTACTTTGGTCTCAGACTTCACTGAGAGATGAAGAGAAAAATATTTTCTCTCTATGACATGTTTCTGGCTCAAATATGTTATTTTTGAAATTTCCAAAATAATGTTTGACAAGACAAAAAAAATCCCTTTGGAAAACATAATCTGATTTAAGTGATTATATATAAGCTCTTTCCTCCCCCCAAAATTATTCTGCATGTAAAGTTCATTTATTATTTTAAACCTTGAATGCTTCCATTCCATTGTTTATAGCAGCAAAAGATAGGAGAAAACCTAAATGTCCTTCTATGGGAGATAAGTTAAATGAAGTATGGCCTATCCAAACAGTGTATGTTTATTTTGAATAGACAGCTCTAACAGGTGCTGATACTTGTAAAAAGAGCAGTGATGTATAGATACACACAAGCTTGGTCATGCCTGGTCTATCTCTAGAAGAATGTATAAGAAACTGGTAACAGTGGTTGCCTCTGGGATAATAATTAAAGACTGGGATAGGAGGAAGAGATATATTTTTCACTATATACTTTTATGCTGTTTACTTTAAAAAAAATGTACTTGTATTGTTCCAAATCCATTTTTTAAACAGAAAAAGAAAACAAACTGTTATTTGACTTCTCTAATAGGAGTGATCGACACAGGAATTGCCCGATTTGCCGCCTACAGATGACTGGAGCAAATGAATCTTGGGTGGTGTCAGATGCACCCACTGAAGATGATATGGCTAACTATATTCTTAACATGGCTGATGAGGCAGGCCAGCCCCATAGGCCATGACCTTGGGGTGAAGTGTTCTGTTGCTAATGTGGGCTACAAACACTTTGGTCATGGCGGAAGAATGCAGGGATGTTGTAGGACAGACACAGAGAAGTCAATTTTCCCCACCCTCTTATTTTCACTATTCTGACAATTTGTCCATTTCCTTTGATAAACTTTCCATGTCTTCCATTTATGGTAAACTAAAACTTGCTACTGTTTTAGACCATATTTTCCTATTGTTTATCTGTTCTAATATATATTAGGACTAATAGCTCTTGACTCCTTTGCTGAGGTAACAGCAACATTTCCAGGGGCTTCTGAAATACTATTACTTTTCAGGGCAAGAGTATTCTGGAATCTATTTAGTTAGGTTTAAAATAAACCTTGAATGTTAAAAAGCTGTAGCCATCTGAGAGAAAATCTTAAATGACTGAAAATGTAGAATACATCAAAGTGCATGTTACTACTTAAATTAGTCTTACTGCTGGAATCTAAGGAGTATGTATGCCCCCTTGTGGTTAGCTATTGCTCCTTTTATAGTTTTTACTTGAAATAATCCGCAATTATTTCATAACTTTAAGTGTTTTGGAACTACATGCTTTTCACTTAAAAGTCTTCTCCCCCCTCCCCCATGCTGTATAATTTGGATTAGGACTATAAACTTGGGCAGGACTTTGCCTTGTAAATGGATTTCTGCTGGAGAATCTTCTTGGCTATTCTGGAAATGCTTTCCCACAGCTGGGAAACTGTTCTAAATAGCTTTTGATAATACGTATGTATCTTGCCGTTTCAGATGGAAATTTTTCTTCATCACAGACCCTAAATTTTATGTCCAAATTATGATAAATCATTCAATATTGGTTTATGGTGCTTTTATTTTCTTAATTTGAAGGCATCTTTCTGAGGTCCCAAAGTCTTCAAATTTCTTAGATTAAGAGAGAAGAAAATAGGGTGTAGCCTTTTAACCATACGTACATAAAACACCTCTGAAAGTTAGGAGATTAATTTGACTTACTGTTTCACTGCATTTTATTTGAAATACCCTGAAAGAGTATAGTTATGTTCAGTGGCATTTGAACCATTTTTTTAAAATTTTGCTTATAAAGTAAAATTTTTTATTTTATGCAAACACTAACATTTCAGCATATAATAAACTAGGGCCTGATGTCTTTAAAAAGTATTTTAACATTCCATGTAACTTTTCTGATTTATTATTGGTAAATTGCAAATGTTACTATTTTCCAGAGTACCAAAGTGTACAATTTAAGTTGCTGCTTATTGACAGCAGAATTTTTGGATACTAGGGACTTTAATAGGCATGCAAATTAAGTAATTCATTTTTAGGAAAAATGTCTGACAAAAGGTAGCTTGATTTTACCCCCAAAATAGTGATAACTAATTGGTTGACATTCATGATGGGGGCAGCTCAGTACCAAATAGCTAAACACTTGCTATGGACGCTTATGCAAGTAGAGTACTGGGGGCTGTAGCATATCAACCTGGCAGTGTACTTGATGGCTGTGTGACCTAGAGAAAGCCCCTTCCTCTGGTTTGTAGGTTCTTACTTTAGAAACAGACTTTATCTGTGGTTTTCACACTTTATTTCAGCAATAGAACTTTTTTTTCAAGTAAAAATCTTACTCAGAACCCTTACACACACGTACTGCACATGCATGAACACACACCCTACCCCACTAAATGTCATTTTATCATTATAAATTTCCTTATATAAACTTTATATACCATAATAACTAAATATTTATGAAGTCAACCAATGAAAACATGTATTAATGCACTGGTGATTACCAGTATATTGGAATCTGATGAGTAATACAGTTGTATGATGGGACTTGTTTTTAAAATTTTTTTTCAAAAGAAAGAATTAAATAATTCAAGTCAAAATCCAGAACTCTGAATCTCCTCCATGGATTCTTAGTACTCCGTGGAACCTATTTTGAAAACCTTGAGACAGAGAATCCTCTGAGGTGTTTTCCAGCTCTAAGATTTTAAATTGTCTTTATGGATTAGATTTTCTGAGTCTCATTCAGATTGCCCAATTTAAGAATGTTTCTGAAAATGAACAAAGTGGCTTTACTGATTTTTAGATCTTTCCAGGTATAGCCAATGATTTTATCCCCCAGAATCCTTCACCTTTCAAGGAATTATTTAACAGTGAGCCCAGTGACTTGATATTGCCCAAACCTTTTATTTATTTTCCAATATGAGCTCCAAGACACTAACTGATCTACTGTGAAATTAAACGTTTTTACTAGCCTTATCAAATAAAGGAGCACAGTTTTTTGCTCACTCCATTAAACTGGGTGATAATTCTTCAGATGTGAATGTTAGGTAGGTTCTACTGTAATAGCTAATCATAGAAGTTATAAATTTGTTTAATGGATGAAATGTATACTTTTTGTATTCTGTACAGCGTGTCTTTTTTAAATATGAAGTACTTAAACGCACTTACTATGATAGGAAATATGTGTGCCTTCTAGGATTTATGAAGTGGTTTCATGAACTCTTAAGAAATTTGTTTTATAAGTTATAAAGTTTCCCTATCTTAACCCAATAACAAAGGGTTTACTCATAATACTGTAGAACTTTAGTTTGAGAAAGTGGATTTGACTATGTACTGAATTTAGACGTTGAAAATAATAGTATCTGTTTTATTCTTAGGGCAAACTGACATATTGTGCAACAAATAATCTTTAGCAAGTAAATTTTAGCTAATTGAAGAGATTTTTTTTTCTTATCATGTAGTTTCACATTCTTATATACTGTGTTTATATTCCTTAGAGGACTATTTTGTATTGTGCTCTGGGGGATTGTAATGTTTTTGTGCTATGTTTTAAAACTCATTTCAAATTAGACTCAATTTCCTTATACCTAATATATGTATGGGTAATAAGGCTGCTTGAAAATATATTTTGGTTCAGTGATTTTTATCACTGGAAAGTTGGATTCATTAAAAGGTAGTCCAAAGAATTTGCACTTTTCACTGTTTTTTTCTTCATTAAGTAAGTCCAGCTTACTTTGTCTGTCTAGGAATAAGAAAACTACTTGGAGATTAGGGAAATCAGCTGTTCACCCACATTTAAAATGGGCAACACAATGACAATATAATATAAAGAGTTAGCAACAGACTTTCATTTGTTTTCATGGTCTTTTGTTACCCTACTGAATAGTAAAAATAATCGATAAAATACTTTATGGTGGTTTTGATGTTTACCTTATAAGATCATTTCTAAGATAAAAGAATGTAATTAGAGAAGCAGGCTAGAATCTTAGTGCTGAGAAGTGGAAAGCCATTTATAAGAAGGAGTAGCAGTTAATAATTAATGTATATTGTCATGGAGAAGTACACATTTTGGTATCAAAGACATAAACGTCCCCTCAGATATATTTTGATAATCTTGCAGCTGTTTATAGTCTTAATTCTTTGGCATCCTCTTTCTAATCACATATTCCTTTAGAGGTTGAAGGTATAAAAATTTTCAAGGAACTGTGTCTGATGAGTGTTCCTTTTATTGCAGTTATACTTTTTTTTGAGATTTTAATTCTTTTTAATTTTTTTATTGGAGCAAAATTGCTTTACAATGTTGTGTTAGTTTCTGCTCTACAGTGAAGTAAATCAGCAATATTTATACCAATATCCACTCCCTCTTGGACCTCCCTCCCCACCTTTGCCCTCCCCCCCGCCCCCCCCAATCTAGATCACAGAGCACCAAGCTGAGCTCCCTGTGCTATACAGCAGGTTCCCACTATCTATTTTACACACAGTAGTGTATTTATATCAAACCTAATCTCCCTATTCGTCCCACCCTCCCTGTCCCCCCCATGTCCACAAGTCTGTTCTCTATGTCTGTGTCTCTATTCCTATCCTACACATAACTTCATCTGTACCATTTTTCTAGATTCCACATATATGCGTTAATATACGATATTTGTTTTTCTCTTTTTGGCTTACTTCACTCTGTATGATAGACTCTAGGTCCACCCACATCTCTACAAATGACTCACTTTCATTCCTTTTTATGACTAATATTCCATTGTATATACATACCACATCTTCTTTATCCATTGGACATTTAGGTTGTTTCCGTGTCCTATTGTAAAGCGTGCTGCAATGAACATTGGGATACATGTGTCCTTTTGAATTATGGTTTTCTCAGGGTATATGCCCAGTAGTGGGATTGCTGGGTCATATGGTAGTTCTATTTGTAGTTTTTTAAGGAACCTCCATACTGTTCTCCATAGTGGCTGTATCAATTTACATTCCCACCAACAGTGCAAATGGGTTCGCTTTTCTCTACACCCTCTCCAGCATTTATTGTTTGTAGATTTTTTGACGATGGCCATTCTCACTGGTGTGAGGTGATACCTCATTGTAGTTTTGATTTGCATTTCTCCAATAATTAGTGATGTTGAGCATCTTTTCATGTGCCTCTTGGCCATCTGTATGTCTTCTTTGGTAAAATTTAGGTCTTTTGCACATTTTTAAATTGGGTTGTTTTTTTGATATTGAGATCCATGAGCTGTTTGTATATTTTGGAGATTAATCCTTTGTCTGTTGCTTCATTGGCAAATATTTTCTCCCATTCTGAGTGTTGTCTTCTTGTCTTATTTATGGTTTCCTTCGCTGTGCAAAAGTTTTTAAGTTTCATTAGGACCCATTTGTTTATTTTTGTTTTTATTTTCATTACTCTAGGAGGTAGGTCAAAAAAGATCTTGCTGTGGTTTATGTCAAAGAGTGATTTCCCTGTGTTTTCCTCTAAGAGTTTTATAGTGTCTGGTCTTACATTTAGGTCTTTAATCCATTTTGAGTTTATTTTTGGCTGTGGTGTTAGGGAATGTTCTAATTTCATTCTTTTACATGTAGCTGTCCAGTTTTCCCAGCACCACTTATTGAAGAGGCTGTCTTTTCTCCATTATATGTTCTTTCCTCCTTTGTCATAGATTAGGTGACCATATGTGCATGGGTTTATCTCTGGGCTTTCTATCCTGTTCATTGATCTATATTTCTGTTTTTGTGCCAATACCATACTGTCTTCATTACTGTAGCTTTGTAGTATAGTCTGAAGTCGGGTACCTGATTCATCCAGCTCTGTTTTTCTTTTGGAAGAGTGCTTTGGCTATTCGGGGTCTTTTGTGTTTCCATACAAATTGTAAAATTTTTTGTTCTAATTCTGTGAAGAATGCCATTGGTAGTTTGATAGGAATTGCATCGAGTCTGTAGATTGCTTTGGTAGTATAGTCATTTTCACAATATTGATTCTTCCAATCCAAGAACATGGTATATTTCTCCATCTGTTTATGTCATCTTTGATTTCTTTCATCAGTGTTTTATAGTTTTCTGAGTACAAGTCTTTCACCTCCTTAGGCAGCTTTATTCCTAGGTATTTTATTCTTTTTGTTGCAGTGGTAAATGGGATTGTTTCCTTGATTTCTCTGATTTTTCGTTGTTACTGTATAGGAATGCCAGAGATTTCTGTGCATTAATTTTGTATCCTGCGACCTTACCAAATTCAGTGACTAGTTTAAGTAGTTTTCTGGTGGCATCTTTAGGATTTTCTATGTATATAGTATCATGTCATCTGCAAACAGTGACAGTTTTACTTCTTCTTTTCCAATTTGTATTTCTTTTCTTTTTCTTCTCTGATTGCTGTGGCTAGGACTTCCAAAATTATGTTGAGTAAGAGTGGCAGGAGTGGACATCCTTATTTCTGATCTTAGTGGAAATGCTTTCAGTTTTTCATCATTCAGTATGACGCTTGCTGTGGGTTTGTCATATATGGCCTTTATTATGTTGAGGTAGGTTCCCTCTATGCTCATTTTCTGGAGAGTTTTTATCATAAATGTGTGTGGAATTTTGTCAAAAGCTTTTTCTGCACCTATTGAGATGATCATATGGTTTTTATTACTTAATTTGTTAATGTGGTGTATCACATTGATTGATTTGTGTATATTGAAGAATCCTTGCATCCCTGGGATAAATCCCACTTGATCATGGTGTATGATCCTTTCAATGTGTTGTTGGATTCTGTTTGCTAGTATTTTGTTGAGGATTTTTGCATCTGTGTTCATCAGTGATATTGGTCTGTAATTTTCTTTTTTTGTTGTATCTTTGTCTGGTTTTGGTATCAGGGTGATGGTGGCTTTGTAGAACAAATTTGGGAGTGTTCTTCCCTCTGCAATTTTTTGGAAGAGTTTGAGAAGGGTCAGTGTTAGCTCTTCTCTAAATGTTTGCTAGAATTCACCTGTGAAGCCATCTGATCCTAGACATTTTTTGGAAGATTTTTAATTACAGTTTCAATTTCATTACTTGTGATAGGTCTGTTTATATTCTGTAATTCTTCCTGGTTCAGTCTTGGAAAATTGTACCTTTCCAAGAATTTGTCCATTTCTTTGAGGTTGTCCATTTTATTGGCACATAGTTGTTTGCAGTAGTCTCTTATAATCCTTTGTGTTTCTGCAGTGTCAGTTGTGATTTCCCCTATTTCTGATTTTACTGATTTGCATCCTCTCTTTTTCTTGATGAGTCTGGCTAAAGGTTTATCCATTTTATCTTCTCAAAGAACCAACTTTTAGTTTTATTGGTCTTTGCTATTGTTTTATTTCTATTTCATTTATTTCTGCTCTGATCTTTATTATTTCTTTCCTTCTACTGACTTTGGGTTTTCTTTGTTCTTTCTCTAGTTGCTTTAGGTGTAAGGTTAGATTGTTTGAGATTTTTCTTGTCTCTTGAGGTGAGATTGAATTGCTATAAGCTTCCCTCTTAGAACTGCTTTTGCTGCATCCCATAATTTTTGGGTCGTAGTGTTTTAATTATCATCTGTTTCTATGTATTTTTTAATTTCTTCTTTGATTTCTTCAGTGATCTCTTGGTTATTTAGTAGTGCACTGTTTAGCATCCATGTATTTGTGTTTTTTAGTTTTTTTCCTGTAATTGATTTCCAATCTCATCCCATTGTGGTCAGAAAAGATGCTGGATACGATTTCAATTTTCTTAAATTTTCCGAGGCTTGATTTGTGGCCCAAGGTGTGATCTACCCTGGAGAATGTTCCATGTGCACTTGAGTAGAAAGTGTATTCTGCCACTTGCAGGTGGAATGTTCTATAAATATCAATTAAATCTGTCTGGTCTATTGTGTCATTTAAAGCTTGTGTTTCCTTATTTATTTTGTTTGGATGATCTGTCCATTGGTGTAAGTGGGGTGTTAAAAGTCCCCTACTGTTACTGTGTTACTGTCCGTTTCCCCTTTTATGGTTGTTTTAGCATTTGCCTTATGTATTGAGGTACTCCTCTGTTGGGTGCATATTTATAATTGTTATATTTTTTTCTTGGATTGATCCCTTGATCATCATGTAGTGTCCCTTATCTCTTGTAACAGTCTATTTTAAAGTCTATTTTATCTGATACGAGTATTGCTACTCCAGCTTTCTTTTGATTTCCATTTGCATGGAATATCTTTTTCCATCCCTTCACTTTCAGTCTGTATGTATCCCTAGGTCTGAAGTGGGTCTCTTGTAGACAGCATATATATGGGTCTTGTTTTTGTATCCATTCAGCCAGTCTGTGTCTTTTGATTGGGGCATTTAATCCATTTGCATTCAAGGTTATTATCAAGATGTATATTCCTATTACCATTTTAATTGTTTTGGGTTTGTTTTTGTGGGTCTTTTTCTTCTCTTGTGTTTCCCGCCAGGAGAAGTTCCTTTAGCATTTGTTGTAAAGCTGGTTTGGTGGTGCTGAATTCTCTTAGGTTTTGCTTGTCTGAAAAAGCTTTTGATTTCTCCATCGAATCTGAATGAGATTCTTGCTGGGTAGATTAATCTTGGTTGTAGGTGTTTCTCTTTCATCACTTTAAGCATATCTTTCCACTCCCTTCTGGCCTGCAGTTTCTGCTGAAAAATCAGCTGATAACCTTATGGGGATTCCTTTGTATGTTATTTTTTGTTTTTCCCTTACTGCTCTTAATATTTTTTCATGAATTTTTGTTAGTTTGATTAATATGTGTCTTGGTCTGTTTTTCCTAGGGTTTATCCTGTATGGGACTCTCTGCACTTCCTGGACTTGGGTGACTATTTCCTTTCCCATGTTAGGGAAGTTTTCCACTATAATCTCTTCAAATATTTTCTCAGACCCTTTCTTTCTCTCTTCTTCTTCTGGGACCCCTATACTTCGAATGTTGGTGCATTTAGTGTTGTCCCAGAGGTCTCTGAGAGTGTCTTCTTTTCATTTTTTCTTTATTCTGCTCCTTGGCAGTTATTTCCACCATTCTGTCTTCCCACTCACTTATTCTTCTCCCTCAGTTATTCGGTTATTGATTCCTTCTAGTCTATTTTTCATTTCAGTTATTGTGTTGTTCATCTCTGTTCGTTTGTTCTTTAGTTCTTCTAGATCTTTGTTAAACATTTCTTACATTTTCTTAATTCATGCCTCCATTCTGTTTCTGAGATTCTAGATCATCTTTACTATCATATCTCTGAATTATTTTTCAGGTAGATTGCCTATTTCCTCTTAATTTATTTGGTCTTGTAGGTTTTTACCTTGCTCCTTCATCAGTAACATATTTTTTTGTCATCTCATTTTCTTTTTTTTTTTTTGGATGGCTGGGATTGTGTTCCTGTTTTGCTGGTTGTTTCGCCTGAGGCTTCCAGCACTGGAGTTTGTAGGCTGTTGGGTAGAGCTGGGTCTTAGTGCCGAAATGAGGACCTCACTCTGATGAATATTCCCTGGGGTCTGGGAATATTCTCTGTCAGGCCAGTGGTTTGGACTCGGACCTCCCACCACAGGAGCTCTGACCCAGCCCCGGGCTCGTGAACCAAGATCCCACAAGCTGCATGGGGCAGCAAAAAAAGGAGAACAATAACGAAGTGTAAAAAATAAAATTAGATTAGAAAACTGACAGACATGTTAGAAAGAATAAAAAAATAAAAATATAGATGAAAACAACACCTGGATGGTAAAACAAAACCACAATAGTAAAAAAAAAAAAAAAAAGCTTGAAAAGGCCTTGGCTATGGGGGGCGGGGCTTAGGCAGCGGTGGTGTTTAGGTAGTAGGCAGGGCCTATGCTTAGGACCCACAGGGCAGGAAAAGGCCCTAGGGGTGGGGGAATGGAGGGGGGCTTAGGCTTAATGCAACAGGAGGGGCCCCAGCCCTGGAGGGCAGAGGAACAGGTCCAGGACCCGAGCAGGCTCACTGGGCCTGAGTGGGTGGGGGAAACACTAGGCACATCCCCCCAATCCTCTGATCCCACAGGGCCCCTCCCCATTGGACTCTCTTCTTCTACCTGCTCCTTCCCTCCTATGCCCTAGGACCCATGAGGCTGGAGGGGGCCTTGGAGAATGGAGGACCAGGCCCGGGAGCCCAGCAGGCTTCTCAGGCCCCAAGTGGGTGAGGGGGAAACACCTGCCACACCTCCCCTGATCCTCCCGTCCCAGAGGGCCCCTCCCATCCACCTCTCCTCATGTCCCCGCTTCCCTCCTATGCCCCAAGGACCCATGCAGCCCAGAGGGGGGTCTTGGAGGGCAAGGGACCTGGCCTGGGAGCCCAGCAGGCTTCCTGGGTCCCAGTTGGTCAGGGGAGATGCTAGGCGTGGTCCCCCTTGATCCTCCAAGCCCCAAGGGTCCCTCCAGGAGTGGAAACCCCTCCCCTCTCCCAACTACCCCTCAGGTGCATTGGTCCTGTCCAGCCTCCACTTCTCCCCCCTCACTGCCCCCTCATCCTACCCAGTCGCTCGGGGGTTCTTCCCGTCTCCTTAGGCGTCGAGGTCCCCCACCAGTGTCCAGCAGGCACCCTAGTTGTGGGGAGACGTGAACTCTGCATCCTCCCCCGCCACCATCTTGACTCTGCCCCCTCTATACTTGTTCTTTATAACAGTCGTAGTTCAGGTAGAGAATACCTAGGTATATTACCAACATATCACCTTCAGTTGTATCTGCAAACCCAGAGAAAGGTCAATATTGTTTCACCAACACAGCACTCAAACAAGTAAAGAGAAAGCCATAGGGATGTGCTTTCAACTCAGCTTTATCCAAGGTAAGAGAAAGTAAAGGCCCAGGACAGGCCTTGGTAAATACCATCCCAGGAGCTTGATTGGTTTTTATGAGGCAAAGAACAATAATATTGATCATTTCAGCAATGCAGTTTGAAGTAACATATAATGTGAACTTGAGCCTTTTAGAGTAAGCAAGGGATAACATGCCTCAAAAACCATTCTTTTAGAAATGTGGGCTAGTATACAATTGGTTTTGAGTCCAGCTCTGATCACAAAAGAAAGTAGAGATCCACCCAAAAAGGCCAATTAGGTACAATGATGTAATAACAGTGCACAGTGCTATAGAAAAAGGTATCTGAAAAGCTTGCAGGACAGGTAAAATCCAACAGGTGTTGGCTGAACAGACTGAAGTTATATCCAAGGAAAAGGAAATGACCATGTGAGGCTTTGGTCATGAACTGTTACAGCAGAAGTTAGAGAAAAAAAAGCAAAGTTTTACCTTCTGGGTTTTGCTTTGTAAAGCTTACTTTGCAAGCTTCAGTTCAAAATTTCTGAGTTTTCCTAGTGAATGTCATCCATACCTGAACCTTAGTAAACAGATAAATTAGTAATTATTATTGATAGCTTTTCATGATGCCCATCTTTCTTAAAAACTTAAAGATATGCCTTAAATAGTTTAAAACTACTAGTTAGCCACAGTCCTAACAGACTTTAATAATAAAAACAAATACTTGATACAGATAAAATGACAATGAAAAACTGTACAATACTTGCTATGTTAGGGCAAAAGTACACAAATGGCTTTTCAAAAAATAGTGGATGCCTAACACAAATACTCGGTTTTCATTCAATTTCATGATTAGCTGTAAGATAGCACATGTCTGCCTAGTAAAAAGACTACATTTATTGTTTGTACTAAGTTGACCAGTAGAGGTGATAAGCATTATAAAGTAACAGGACAAAACAATCTAAAGTCAGGTAAGCATTTTCACAGGCAAAACTCGGGTTCTTCTAACTCTGTAATAATTCAGAAGGGCTTCCTGTAGTCTGCATTTGCCCACAGAGATAGACAGGAAGGTCCTTGAGCAGCTTGGTGAGTACCAGAAGCACACATCCTTAAAAAGTTGCTAAAAGAGGAAATTCATTCATTTATTTAATATACATATATTGAGCACCTACTATGTACCAGGCACTAGTAACACAGATGAAGAATACATTGGTAAAGCTTAAATTCAGACTAGTCTTTAAAAATGCTTTCTACCTAGCCCCAGGGACCACTTATATCTTCTGAAGAAGTCTGCATATTAGGTGAAGGTGAGATTTCACCTGGGGGGGGGAATGCACCAGGTTACAGTGACAAAAAAAATCTACATTTGTGAGGTCTGATGGAATAGTGGGGAAAGGACTGGAATAGGATTAGGGAAACCTAGTTCTAGTCCTATTACTTATTAGAGCTGTGTGACCTTAAGCAAACTTTACTTCTGTGGCCCTAACTCTTCATAAGTAAAATGATAATTGGGCTACAATCATAGAATATTAAAGCCAAAAAGAACAGAGATCATCTAGTCCTGTGCTTTTCAAAGTCCTTAGTTCAAATGTAAATACACAGAAGTCCCAATGTAAAACTGATGAAAGCAGAGTCACCTTGAAGAAGTAAAAGCAGCACCCCAGAACCTCATTCCCCCCTGCCCACCCCTGCCTTGAAGTGGTCCAGGAGGCGAACTCACAGACCACCACCTGAAAATCACTCATCTAGTGCAAACTCTCACCTTTCAGATGAGGAAACCAAGACCCAAAATAGGAGTGATGGTTGTGATGTGAATATTTGGTTTCCTAAATAGAAAGGGAGGGAGGCTAAATAAAAGTTTTAAAAACTCATTAAAAAAAAAAAAAAAAGCACAACAAAGGAAGTTTTCTAATTCTCTCGAAGTAGCTCCTTTATGAAAGGGAGCTTTGAAACAGACTTTAAGGCAGCCAGCCCATCAGAGGCTGAAATGAACAAATACCAACTAGTCTGCAGGACCTACAGAGAGGACTGTGGCAGAAAACCACACAGCCCTCATATATCAGTGGGCACTGGACCATGTAAGATCCTTGTCCCAACAATGCAAGCATTAGCACTTTCAAGAGAAACATCTGGAAAATTAGGAATGAATATAGACAAGTGTCTAGCTCCCAGATCCCCAAGGAGGATTCACCATCTATTACTCAAAAATATTAACAGAAGTGGGCATATTAGACCTCAAAGTGAACAGTGCAACCAAAAATCACTAGTTTGAAAGTTCTTCACAGGCATCCTCTCCGTGGAGGATAGTTTGGTATCTTGAACACTGTTAATCACAGCAGATTTGAAATTAAACCAGAAAGTTAAAATGCATGTCTAGTGCTCGACTACTTGGTCAGGGCTGTGATCTCTTCTGATTTCATGGCGTCAGACAGGAAGCTGAGCTCATTGCATAAGGTCTCATATCGGAACGCCATCCGGATCTGAGCAACATTTGTCTTTCGAATATCATTTCCTTCAGGTCCCTCTTTATAATAATTTTGTCCCAGAAATTTTTGCTTTTCCTGTGGACCAAGAGAAATACAAATGAAACAATATACCTTAGAATCACTTTCTATATCCACATGGCAGCTCTGACATTAACCACACCAAGTCAGGCTAGTCCTCCAAAGCAGGTCCTCCATCAAGACATCTTTCCCCACAGAGCTCTTACAAAATTCCTCCTGGCCTCCCTCTCCTCGAGCTTGTCACCCTGACAACCACATTCATTCCCGTCATTTCCAACTGTGCTTTCCTTGGTCAGAAAGGCAAAGAACTACAAGAGCTGCTGGCAATGAAGAAGGCAAGATGAAGGTGTGAAGACTCTAGCAAGGCTCTCCCAGGAGCTGACAAGAGCACAGGTGTGTCTGGGGACAGCCAGTCCAAGGAATCATGTCCCCACAAAATGAATCTTGAGCCTTAACTCTTGTCTACATCAGCATCCAACAAGAGCAAGATGCAGCCCTCTCCCTGTAC
The DNA here is from genome assembly GCF_003676395.1 of Aethalodelphis obliquidens. NCBI lineage: Eukaryota > Metazoa > Chordata > Mammalia > Artiodactyla > Delphinidae > Aethalodelphis > Aethalodelphis obliquidens. Next base: position 34,776,042 of record NW_020837958.1, read on the forward strand.
CAGTGACACCACCCAGCGAAGGTACCCAGGGACCTAAGACACCATCTGGAGCAATGGTTCTCAACCCTGGCTCCATGTCAGAATCACCTAGGGAGCTACAAAAAATTTTTTTGTAATTACTGATGTCTGGGTCCCATCCCTAGAGTTTTCTATTCAATCTAGGTACTATTCATCTATTCAAGAAGTATTGAGTGCCCACTATGTGCCAGGGTCTATTCTAGGCCCCAGGGCTATAATGCTGAACTTACATTCTAGAAGGCAAGACAGAAAAACACATGACTACATATGGCAATGTCATATAGTAATAAATGTTATGATGGAGAATGAGGGCAAGTGTGTGGCTATTGTAGAGTGGGTAATCAGGGGAGGCCTCTCTGAGGAGGTGACATTTGAGCAGAGGTCTGAAAAAGGTGACAGAGCATCCATGAAAATTCAGGAGTCTCCACAGCGTTCTCCCCTAGAATATGAGTTTTCAGTGTGACAGAGACCCTGCTTGTTCTGTTCATCCCCAGTCCCAGGGCCAAGAAAGTGCCTGGCACACAGCAGGCATCCGATGTACACGTGTGTTGAAAGGACAGGAGGGATGGGGTGGTGCAATCACACGGCGTACCTGATGGGAGAGGCCGCTCTGCAGCACACTGTTCCTGGCGATCTCACACAGGTCACACGTGCTCAGCTTCCACACTTGAGCCGCAATTGCATATTCTTCCATAAGTGCTTCCTAGATTCCCCCAAAGTAAATGTGTTAGATGGGAGACTATCCATTTCAATGCTTCACATATTTCCCAAGCTAGAAACATCAGACTGACATTGCAGATTTCATTTTTCTTTAAGGACTGGCACCTGAATAATAAAACAATATCCCCCCACCTTTAAATTACAAACTCCGGAGATCTTTGTGTGAAAGCTCAGGTTGCCAAAGCCAGATATATCAAAGAACACCTACAGATTTATCTGTTGACCAACACATGTTCCAAGCCCTGTGCCCATGACGGGGGATGCCAGCCTGCTCTCCCGTGCCTGTCTCCCTGTCGCGCACACTTAGTGCCCATCCTATAGTCTTGCTCTGTATTTAACACACTTTCTTAGGGTCATCCAAGATAAAAGTTAATCTGAGTAAAGAACAGAGATGGAACATTAAATAGGAATGAGAAGCGATCGAGGATCAGTAGTGAGATAGTGTTAGCCCAGAAGCATTTGGGTTTGAGCTGTGCTTATACTTTGTCCTCTGGGATGTGAAACGCCTGACATTTATCACAAGCCCTTCCGTCACCTCTTTGCCACATCATTGCCTCTGTATTGTAGAGCAGTGGTTCTGAAAACATGGTCCCAGCATTCCTGAGGGTCCCCAAGGCCTCTGGAAGGTCCTCCCTTTTCCAACTATGCATTTTGTGAGGCAAGATTTTCTTCATACACCTTGATAAAAGTAATTTATCACAGCAGATTAACTGAAGAAGCAGAGATGAGAATCCAGCTGTCCTCTATCAAACTAGACATTAAAGAGATTTTCAAAACGCCGTTCTTGCCATTCTCAGTATTTTGTTATTGTAGTTTGCAGAAATATGGTTATTCTCATAAAAATTGCTAAGTTTGTTAACATTTAATGATTTATTAGTGTTATTTTACATGAGTTAGTATTTTTCAATTTCACACAGTTAAGTATCACTAGATACAAGGCATGTCAACCACAGCTCTCTGAGGGCCTCAGTTCTTCATAATGTAAAGGGGTCCTGAGACCAGAAGCTTGGAGCTTGGAGCCTGTCCTAGAAGACCCAGGCACCTCTATTTTTACTAATCCGTGGCTGGTCTTATCAGTACCACCCAAACGTGCTTGTACACTAAGTGATGCATGGCATCGCCTTTCCCTTCCTCTTCAGTTTCCCAGAGATCCACAGTGTGCTAGTAATAATAGTGGTAACAAAAATGGTAGCTAACATCTTTAATACATGCTGTACGCAGACACTACATTAGACACTGATTCATTATCTTAATGAATCCTTAGAATAAGGTAGAGGTGGACATAGGAACAATTTTATCCCTATTTTACACATGAAGAAGGATAAAATACAGAGAGGTCAAGTAAGTAGCTCTACCAACATCACAGAGCTAGTGAATATCAAAGACGGAAAATGAAAGGCAAAGAAAAATCCTCAAAGATTCAAGAACCCCGAGGGCTCCTGGAAGGAGCACTTCGCTCACCAGAAAGTTACCTCTTGTCTTCAGTGGGCCACCAATGCCACCCCAAAGGCAGAGCTGAGCCATGTGCTCAGGTGCCAGCAGTGGGAGGCCCTACAGTCCTTATCTGCCCCTAAAGTCCTCACCTTCGTGTAGTGGAACTGCATGGGGTCATCGGTGGAGAGAGAAACATGCAGTCCCTTATGCAGGAATTCCCTCAGAGGGTTTTTGGAATATTCGAGGAACAGACTGTTGTTGCTAAGAGGAGACATGGCAATGGGGATCTGAGCAAGGTAGTAGAGATACTGCAACACCGGACTCTGCAAAAGAACCACCAAACTCAGGAAACAAGAGCCAGCGAGGGGAGGGAGGGATGGGAGAAGCATTCACCAGGGGAAACCAGGGGTCCGGGCAGTGTCTGCGGGAGCCCCCAGTCACCCCGAGCTCCACAACGCCAGGACCCCCAGGCCCACCCTCCACATTTACCTCACTACTGCATCAGGGCCCATCCCTCCCTGGGACTGCTCTCCTGCCCACTAAGCGCTCCCTCTTGGCTCCAGACTGGAGGCACAGCTCAGGGCAGGAAGGGAAGGGCACCTACAAGGCCCCGGGCTGACCCCAACCTACGTCCTCAGCTGCCCTCCCCCAGGAGCTGACCCCAATAGGTCAGTCCTGGAGATGCCCACTTTTGTTGCTTTGCGCTCTGACCACAAACATTCAGGTTGAGACTGTAAACACTGCAGCTCCTTGGAGGTAGGAAGGGGCGGACCTGACCGGGCCAGAGTGGTTCTCTGATGTAGCAGCCACCCCACACAGAAATGTGAAACACGGTTCGACCTCCCCAGGACCAGGGAAGGAGAGGAGTTGGAACAAATATCCTTCCTATGGAAGTGAGTCAAAATACGGAGAAGACAATGCACAGAGTTCATGGTAGCATGATTTACACGAGCAAAAAGTTGGGTGGATTCTGTGCAACAGCTAGAGCCTGGCTGAATCAGGCACAGCCCAAGCAAGTGGCAGCCGTCCTTTCAGCAGCCTTTAGAATGAGCAGCGCAGAAAAACGCTTGTGACGATAAGGGATGAAGAAGGAACCAAAAATTTGTGTTCTTTATGATAATAAGCATATTAGAAATATGTTCTGGAAAAAGATGGGAATTGGAAATACTAAAAAGCTAATAATGCTGTTTCTATTAAAGTAATAGCAATAAGGACTTTTTTCCATTTCTCCATTTTTTTGAAAATCTAAATTGTGATGTATTTGGCTATGTTTTTTCATAATTAAATACGAAGCCAAGAGACTACAGACGGCACAGCCCAGAAAAAGGCCCGGCCTTCCTGCATCACTGGCCAGAGCCTCCCAGGGCGCAGGCAGGAGCCCAGGTGGTCCCACTCCTCCCCAGGGCAGCCCCGGGCGGGACTGTCACTGCAGGGCAGCCATCTGTCAGGGGCCCAGTTACCTTCTTGAGGAGCAGCCCATGGGAAATGTTGTCGGCAGTCAGGAAAGCAGATACCAAGTGAGTGATGGAGCCAGACTCCCCGCAGTGAGGCCGGAACAGGAACGTGCTCAGGCCCCGTTCCCTGCAGACGTGAGGCTTGTGGTGAGAAAGAACCCCTGGTCCACCTGCCCCGGGCCCCACAGGCCTGCACTGCTAGCTCAGGGCCCACTCCAGGGGAGACAGTCCCCCATGGCAGGGTCCACACCGCTGAGGCAGGGCACCCTGGAAACAACCTCTCCCCAGGTGCTGAGGCCCAGGCCCAGAGCTCCTCAGAACCAAGAGACCTCATCTCTGGGAAGAGAGGGCCTAGTCCTCCATCCTCTCCTCCCCTTCCCCAGGGCCTGGTAGCCCAGATTCATAGACCTTCAGAGCAGGAAAGCCCACGAGAAACTGTGGAGTCCAGCCTCCTTGTTATAAAAAGGGGTAAACCCAGATGTCAGAAGCCACCGAGAGGGCAACAGCAGAGCTAGAACTAGAGCTCCTACCTCGGAGAGCTCAGCCCAGGGCTCCAACCCTGGCCGTCTCCTTTCAATCATGGTCCCCCTCAAAACTTCCACACCCACAAACTAGCGCTGGCTGAGGCTGAGCTCTGAGGCCCCGTGGCCCAGCAGGGGTGGGAGGACGCTAGACGTGTGGGGAGGGACTGGCTCAGCATCCTGCCTCGTGGGCCTCGCCTCCATGTGTGCGCTGTGGGGAGCCTGGGTGTGAGACCACTGGATGGAAGCTCCATGAGCACGTGGATGCAATGTTTTGTTCCCTATTATGTGTCCCGTGCCCAGGACCGTGCCTTAACATGGCAGGTGCTGTGATTCACTGAATGGATAGACGCACGTGTGAACACCACTGGCGTGGAGGTTAGTGAACATGTATCAGCAGGTCCTGTGTCTCTATCATATCAGGGACAGACGTGCACACATGTAGGTGTTGGTGAGTGTGTGTATGGACGTGTGTCCAGGCATGGGGTCTGGCTGCCTTGTATGTGTGATCGTATCTGTGGCAGCAGGCACGCCTGCATGTGTGTGTAGCCCTATGGGTACGTGCCCTGTGGGTACGTGCCCTGTGGGGTGGGCCCAGGAGCATCCCCTGGTTTGAGGTGTGCACAGGGGCCAGCTCACCCACCTGCGGAGGTTGTTGAGCACCATGATGTTGGCATACATGTAGTACAGGTAGTAGCTGTAGGGCGGGTTCTGCTCGCTGGTCCAGACGTCCGGGCTGGGGCTCTTGTCTGAGAACATGTGATCGCTGTGCTTGGACTCATCATCCACGCTGTCAAACCCCGTCACCTGGGCAGGAGGAGGGGTCCTGGGTCAAGCCAGGGCAGACGAGCTGCCAAAGGCCTTGGCATATGTGCAGCTGAAGTGAGCCTGCTAAAGGCGCTGGAGCCCAGGCCTCTCAGCTGTGAAACCTCAGCTGGGGACCCCGTGGCCTGCCTGAGCCCCATTCTTTCCAGGGATAGTGAGTGGGCGCAGCGCCCCAGTCTGTCCCTCCGGGGCTTCCAGAGGTACCCGGGAAGTCAGTCTGGAGAGTGCCAAGCCCCTGTGTGGTGGCAACAGTGAAGGGAAGCTCAGGCCAGGCCAGGTGAGCGGTGAGGCAGCTATACTCACCTCCCATCCTTAGGCTGTGCCAACAGCAGCGGTGACAACAGCTGTGAGGGGAAGGGGACAGGCATTTCCCCTGCACCTGCTGTGTGTCAGGGCCTGCTTGAAGCACTCACCACACATCAGCTGACTTAATACTCAAGTGACCCTGTGAGGGAGGGCTTGGCTGACAGCAAAGCAGGGCCAGTTAAGGAGCTTTCCCACGTGAGACGACCAGCTCTGAGCCTAAACGGGCTCAGGGTCTGCACTGTTTGGGGCTGTAGGTGGAGGATGCCCTAGAGCGGCCATGATGTCCCAGGTGTGGCCAGCTGGGATGCCTCTCAAACAGGCCAAGGTGTGTGCCATCCAAGAGGGCCCCTTGGCAGGCTGAGCCATGGCTCTCGGGGTCAGAGCAGCTCAGGAGATGCCCACCCTCCCCCTGCACTTACACCTCCGCTGGGGCCCACACTACACCTCCAGGGCCCCACCCGAGTCACAGGCTTCCCGTCGCCTGCTCCCAGAGGTCAGGCCCTGATGAAGGATGTACCTGCAAGGACCCAGCTCTCAGCCAGCATGCAGAGCAGTTTTGCTCCTGTCCCTCAGCCACAGCTGTGCTTTGGGAAGGGGCCCCTGAAGGACCGGCTGAGTCTGCCTGTTCCGAAATGGCAGTAGGGGCCCAGAGGAGCAAGCGACCACCAGGGGCTTGGCAGAATCTTCCCTGTCACAGTCATTATGTGTCAAAGGAAATGACAGGGTCCCACTGCAGCTCTCAGCACGGCCTGGACAGGTCTGGGTGCCAGGGCGGACCTCGAGTTCCGCTCTGCTCTGCGCTCACTAGCTCCATGCTGCACCTGAACTCTGGGGGCCCAGCATGGGGGCAGTGTCAGCCCCTCTCCTGGGCTCTGCTAATGCAGGGCCCCAAACTGGGCCTCCCATGGCCTCAAGCACAAAACATGTCCAAACCCCAACTCCTCCTCCCCAAGCCTGCTGTCACCCCATAGTTGGCAGTGTCCTCTGAAAGGCACACCATCTGCTCCCCAACGAAGCCAGGCACCAGGAGGCCCCCCGTGACTCTTTCCCCTTGCTCACCTTCAGGTTGTGCCCAGGCCCCATCCATTCTCCACCCGTGCCCATGCCCGCCCAGCGGCCCCGCCCACCGTCTGTATACGTCTCACTTTCCTTAATGTGGGGATGACAACACCTGGGCCAGGGACCTGGGTACGAATTCCACTTCTGCCCCTTTCTAGCTCTGTGATCTCTCAGTTTCCACTTCCTCATGTGTAAATCGGAGCTAGTAGCTTCACAGGACGGTCGTGAGGATTAAGTGAGATAATCCACAGTGTCTAACACACAGCAACACATAATCATGCTGCTTACTATTAACACCTACAAAATGATGTCAAGGGGGGCAACCGTGAGGCTGAAGCAAGATCACGTCATGGCGTGGATCACCAGAGCAGGGAGCGAATAATCAGTGTGAGCTGCGACTGCTGGTCCAAGGCCCCCGCACGTCTCCATTGCTGGAGCAGGCCCCTGACTCTCACCTTGCCCCCTTGCCCCCCACCTCCAGCTCCTTCTGTTCCAGGCCTTTCTTCACACAACAGCCTGCATGGTGTTTGTCTAAGACATAAATTCAGTGCCATCCCTCAGCCCCTTCAAACTTTCCTGGCAACCCCCCAACTCCCCCAACTCCCACTACACACACACACACTCACACACTCACACTCACTCAGTCACCCCTCCTTCCCCCACTCCCAGCCCTCTGGTATCTTCCCCACCTCCCTCACTGTCAGAAACCATCCCCATAAACTCTACCAGGCACTGAACTTGCTTCTCACCACCTGCAGCCAACTCTATTCTGGGCACCCAGGGGGCGGGACCAGCTCCTGCCCCCCTGATGCCCTTTCCGGTTAAGTCTCTCTTCCACGCTTCTCACACTCTCCCACAACTAACCAGATAAATATATTTTGTGGGGCTTGTGTGCTTAACCAAACAAGGTGGGAGGACCATTGGTTTCTAAGCAAAAGCAGGAGCCTGAAATGTCTGCATTTGTAACAACCTGAGGCTACAGCTGGGACAGAGGCCAGTCCTTCCAGCCCCACCTGGTCAGGAACTAACTCCTCAGTCTTTCTGCCTCACGGCTGCCTTCCCAGCACCCCACCCATGCCCGCAGGCCTGCCCCAGAGGAGCAGGCTCATTATTCTAGAAATTCAGCTTCTTGGGCTGGCCACCTCATGCCTGGGGCACACCAGTGACAGGATCTTAGAAGGGAAGGCTGACCCTACCCCCCCCCCCCCCCCCCCCCCCCCCGGGATTCCTCTTGTCCCTCCCTCACTGGGCACACTGCCTGGGCACCACCCACACTTACATATCTGAGGAAGAGGTGAAGCTCTCGGTGATCCTGAGGATTAATGGTGGCCTCAAAAAGGGGCAGGAAGATGTTCTCCAGCATCTTCCCAAAGCTTGGCAGCAGCTTCTTTGACCTAAATATGTCACTGGGGGAAAGCGGAGACTTGCTGATTAAGGTGGACCGAACAGCCCCCTTGGCCCATCAGAGACCAGCCTCCCCAGTCCCTTCCCTCAGGCAGCACAGATCCCCATTTAAACACCCAGGGTAGATTCAGAGGTAGGGCTCCAATACAGATCCTCCCCTCCTCGCCAAGTTCTGCAACACTAGGCATTGGTGGCACACTCAACACCTACCCATACCCATCAGAGAGCTTTCTCCAGCTAGAGGCCAATCTGGGAGTGGGGTGCCAGGATTCAGGCTGATCCAACTCTCTCCCCTCAGTTCAGTTCCCCTAAACCACGTGTCCCAGGCCCATCCAGGGGCCACATTGGCCAGACTGGAGAGGACAGTGGTGGTCTGAGTCATATCCAGGGAGAGGGCCAGCAGTGTAGGCCCCGCATCAGGTCATTCAGACCCTGGGCCTCACCCAAAAGGATAGCCCATCCTCAAACCACAGTGACAAGAAGATGGGCAGTAGTTCCCACCAGGCCTCTACACATGTATGTTCTTCAAAGAACAGAGTTGAAGTGTCACAAGGACGTCTTTGCCAACCACCCCGCCCTGTAGGAAAATCCCTGGGGCAGAGAGGCCTAGGCTGGCACTGGAACAGGCCCTGTCCCTCAGCAGCACAGACTCAGCAGCTCCTGTGGGACAGGCTGGCGACCCCAGAGGACACAGGTAGACAGCAGCTGCCTCACTTACTAGATCCGGGGCACCTGGATGATCCAGCGCATGTTGGGTGAGTAGACCTTGTGCTGGATGAACCAGCGGGCCAGGTTGGACCACTCCTCAGGACTGCAGCCGTAGATGGAGAGCCGTGGCTCTGAGTACTGGTACTTGCTCTCCTCCAGCTCCTGGGCCACCTCCTGGCACCAAGAAGAGCTCAGGTCAGCCCAGAGCACCCCAGCTGCTAGATCCTGCAGCTCCCTCAGCCACCTGCTCCTGGGCTCAGAAGGCCTGATCTACATCCCCTTGCTGCCCCGTCAGCACTAACTCCACCTTCCTAGGGAAGAAGGCCTTGGACCTGCACAGTCACATACATGACCAGGCCAGACAGCAGAAGCATCTCCAAATGGGGCTAACCTATACCCGGTGCAGGCTGCAAACACACAGAGCAGCAAGCCTGGATGCCGAGAGCTGGGCCAGCGGTGGACACCCTCCCCCCCCCTTGCCTGCAGTCAGCACAGTCCACACACAGCACAGCCTGCGCACTCGGGAGTCAGCGGCCAGGGCCACAGCACTTGGCACCCAGGCACCTGCACCTCGCCTGAGCTGGATGGTGGCTGGACGGGGATTCACGAAGGGGAAGAGGACAGGAGGCCCTGCGGGGCCCCCACCCCATGAACGCAGATGCTGTCAGGAATCCAAGGAGGGCTTGGAGAGGTCCAGGGCTCACCCACCTTGACCATCCGAGCAAAGTACTCTCCTCCCAGGTAGTTTTCAGTTTTCAAATACAGGTCTCGGAGCTCACTGGCCCCCACAGGGTTGTATTTGGAGTTGAACTTGTCAAAGCGGTGGAACGTCTGCCGGCCCTGGGGAGAAGGGACACCAGCCAGATCACCATGCAGCCACCACACACATGACCCCTTCAGGCCTTTACAAGGTGGCCTCTGTGAGCCACACTGAAAGATACCTTCTGTGTCAGTTCTTGCATGAAAACCTGCAAAGTCCCAGGGCCGGGATCATGCATCCTCACTCAGCCAGCACTGGGGTCCTTTTGCAAGGCCCTCTGTAAAGGGGGATCAAGGGCCTCATGCCTCCAGGAGCAGGGCTGGCTGAGTGAGCTGAAAATACTGAACCATCAGTGATAATGTGTGTCCTATTACGTTTAGACTTCATAAGGCACTTTTCTCCACATTGCCTCATTCAGCGTCTGGTTTAAGATTTTTTTATTGTGGTGAAATGTACATAACACAAAATTTACCTTCTTAACCATTTTTAAGTATACAGTTCAGTGGTATAAAATACATTCACGTTGCCATGCAACTATCACCACCATCCATCCCCATAACTCCTTTCATGTTGTAAAACTGAAACTCTGTATCCACTAAACAATAGCTCCCCCAGACCCTGGTAACCACCATTCTCCTTTCTGTCTCTATGAGTTTGCCTATTCTAGATGCCTCATACAAGTGGAATCATACAGTATTTGTCCTTTTGTGTCTGGCTTCTTTGACTTCTCATAATGTTTTCAAGCTTCATCCATGGATGTAGCAGATATCAGTACTTTATTCCTTTTTAGGACTGAATAATATTCCAGTGTGTGTGTGTGCATTTCATTTATCCATTCATCTGTTGATGGATACTTGGTTTGCTTCCACTTTTTGGCCACTGTGAATAATGCTGCTATAAGCATTAATGTGCAAGTAACAGTTTTAGTCCCTGCTTTCAATTCTTTAGGGTACATACCTAGGAGTGGAATGGCTAGAATGTATGGTAATTCTATATTTAACTTTCTGAGGAACTGCCATACTGTTTTCTAGAGCAGCTGCAACATCAGTATTTTAATAACTTTGTAATGTCAATAAGGCACGTGGCAGTCACCATTTTATAAGGAAATAAAAGCTTCAATGAGTTGCTTAAGGGCACACAACTCCTAAGTGGAATTAGAACAGGGACCTCTCTGACCAAGTCACACACTCTTTTCCCCTGTCCCAGGGCTGCTCCCAGCCCTGTTACTCTCTGAGGACAAACTACCTCTCACAGTCCCCATGAGACAGGCTGGGACCTGGGACTCCTTGCTGCAGTGCTACAGTACTTGCACCTGGACAAACGTCTCCTCAAGCAGCAAAATGCAAAGAAACTATATGGGACTAAAAATAACATGCACAGTTGGGGCAACTTATGGACAAAAGATACAAAGAGGGCTTCCCTGGTGGCGCAGTGGTTGAGAGTCCGCCTGCCGATGCAGGGGACACGGCTTCGTGCCCCAGTCCGGGAAGATCCCACATGCCGCGGAGCGGCTGGGCCCGTGAGCCATGGCCGCTGAGCCTGCGCGTCCGGAGCTTGTGCTCCGCAACGGGAGAGGCCACAGCGGTGGGAGGCCCGCGTACCGCAA